>NW_012267220.1:24001557-24030468 GCF_000151885.1 Dipodomys ordii | reverse complement strand
CTTTCCATTTCCTAACAAATGGGGCAATGTCATTCTTTCTATTGGAGGCATAGAATTCCATTGTGTATATAGACCACTTTTTCTTGATCCACTCATCTACTGAGGGGCATCTGGGTTGGTTCCATATCTTAGCTATAGTAAATAGTGCTGCAATAAACATAGTCATGCTGGTGAAGATAATTTTTTAAAGCAGAACATTCCTCCTAGGAGCTAAGGGCAAATAATTTTTTTGACAGATTAACTCTACTGAGTGCCAACTCTTCCTTCTTCCCAAGATGTTAGTGGTTTTGTTTTTGTGCCAATCCTGGGGCTTGAACTCAGGGCCTGGACACTGTCCCTGAGCCTCTTTGTACTCAAGGTAAGCACTCTACCACTTGAGCCACAGCACCAGTTCAGAATTTTTTTTCTGCTTATGTGGTACTGAGGAATGGAAGCTGGGGCTCCAGGCATGCAGAACTCCACCACTAAGCCACATTCACAGCCCAGTGTTTTTATTTTTGTTTTTTGGTTATTCCAGTTCTTATTTATCTGTAAATCTATTTTATAGTATAGCCCAGTGTGTTAGTCTGTTTTCATATCTGTAACAAAATGCCTGAGATGAACAAACTACAAGGAGGAAAAAATGGCCAAAAGGCTCCCAACTTCAGTGGTTTTAGTCCATGGTCATCTGGCTCTACTGTTTTTAGGTCTGTGATGGAGCAGTAAGCCTGGGACAGAACAGAACTAGTCACATCATGGCCTCCAGGCAGCACAAAAAGAGCAAAGGGACTGGGGTTGCCATTTGCCCTCAGGACATGCTCCTACTGCCCTAAATTCCTTCCTTTAAACCTCACTTCCCAAAAGCTGCACTGCCGCCTAATAGCATCCTTAGCTGGTCACTAAGCCAAAATATGAACATTTGAGGATATTGGCAATTCAAACATAACCACCAGGATTCATGAAGGGAATTTGAAAAATAATTGCAGTATTATTTCAGATCACAAAATGAAGTCGTAATTTCACATGTAAATATACTTTTATTTATTATAAATTCACTTTATATAATACTTTGTAAATTTGAGATACAGAGACACATTCAGTTTTCTCCCATTTGACCGTAACACATGTTATTAAGTTAAATTAGTTTATATGGTAATATAAACACAATTTACAAGCAAATTAACTTAAATGACATTTTTGTGGTACTTCATTTTAGGATCAAATATATATTAAAATATTTTAAAAACTTTATATAGAAACAAATTACATGTTTCAGATTTAATGTAATGCTTGTTTAGGGTATTACAAATAAGATTGATTTATTATAATTACTGTGTTTTGTTTCTCTGATGATTTATGAGGGCACATTTTAATCCTCTAAATATAGGTATTTCTTTTTTTCTTTTCTTTTTTTTAGCCACTCCTGGGACTTGAACTCAGGGGCTGGGTACTGTCCCTGAACTTCTTTTGTTCAAGGTTAGTACTCTACCCCTTGAGCCATAGCACCACTTCAAGCTTTTTCTGTGTATGTGGTACTGAGGGACTGAACCCAGGGCTTCATGCATGCTAGGCAAGCACTCTACCACTAAGCCATATTCACAGTTCCTAAATATAGTATTTATTACACACAACAGATGGTGTTTATTCTCAATGAATAAAAACTCAAATTAGATTTAGTATATATTGTATTTGCATTGTTTTAATCTCGGCTTTGAAGAGCTAGAGGTGTTTTGTTGTCTTATAATACTTTTGTTGAATTTAATGAATTTAATGTATGGATCTGCAATGATCTCATTGACGTTGTACAATTATTATCTTAATAGTCCCCAACACATTGTTGTTTAACATCCTTATATTCTTACCTTTAAATAATGGTATTTGCTGGGCAGCAGTTGCTCACACACATACTCTTACCTACTTAGGAGAGTGAGATTAGAGGGTCTTAGTTTGAAGCAAATTTGGACAGATAAATCCATGAAATTTCATCTCCAAAAAATCCAGCAAGGGCTGAGAAGGTGGCTCAGTGGTAGAGTGCTTGTCTTGCATGCATGAGGCCCTGGGTTTGATTCCTCAGCACCAGATAAGCAGAAAAAGCTAGAAGTGGCGCTGTGGCTCAAGTGGCAGAGTGCTAGCCTTGAGCTGAAGAGCTGAGGGACAGCGCCCAGGCCCAGAGTTCAGGCTCCACAACCAACAAAAAATAAAAAAATTTTAAAAAGCCAGCAAAAAAAAACTTTGCTGAAAGTGTGACTTAAATAGTAAACTGAGTCTGTGCATGGCACTTGAGTTCTAGTACTATACCTGTTCCCCCACCAAAAAAGGTATTTGTATATGCTTTAAAAAGTCAAGTAAGTTAAAAACTGAATGTTTGGTTACAGTATAGTTAAACTGCTATAGCAAAACAGTTACAAATTACATGGATTAAAGATCATAAGTATTCCTTTCTCCCCTATGTCAAAGTTTCTAGGTCTACAGCTCTTTTGGCAGTGAAGCTTTGTTCTGAATGTTGTTCTATACGTGTTCTCCAACCTATCCCTCCCCGCATTGTATATTCCAGGGAGAGGTGCCAATTCTCATGGGTCACTTTATCATTACTGTCTTAGGGAGCAGGTCTCTACTTTTCATGGTCAGATATTTGGAGGATTTGCTTTCTTTTCTATGATGTTGGTCAGAAGCTCCTGCTTCTACTACTTCTGCCTCCTCTTCCTCCTCCTCCTCTTCCTTCTTTTCCTTCTCTTCCTTCTCCTCTCCCAAGTTTGAGCTCAGGGTCTTACATTACCTAGGGTATCTTGATATTGCTGATCCATGCCTCCAGCACTGTTTCTCACTCATTATTTTTAGGATAGGGTCTCTTTCCCAAGCAAGTTACCTGAGCTACTTTTAGACTTTCCTTCATTGCTTGGATAACAGGTGTATGACTCCACAACCGTCTGTCTCTAGGCCTTTTCTGCCCAAGCTAGCCTGATATGGAGATCTTTCTAATCTCAGCCTTCCACATAGTCTGGGAAAACAAGTGTGTGACACTGCACCTAGCTATGGGTTGAGAAGGGGTCTTGCGACTGCTCTGACTAAGCTGGCCTTGATGGTCCCCGCCCTCCTCCCCCACACCCAGGCTGCCTTCAAACCCTGATCCTCCTGTTTTCAGCTTCCCAAGCAGTCAGGATTATGAGCTACCAACACTGGGCTTCCTTCTTACCTCCCTCCCTCTCTCCGTCCTCCCCTCTTTCTTTCTTTCTTTCTTCTTTCATTCTTTCATTTTTCTTTCCATCTTTCTTTTCTAAGACAAGGTCTTTCTACATAGCCTAGGCTGGATTGGGATTCGCGTTGTAGCCCACACTAGTCAGAGTGGTGCTCTACCTCCTGAATTACAGGAGGTGTGTGTGTGTGTGTGTGTGTGTGTGTGTGTGTGTGTGTGTGTGTGTTTATGTGTGTGAGTGTGTTAAATAATAGAATCATCAGAAAAAACGCAAATTAAAGAAAGCCATTTGTTTCTGTATCTTAGGAGTTCATTTTAGTATGTATATTCTTTTATATAAATATGGAGAGGCACTTGGGCATTGCACCTTTGTGATTCTCTCCTAAGACTATCCTCCCAGTGAGTATCTGGAATCCTGTGTTATTTGTCACATCCCAGTGTGTTTTAGATCTAACTTCCACATATCAGAGAGAAACCTGTGCCATTTGCCACTCTGATCTGGTTCCATCCGTTTCCCTGCAAATGACTTTATTTTATTCTTTCTAATGGCTTGTAAAATTCCATTGTAAGTAGGTATCGCATTATTTTTGGATCCACTGATCTATTGTGAGGCATCTGGGAAGTCTCTATATCTTGGCTATTGTGATAGTGTGGCAATGAACATGGATGTGCAGATGTCTTTATCGTATCCTAGTCATGATCTTCAGGGTAGATGCCCAGAGTGGTTTGGCTGGGTTGTAAGGAAGGTCGATGTTTAGTTTTTTGAGGAACCTCCAGACTGCTTTCCATAGTGATTGTACTCGTTTATATTCCCACCAGCAGTGCAGTAGGATTCCTTTTTCTGCACAACCCTGCCAGCATTTGTTGTTGTTCAAATTCAAAATGTTGGCCAATCTATCAAGGGTGAGATGGAATCTCAGAGTTGCTTTGATTTGCATTTCCTTTATGGCCAGAGATGATGGACATTTTCTCATGTGCTCCTTTGCCATTCTTCTCTCTTCTTCTGAGAAGTCTCTCCTTAGCTCCCTTGCCCAGTTAGTGACTGCTTTACTAAGCTTGGGTGGGGTTAGTTTCTTGAGCTCCTTGTATATATTGGATATTAGGCGTTTGTCTGATGTATTGCTGGTAAAGATCTTTTGTGTTGCTGTTTCAGGATGTTTATATGGCTGGGCCTTTTCTTGAAGGCAATGAAGCCCAAGAGCCAGTTTATCCTTTCCATGTCACGCAGGTGCAGCCCCAAGACTCTGTCTTTAGTCCAGGCCATAGGAATACTTTACATCCTGGAGCTCAGCACACAACTCTCTGGAGGCTTACTAATGACAGTCAGCTTTGTCTGCTCCTGTCCTTCCTCCCTTCTCAGGGGAAGATCTAAGTGGTTAGAAGCCTGGCATTCCCAGCCTTTTCTTTCAATCTTAGTACCACAAAGTATCTCATCACCTTACACTAGCTAGGTAGACTGTGCATTATATGCAAATTCTGTGGAGCCATTAAGGCCAGAAAGTGCTGGCTACACAAATCTAGGATTAGTATTTATAGAGCATAAATGGACAGATTGTAGAGACATAACATATTTTGAGAGAATATATATATATATATGGATTTTTGTGAAGGAGGATTAACAAGAGCCAGAGGTTCAAGGCTGGGAATGTCAAAATTGGATCTGGGATAGATTCAATTATGAACACTGAAAATTCTATTAAATTGCCCCTCTTAGCTTAGGTTCAAAGGAAAAGCTCTTGAGGAAAATGAAATGATCTTGAAGTGCACATTTTAAATACAAACATCTTTGGAAGCAAAAAGATTGTGGATGGACCTTTAATCCCATATTTTTTATTCCACTCAAGAATAATGGCAGTAAGGATGATGATGGCAGGTACTTACTGAGCACTTCCTGTCCAGTGCCAGCTCAGTGATTGCCACCTTTGTGCTCATCTCATTTGACACCTGGGTCATTGGCAGGTGCTGTCATCTCCTTTCATTTTACACATTAGTGTTTCAAGACTACTATAACATTGGGGCCTTATCCTCCTTGTTTGCCAACCATCTTCATGTAATTGTAATGGAAAAATACCAAACTGGAAAAATCTTCTGGTTGCAAGACAGGAGTTCTCTACCATAATTGTTCATTACAATACAGGGCTTTTTGTTTATTAGTTCTTTCCTTTGATGCTGAGACCTGACCCCAAGGCCTCACATAGGCCAAACACATGCTCTATCACTGAATTGACCTTTCCCCAGATCCTGATTAAGTTTTACAAATTACTGACACAGAAGTCAGAATACAATGATGGGTAGATATTATTACAGAATATGTTAAGCTGACTACTGACTCTACATGACTGACATGCAGAGAGAAAAGTTACGTGAAGTTTAATAATTAATTCCTGTAACCCAAACTACTTGGGTGGCAGAGGTAAGGAGGACTACAGTTCAAAAATAGTTCCAGGGGAAAAAAAAGTAATATATCATCTCAACACGTGCTATAGCAAACTATCAGAACATGCAGAGGTTGAGGACATTTTTAAACGGGAAATTAGATGGATTACATAAGATATTTTCAAACAAATCTTGGCTACAAGAATCAATAATAAGGGTTACAGCAGTCCAAGATTAAACAAATAGTTGTTGGAAAATGTTACTGCAAAAGTTTTTTTCTTCTTTTATGTTTACTGAGGTTTGAACTCAGAGCATTCCACCACAGTCCAATTTTTTTTTTTTTTGCTTATGTGGTGCTGAGGAATCGAACCCAGGACCTCATGCATGCAAGGCAAGCGCTCTACCACTGAGCCACCTTCCCAGCCAAGTCCAATGTTTTTGTAAGATTGTAGTGGTCTTAATTCAAGGTTATGTTCGGGCAAAGTCTTTTGTGAATAGCTCTTATTATTAGGCATATGCATGCAGGAGATCCCATCCTCACAACTGCCTTATTTTATTTAGCTGGGTTTTTGTTTGTTTGTCTGTCTGAAGCTCAATGGAAGTGATTCCATTTTCATTTTGACATCTTCTACAGTGCAGAGATAGAGACAGAATAATAAGATTACCATTGAACTGAAAATGTGGTAGCTAGTTCATGACAGGAGAGCCTGAAGAATATAATGGGAACTGCAACAAATGCAGTTTTTAATTTAATGCAGTTTTTAATTTAATAGTATGGTGAGTTACTGTGTGTGTCTTGAGCACTGACTTAGGAGGAAGAAAACAATAGAAATTTAGAGGTAATTCTCATAATACTTTCCCTAGGATTAGATAGATAGATAGATAGATAGATAGATCAATACCTGTACCTCCATATATTCAAGATGTAAAACTAAGAGAACCAGCTGCAGTTTTTGTTTTTGTTTTTGCTAGGCCTGGGGCTTGAACTCAGGGCCTGGGAACTGTCCCTGAGCTTCTTTGTGCTCAAAGCTAGCATTCAAGCACTTGAGCCACAGCACTACCTTTGACTTTTTCTGTTTATGGTACTGATGAATGGAACCCAGGGCCTCATGCATGCTAGGCAAGCACTCTATCACTAAGCCATATTCCCAGACCTCAATATATTTATTAGGTGGTCCAAGAGATGCCAATATGGAGCCAGAACTGGGAATTGCTATCCCACCTCTTTCTTTTCAATCCAGCATTCCCACTTGCCCTACATGCCTTTACTTTGCATATTGAAGATACGATCTATAGTATCTGCCTGTGAGTGATGGTATTCGCAGACAAGCAAATCCTGAAGGGATTCTGTGCTTGATTTAGGTTGACAGGATTGCTGAAGACAGATGTTTGGAAATGTTTTCTCATTTCATTGAGCTCATTGCTGCTTATGTGATCATATTAGTGTTATTTCTCATGACTGAAAACTTAAGGCAGTTCCTGGACTGAACACCAGCTGCAGTTACCAAATGCCTGGAAAAACTTCTCAAGGCTGGGCTCTTTCTGTCTGTGAATTAACTGATCACTTCAGTCCTTGCTGTCAATGCCAGGGACTAGGAAGGGACTTTTTCTTGGTCATAACAATCAGTTGACAACTTTAGATTTTCAGCAAATTTTTCTTTCTTTCTTTGAGTCAGATCTCAAGTAAAAAAAAAAGCCACACAACAAAACATTATGATACTGTTAGGGCCAAAGCTGGGTCTTTAAGACCAATTACTTAAAAGGCAACATAGGGGCAGCATTTACCTCACATGTACAAGGCCCAGGTTTCATATCTTGTTTACCAATGAATAGTATATTCTTATATTAGGGTAGCACTGTTGCCATAAAATAGTTCTGTCAGTTTTATAAGGCTGATGAAAGTTTTTAAAGGTGAATTGAGGAGGATTACATAAGGTATTTTGAAACAATAATCCTTAGCTACAAGGATCAATAATGAGGATTGCATCAATGTAAGGTCAAACAAATGGATGTTGGACAGATGTCCACACAGAGGTATTTTGTGTGTGTGTGAATTTGCACAAAATGTCTTTTTGCAGGATTATAGTTATGTTAGGAAAAATGCACCTTACTTATTATTATTTGAGCTTAGACTCTAACTCCATTTTAACATATAATTGAATTTCTGTGAGTTCATCTATAGTACTAAAGAGAGAAAATTATACACTAGTTCTTACTAAGTTGTTGCCATTTCAGAAAAATCTCATTGCTGATTTGGAATATTTTGACTATCTATAGGAGATACCTGCATGTGTCACTTTCATGGTAACTCTACATATGAGAATGAGTATATATTTACTAGATTATGTTTCTTCTGTGCCTTCATATTATGTCATTGTCTTTAAAATCTTGTTAGGACATTGTTCAGTTAAAATAATACCCAAGAAGTTGAAAATTTAGGTCTTGATAGAAGGTACATTTATGATTGTAAAATTTTGAAGCAACCAAGGTACCCTTCAATAAGTGAAAGGATAAATTGTGGTATACAGGCAGTGAAATATTGTTAGTACTATAAGGAAGTAGGCAGGGACCAACAGCTCATACCTGTAACCCTAGCTACTCAGTAGCCCAAGAGTTGAGGATTGCTGTTCAAAGCTAGCCTGGAAAAAAAAAGTCTCTGAGACTCTTATCTCCAACTGACCACAGAAAGAACCCAGAAATGGAGTGTGGTTCAAGTGGCCAAGGGCTATCTTGAGAAAAAACAAAAGCTTAGGGACAGCATCCAGGCCCTGAATTCAAACCCCAGAACCAGCACTAAAATAAGGAAGTGGGCTCTCAAGCCATGAAAAGACATGGAGGAAATGTAAAAACATGAACATATATTACTATGTGAAAGAAGCCAATTTGCAAAGGCTGATGATTTCAACCATATGAGCTGTGGGAAAGGAAAACTATAGAAGCAATAAAAAGATCACTAATGACAAGTATTAGGTAAGAGGAAGGGAAGAATAGGTAGGGTATAAGGATATTTTGAGTATGGCAATATCATGAGTGAACCCTAAGTAAACCATAGGCTTTGAGTGATAATAATGTGTTAGTGTGGGCTTACCAGTAGTGATAAGATTGTTCTGGTGGAAGAATATTGATAAGGGATGAGAAAAACCATCAGGGGTGTACATGGGAAGTCTCTATGCTTCTCAGTCAATTCTTCTATGAACTTAAAACCCCTCTAGGGGTTAGAGGCATGGCTCGTTGGTAGAGCACTAGCCAATGAGAGAAAGCATCTAATTTTAGTCCCCTCTAAGACCTATAAAACAAAACAAAACAAAAAAAGCCCAAAACACCACATAAAACCAAAAATTGCTCTAAATAGGCTGGGTGCTGGTGGCTCACACCTTAATCCTAGCTACTCAAGAGGCTGAGGATGGTGGTTAGAAGCCAATTCAGGCAAGAGAGACTTTTATCTCTAATTAGCCATCAAAAAGCAAAAAGTGGAGCTGTCTCATAAGTAATAAAATGTTAGCCTTGAGCACAAAAACTCAAAAGTCCAAGCCCCAGGACTGGCATGTGAACACACACATATCTCCAAAATTTAAATAATTAACCATAATGTATCTTTTTAAAAGTTGTTACAAAAAATGAGCATTGTATCTGATAAAGTTGAGAAAGTTGAGTGGGGATCCTTTTATCTGTCACAGACCATTTGGATATACCTAACATAATCAGGGACCATACAAAACTATCAATAGTGGCAGATGGCCCCTGACAGCTGACAAATAACATATGTGAGAGAACACATGTCTCTCTGTTCCATCCTGCACAAAATGAGTTTTTCAAGCCCCAGTCCTGGGGCTTGAACCCAGGGCCTGGGCACTGTCCTTGAGCTTCTTTTGCTCAAGGCTAGAACTTTGCCACTTGAGCCTCAGCACCAATTTCAGCCTTTTTTGTTTATGTGGTACTGAGGAATCGAACGCAGGGCTAGGCAAGCACTCTACCACTGAGTCACCTTCGCAGCCCCACTCTAAATGATTTTGTGGGCCTCAGATGGCATCCCAGTAGGAAGTTCCCTATCCTATCAGAAAGGATCCAGAGGGATCTTGAACTGAGCTCAGCTCAGCATCTAATACAAAATCAAGATAAATTTCAAACTATTCATTGCACATGTGTTCTGAATATTTCTATGAGGTAGAAAGTTCCAGAATAAATAGAACACTACATAACTATATACAACACATATTATATGTCATTTTGAATACATTTTGCATTGTGTATATTACATTATGTACTTGTAGTATTAAGGATAACACAATCATACGAAATAAATGCTAACTCTGAATTCCGGTTATTTCCTCCTAACCCAACTGGATACATTTTCAAAAAATTTCAGCTGAGTTTGCACAAATGTGAAATGTCATCACGAAAGCATTGTTGTCCTCCTGGCTTTTCTTCAACTCCTCCTAGCCAATCCCTCCCTTCCCAGCCCTAAATGGAGATCCCCACCGGAGTCTCCAGCGCCTGGCCTCCTTGGCACGCTTCCTTCTCGACCCCAGAGGAGACCTGATCTTGTTTTGTTGTGGTTGCTATAGGAGCGACTTGGTCCCTCAACACATACAAGCACAGAGCCGAAAAGCACATGGCAGCCTTCAATGCTGCAGACACCAAGGAATGAAAACAATCTGTGCAATTCAAATAGAATAAATCCCAATGCCCCCAAGGGAAGTGCGTGTTTATTTTTAGGCCGTAAGCACCAGATCCGGGCTTTAGGAATAACAGACTGAGTTCTTCGAGCCCTGTGCGTGTGTGGCACATGGGTTGTACTGCCAGTTTAAGGCGGAGACCTCTGCATAGGCCAGTTCGTCTCCTGCTAGTCACCCTGCTGTCCATCGAAGTACCAGAGAAGATGCTGGAGCGAGGATCAGCTCACACATCTTCTTTGCTATTTCGGATCCTCTGCGCTATGAACGGTGAATTGGTGATATTCTGGGACAGGTGGAATCCAGAGACGGAAGGAGATAGGTTCTACTTATTCTGTGCTCTGGGAAGACAAGGCACATGTGTCTGTCTGTCTTGTCCTTGGCTCCTTGCTGGGAAGTAAAAGGGCGCTAGGATAGATCATGCACTGGGCCAGCGCTGTCTGTGCCTGCCACGCAGGCGCAGGCGCTGCAGGGCTTCCCAATTAGGCAGCTTTCTTGAGTTCCCCCTAGAGCCAGCAGAGCCTCCAGCAGCCCAAGTCTACTGTCCTTTGGTAAGAGAAGAAAAGCATCCCTGGGCTTTGTCTTGGAAAGAAACAAACTTAAAAATCACAATTCCATCTATGCCTCCATCAGAAAGAATGGCATTGTCCCATTTGTTAGGAAATGGAAAGACTTGGAAAAAATTATATTAAGTGAAGTAAGCCAGGCCCAAGGAACCTAGGTCCCATGGTTTCCCTTATTTGCAATATCTAGTATATGTCTGAGTCAAGCAGAAAAGGTCGGATAAGTTGATGTTAGGTGAAATGAACCCTAAGATATGTATTCAAATGTTTTTTTTCATGCAATTGTTTCTAACACATTTATAAGATGATTTCTTTGTTGATTTGTATGTCCCTCCCCCACGGTATAACCCCTGCTTTCACTGTATTTGATGTCATTATAATTTGTGGAGGGGAAGGGAAAAACCAAATCGTTTAAACGGGGATACAGGGCTGGGAAGGTGGCTCAGTGGTAGAGCACTTGCCTTGCATGCTTGAGGCCCTGGGTTCGATTCCTCAGCACCACATAAGCAAAAAGAAAAAAGCCGGAAGTGGCACTGTGGCTCAAGTGGTAGAGCGCTAGCTTTGAGCTGAAGAGCTGATGGACAGCACCCAGGCCCAGAGTTAAGGCCCCACGACCGTACCCAAACAAAAAACAAAAAACGGGGATACAGGTGGACCCATTGCAACAATGAGAAGTACAAGTCGTTATGTCAAAAATGAACTTTACAACTTTTGTGTGGTGGGGGACGGGATGGGAAGGGGAAACAAAGGAGGGGACTACAATGCTTGATAAGAAATGTACTCATTATCTTGCCCATGTAATTGTAACCCCTCTGTACAGTATTTTCACAATAAAAAAATTCTTATATGTAAAGGGGGGAGGACAAGAAGACGTAAAATCGTCCTAAAAGAAATGTACCCATCCTGACATGTAACTTTAATCCCTCAGTATATCACCCTTATAATAACAATATTTTTTTTAAAAAAAGAGAAAAAATCACAATTCCATAGTGGATATAAGATGCTAGTGTTTGGTCTCCATGTACTATTCTGGGTTTTCTTTTTGTTTTTCCTTTTGACAGGTGTCAGAAGAGAAAATGAGTTTAAACAAGAATTTTGCTGGTGGCTCATGCCTGCAAACCTAGCTACACAGGGGGCTAAGGTGAGGATCACCGTACAAAGCCAGTCTGTGCAGAAAAGTCTTATCCTCTTTTTTTTTAAGTCTTATCCTCTTATCTGTAATTAAACACACACACACACACACACACACACACACACACATACACAGAGCAAGTGAGGCTGTGGCTCAAGTGTAAAATGCTAGCCTTGAACACAAAATCTCAGGGACAGTGGCCCAGTTCAGGGCCAGCACCAATAAAACAAAGAATTCTGTGTGTGTGTGTGTGTGTGTGTGTGTGTGTTTGCTTTTTTGCTATTTACATCTGTCTAGTAGATATTACATAAACTATAGCATATAAAAAGTTATGTGGTTTTTTTGTTGTTTGGGTTTTCTTTTGGTTTTTAATAGGGCTGAATTCAGGGCCTTACATTTTCCGTTGGCTTTTTTTGCCCAAGATTCATACTCTACCACTTGAGCCACATCTCTGCTTCCTATGTTGTATTTCCTATATGGTTATTTTAAAGTTTGTTTTGTTTTTCAACATACCTTTGGGCATTAGAGTTGTGAATTGTACCGCCCCGATAGAATTCATAGATCATCCCCAACTATCACATTTCAACTTCTTAATTGTTTTATTAAGCAGTTTTCAAAGCCCACTTGTTCTCTTTAAAATTCTGTGCAATTATCTGGGTTATTTTTCTTTCATTTGGCAATCATATTGAAGCAAGGTGGTAACAAAAATACATCTCAAGTAGTTGGCAACAATCGGGCTTTCATAGCTCATTTTCAGGGAGAGTAATAGACTCCTGTCTTTCCAGCCAGAAAACTCAACCAGAAAACTCCTCCTCTCTATGCTCTATCAGTCACACAAGCCACAGTGAAGAATGAAGGATGTGTATGCATATTGGGAATACTGAAGTTTGAACTCCAGGCCTTCTGCTTGCCTGGCATACCTTGAGCAGTATTGTATTTATGAATTCTATACAACTGCTGATGTTTACTTGTTCATGAATAAGTAAATTTGATGAGTTTCTTTCTGTCTTGAATGAGATCTATTTCATAAAGAGAAATATAACAAAGACAGAAGAGAGATGAGCTTCAATTGATTTAGGTTTTCTTCTGATGGGATGAGATGGCCCCCATTTTTGCTTGTGAGGTTAAGAAAAGGTGGTCACTAATTCATCCAGGGTAGAGGGAAAACTGACAGCCAGTTGTCAGGGAGTAGAAAGGGGCAAAGGAGACAATTCCTATAGTGATTTTAGGTAGCTGAGTAATAGCCTCAGTTATTGCTACAGTCTGCCTCTGAAAGGTTCCACAAAGGTCCATTTTTAAAGCATATTTGGTGCTACTGGAGACAGTGGAAACTTTAGGAGTTGAATACTATGGAAGATGTTAGGTCATTGATAGGGATTTGGGAGCCTAGTCTCTTTCTCTTGTTCTCCTTCCTTCCTGGCCATAAGGTGAGCAGTTTCTATTACACACTGAGCATGACATAGAGCTTCAACATAGACACCAAAGCATAAGACAAACCAGTCATGGGTTGAAGTTACCAAAATAAACCTTTTACCTTATAAGTTGACTTATCTCAATTATTTGTTATACATAGTATCAGGATGTTGTTATGAACACAGCACTAAATGAAGGTATTTGCAAGATGAAAACAGTTCAATAACCTGATTGTCCACAGGCATAGTTAATCTAATGGGTGCAAGTATGGTCATGTCTATAATCATGTCAGGGCTCTGTTAACCTATTAGTTCCCACCTGTACAACTACAGGATCTCAGTCCCTACATTTGAAGTCTTCTTAGCTATCAATGGATTACTGGATAAAGAAAACACAATGTATATACTAAATGTATGCATTGTTAAATGAAATGAGCCAACACAGAAGAACAAAATGTTATATGTAATTCCAGTTATACAGGTATCTAAACCAGAAGAAGACATAAAGAAAGGAAGTAGGATAAAGGTTACCAGAAGTTGGGGATTAAGAAGAATGGAGAGTTATTATTTAATAGGGACAGGGAGGATTAATATGGGAGGATTAGGATTAGGATCTTTTTCTATGGTTCTTATATAGCTAGGCTGATAGGCACCTACCACCACATCCAGCTATTGGTTAAGAAGAGGGTCTCTTAAACTTTTTGCATTAACTGGCCTTTAACCCTAACCCTCCTGATCTCCACTTCCTGAGTAGCTAGAATTATGGTAATGACCCACTGTGCCTTGCTTCCAAACTTTTTAAACAAATCCTATGGTGGATTAAATTGTGTCCTCACCAAACAAATGTTCAAGGTTAATACACTTATAGGGAAGTTGGGAGAGTTCCTTCACAGATATACGTAAGTTTAAATGAAGTTACACTGGCTTAATATGGGGATCCATGACCGATGTCTCCATTAGAGAAAAGAGGGGGAAATTTAGATGTGAAGACACAGATCACAGAGAGGAAGGCCACATGATGATAGGCAGAGCTGGAATAGTGCAAATATGTGTTAAGGAATGCGTAGGACTGCCAGTACCACCAGAAGCTGAGATAACCTCCAAACGATTCTACCTTGGAGCCTCCAGGTGGAATCAACATTGCTAGCACCTTGATTTCAGACGGTAGTCTGAAATGAAAGACTATACTTCTACTTACTTACTTTTTTAAATTTAGTTTTAGTTTAACTTTGTTGTTTTTGAAATAAGATCTCATTGTGTTGCCCAAAGTCCTGGGCTCAGTGATCTTCCTACCTCAGCCTCTCAAGTAGTTGCAAGTACAAATATATGTGTATAGATAGATAGACAGATAGACAGACAGACAGACAGACAGACAGACAGACAGACAGACAGACAGACAGACAGATAGATAGATAGATAGATAGATAGATAGATAGATAGATCGATAGATAGACAGATAGATAGATAGACAGACAGACAGATAGATAGATAGATAGATAGATAATGGGATCCAAAATTGTGGTATCTATACACAATGGAATATTATGCAGCCATTAGAAATGACAAAATAATGGTATTTGCAGGGAAATGGATAGAGCTAGAAGGAATCATGTTGAGCGAGGTAAGCCAAGAGCAAAGAGACAAACGGTACATGGTCTCTCTGATAAGTGGATGCTAAATCCAAAATGTTAGCGGATACGACAAAATTAACAGGACTTAAGAAACAAAGAACTCCCACTCATCTGGTTGAACCACTACTAAATATCCCCATGCTGCTGATCACATGTATGGTGTATATGTGTACACCGTTATATGTTATAGACTGTGATAGACAATTTGCTCCAGGTAAGTTAGAATGAACTTGTGACTTTAAATGAGCGTCATTATTTCACAATACTGTGAAATTTGGGAAATTATGTAATCACTTAATCACAATTAAAAAAAGAGCCTCGAGGAAGGTAGGGAGGGAAGGGATGGTAGAGGGAAAATAATGGAGGGGGTAACAATGCTCAATAGGAAGTATACTCATTACCTTGCTCATGTAACTGTAACCCTCTGTATAGTATCTTTATAATAAAAAATTAAAAACAAAACAAAAAAAACAACAAAAAATAATGCCCAGTGCATTTTTGTTTTATTTATTGTGATCATTGGTTATTGCATCCTGCAGCAATGAAGTCCCCTCTGTATAACTAATATGAGCTACTAAAAACCATGAGAAAGACTTTCTCATAGTATGTCTTAGAAAAACACATCGCCACTAACTATCATTACTATTACTACTACTACTACTACTACTACTACTATTTTATAATTATTTTGGACTATGTGCGGGGAGAAAATAGTAACTGCATAAACCTGTCTTCCTCACCCTTCCTTAGGAGAGAGTTGGAATTTTGATTAGCCAAGATTATTAGTTCTGAAAGAAGCCCGCTTATTTTTTGAATTGAACTACTGATCGGACTTCAATCTTCCCATATTAGACTTCAGAGAACAGAAACCTCAGGCCAGATAGTTAAACCCTAATAGATGCCACCATATACACCCCTGATTATTCAGAACACTTTTGCCCAGTTAAATATCAGCAATCAAGACAGAGAGGCAGCAACATTTGGAATTTCATCAGTGTGACAGATAAGGATGCAAGTTGAAATTATTTATATTATTGAGTACAATGAATAAATAGATCATCTTTTAATAAGATCAAGTAGTTGGTTATTTGTATTTTTATTGTCAAATCCTCCAAGCCAAAAAGCTTTTTGTAGAGGGTAGCAGTAGCGGGATAGAACCCAGGCCTTGCATATACTATGTAAATACTGGTTAATAATATCCTAAGAGTCCTTATAAAAATTTCTTTTTGTAAAATTATTCTACCTTTGACAGTCGCAAGGTTTAAATTTTCTAGCAAGAAACACCTTGTTTGTAGAAATGGAGAACTAGGATTCTTAGGTTTCCTTAAGAAGTTGAAAAGCTGGAATGAGAAAACAGAAGCTTTCTGACCTATTTTTTTTTGGATAAAACCTATTTTGAGGACAAAGAGTAAACAAATGCAGCAATGGTACTCACTGGGCATTATGTTGAAAACAAACTATAAAACTTGTGGGTGGGGACAGGATAAAAACAACTGGGAGAGAACAAGGGAAGGGGTGATATTGTCCAAAAGGCAATGTACCCTTTACTTGACTTAATTAACTGTAACTCCTATGTACATTACCTTTATGATAACAATAAAGAAATTTTTAAACCTATTCTCGGAATAATATATACAAGAAGAACTTCAAAGCTACAGATGCTTGAGGGAATTTGAGGCAACACCCTAGTGGTGAAGATTATCAGCCTGTAGGGTAAGGGAGGACAGAAGTCAAAGTCCAGCATAACAACAATGATCAAGCCACCTTTATGCACACACACACCCCTATATACACGCACTTGTATATATTATTATCAAGAATTTTGAATAGAAATTCAAAACTATGGAAAACACTTGACTGATTTCTGTAAGAATGCCTGACATTCATTTTTACAACAACAGAAGCTATTTAGAATATATAAGTAAGTATATTCTATTCTAATTTATAATTTCATAAATGATAAATGATACAACTTCAAAATTGTGTAAATGTAGCCAGGCACTGGTGGTAGCTCACACCTGTAATTTTAGCTATTTGAGAGGCTGACATCTAAAGATCATGGTTTGAAGCAATCCTGGACAGAAAAGTCCATAAGACTCTTATCTCCACGGGCTGGGAAGGTGGCTCAGTGATAGAGCGCTTGCCTTGCATGCATGAGGCCCTGGGTTCGATTCCTCAGCACCACATAAGCAGAAAGAAAAAAGCTGGAAGTGGCACTGTGGCTCAAGTGGAAGAGCACTAGCCTTGAGCTGAAGAGCTAAGGGACCGTGCCCAGGCCCAGGGTTCAGGCCCCATGATCGGAACAAAAAAACAAAACAAAACAAAACAAAAAAACAAAAAAGACTCTCATCTCCAATAACCACCAAAAATCAGAGCTTTGGCTCAAATGATAGAGCACTAGTCTTTAGAACTTTATCACCTGAGTTTAAGCTCCAGAACACACACACACACAAACACACACACACACACACACACACACACACACTCACGCTCTCTCTCTCTCTCTCTCTCTTACACACACACACACACAAATTACATGAATATGATGACTTGGATATGGCCATACAAATGTGACTTGAACATTGCCTGTCTAGGGATTTCCAAGTGCCAAAGGTAGCTACTGAAAGGGGAGTGGGAAGCAGATTTTAAACTCAAATTCCTGGTCATATAGATGTCTTCTGTTTTATTCTCTTTTTGGCTTTGGTTCTCCTATTTATCAATGAAAGTCATACAGGTCTCTTTTTTCCCTTTCACATGCAGTAGCAAAATCCTGTTGATTTTTACTGCGTATGTCTTACATAACTGCCTCCTGATCCTGTTCTCATCTCCATATTGAGGTCATACTGAATATATACTACTACTAGCCTATTCCATTAGCCTTAGAACTTATGTCCAACAATTGCCAAAATGATGAATATAAGATACACATCTAAATTGACTATTTCTAAGATTTCCTTTAGTTGCACAAATACTTATTTTCATATTCAGGTACCAGGAATCACTTTAGATACTAAAGATGCATTAGTGGACAAGATCAAGTTCATACACTCAAGGGATTTAAATTCCAATTAGGAGTACATTGGATCCTCTTAAGCCTTGGCCTTTTCTGCCTTCCACCATCTTGCCTATCAGATCCGACGATCAGATCTGAGCATTCCCTGACTGATGTCTTAGGTTCAAATGGGATTCAGCTTCTTATGGTTCAGTGAAGGCACTGTTTCCCCTTGAGTTTCATACTAAATTTTTGTGTACCCAGAACATCCTATGTACAAGTTTTCCTTACTACTGACTACATTTAAATAAAATTAAATGTATATGTTTGTGTATCCCTCAAGTGGCTACCAGTTCCTTGAGAAAGAGACTTTGACTTCCAGTATACAGTGTGATGCAGGTAGAAAGGACAGAAATCAGGATTTGTAAACTGCAAATCACTGTCATATTTGTTTTTTCTATCAGGATTAAGGCACGAACTGGTACAAGAAGGTTTTCTTAGTGAGGGCGCAAGGAATGTCTGGAAAAAGATGGCTACAGAAAGAAAAGAACTAGGCTGCGATGTAGCTCAGTGGTACAAATGTGCTTTGTGTGCACAAGGCCTTGGGATTAATTCCCTGTGTCTAGAGTCTCATATTTTTTGGTTTTGTAAAACATTTTTATTTGAACTGGCATCTGAATTCAGGGCATTGCACTTTCTAGAAAAATGCTTTATTACTTGAGACATACCTCAAGCCACTTTTGCTTTTATTATTTCTCAATAATTATTTCTTTGCATTTATGCAAGACTGGAGCCCAATTCTCCTATTTATACTTTCTAATGGCTAGGATAACAGACATGTGCCACCATAGCAAATTGTTATTGGTTAAGATGGTGGTCGAATGAACTTCTTGCTTGGTCTGGCAGGAGCCTTGCTACCTCCCAAGCTCCATCTTCCAAGTATCTAGGATTATAAGTGTGGACCACCAAACCCAGGTCATCTGTAAGATTTTTTTTGTTTTTCAGGATCAAATGCATTCCAGATATTGCTGATTGCCACTGTTGTTCACTGTTTAGGTTTGGAACTCTGCTGTCATTAATCCAAGGAAGGTTCAGGAAACTTGTCATGTAAAATTAATGTTTTGAAAACTAGAGCATATTTCCAAGCCATGCTACTTCACACCTTCACTAAGAGCCAGGCTGAGTGATGACAGGGAGGGAGGTGGATGGAAGGAGGGGTAAACATAAGAGGGACTAATGTACAGGAATGAGATGGAATACTTTGCTTCCTTCTCTGCTCTCACCCCTCTAGGTAATGAGCTGGCAAGTACAGAGCCCATCTTTTAACCCTGTCAATCCTGAAAACAAATTCAATTAATGCTTAGTCAAGACTTATTCTGTTCCAACTGTGTAAAGCATTCTCTGTTCTATAAAGCAGCACTGAAATGTGATTCACTAAGCATGTAGTGAATACCCAATAGAATTATTTTATATACAATAGAATTATTTTATAATATGTGCTATAATCCACTGGACAGGGAAAGAATCTACACCATGTTGGGGGAAAAAGTTTACAGATAGATTGAGCTCAAGGGTGCACATCTATCATCTCAGCTACATGGGGAAAGTGAGCAGAGATTGGGATGATGGAGGTTTGATGCTAGCCAAAGCAAACAGTTTTGAGATGTCATCTCAACCAATAGCTGGGTGTAGTGGTCTGTACTTGTCATCCCAGATACAGCAGGAAGTGTAAGTAGAAGGATTGTGATCCAAGATGGTCTGAGAGAAAAAAAAAAAAACAAAGCTCTTATCTAAAAAATAACCAAAGCACAGAAAAGGGCTGACAGTGTGGATCAAGTGGTGGAGCACTTGCCTAACAAACAGGAGGCCCTAATTTCAAACTCTAGTACTGCCCAGAAAGAGAAAGAATAAAATAAAAATGTTTGCAGAAAGTTGTATATATACATACACAGTGTTTGGTAGTTTATTAAAGCATGATTAAGGAACAGAAGTAGCTATATGAAAGAGCTAAAAATGTAAAGCATAATTCTTTTCTAAGACCCTGAACTTCATTTGTATTTTTCAGTTTCTAAAACACTGTGTTGCTAGGCACAGATGACTCCTGCCTGTAATCCTAGCTACTCAGGAGGCCGAGATCTGAAGAGAAATCCACGAAACTGTCACATCCAATTAAGCAGCAAAAAGCTAGAAGTGCAGGTGTGGCTCAGGTAGTAGAGTATAAACCTTGAATGAAATAGCTAAGCAAGAGTTCAAGTATCAGCACATAAAAAACAAGCAAACAAACCACTGTATTAAGTACAAAACCCAAATACATGTTCTGAATCAATTTTTGATATTTACAAATATGACATGTACCATTCCCTTGTATTTATATACATGACAAATATCACAGTCAATCTTGTCACAGGAAACTGGAATGTGGAGTTGACACTTTTCTATCATCTCCCATATCTCCAGATATCACTTAGCCACAAACTCTGGCATCTCTGTGTTTTCTATACTTTTTTAAGAAGTAAATTATTGCACAGACTCTGTAAACAGAAGTTCTTTATATTTTATTATTGTAAAGGTGATGTATAGAGGGATTACAGATAAAGGGTACATTTCTTCCTTCCTTCCTTCCTTCCTTCCTTCCTTCCTTCCTTCCTTCCTTCCTTCCTTCCTTTCTTCCTTTTTCATTAGTAGGTCATGGGGCTTGAACTCAGGACCTAGGTACTGTCCCTGAGTGCTCAAGGCTAGCGCTCTACCACTTTGAGCCACAGGGCCACTTCCAGCTTTCTGGTGGTCAACTGGACTTTCCTGTCCAGGCTGACTTCAAATCATGATCCTTAGATCTCAGCCTATTGAGTAACTAGGATTACAGGTGTGAGCCACTGGGGCCCAGCAAGGACACATTTCTTTTTGGAGAATGTCACCCCTTCTCTCACGCTCTCCCAGTTGTTTTCCTAGTTGCAAAGTGTCTATGTCTAGTGAGTACCACTGCTTCATTTGTTTACCCTTTGTCCTTCCATTTCTGTGCCTCCTTTTACTCTCTCAAAGAGAGATAAGTGGACAAACAAGACAAAAAGAAAACAAAAACAGCAGCAAAAGAAAAAAACCTCTTGTTTGCATTTTCTGGAGTTGGTTGTGATACATATTATTTTGTATGATCAGAGGCACATAGGCATGGCACCTTTGTGTTCCTCTCCTAAAAGGATCCTCCTTTGTTCTCACTGTGTGAAATGCCCAGAGTCCTGCATAATTTATCATGTCCCAGTGTATTTTAGATTTAGCTTCTATATATGAGAGAAAACATGTGGTTTCTCTCTCTGAACTTGACTTACCTCACTTAACATGATTTTTTAAATTCCTGTAATGGCTGTGTAAAATTCCATTATGTAGGTACCACATTTTTTGGACTCATCCACCTATTGTAGGGCATATGGGTTATTTCCACAACTTGGCTATTGTTTATAGTGAGGTCCATTATATAAGAGGAAACAGAATTACCCCCCCCCCCGCATGTCTCAACCTGCATAATGCCTACCACTATATTTTTCCTGATTCTAGGGTTCCTTTCTTGGTCCCAACCAGGATTATGACCTTCCATTTCAATTGTCTCTTTCCCATCCTGCTTACTTCCCAATATGAAACAAAGATAGCAAAATTATGTAGGCCTGTTTCTAAGGCAGAGACTTGATTTCTCACTAATGATAAAGACTCTTTTAACACAATAAATGTGTCTAAAATGTATTTAACATTCACAACATACCAAAGGCTTTCATTAGCCAGAATGGTGCTTTTTTTTTTCCTTATGGCTTCTTTAAAGAGTAATCTTTGACGCACAAAAAAGCTAAGGGCTATTTACTGCTACCCAAAGTTGGCTTTGGGGGTCAAACACATTTGAAAACATCTTAATACTTGTTTTATTTTTCATTTTATTTTGAATTGTTACATTCAGCCAGCACTTCATAACAATAAGTTAACTATAAACTATTTGGCTTTCATGGAAACAATGCACTGATTATCTGTGATTAACCTCATTCATGGGAATTGAACATGAAAGAACTATAACTTAACTAAATAATTTGCATCAGTTCCAATTATAGCCAGCTGCTTCCTCTTGCAAAAGGATGTTGCAATTGGGATAATTGGGGTTAGTGTGGCAAGGTACCCTGAATTCATTCATAGTTCTGACTCTCTTAGATTGTAAGCTCTAGAATTTCTCATGGTTCAAGAAGGTGAATGTTGCTCTAGTCATCTCATTCATTTCCAGACTGGTGACAGAAAAAAAGAAGAGACACACAAACTTTCCCTGAAAAGAGATTTCTAGAAGTACTGACAGTGCTTTCAGTTTTCTGCTTGGTTATAAGATCAATTCAATTCCAAATACTCCTAGAAAATGTGATCTTTCACTGTGCCTGGAATAAGCCAATCATAGACTGGGGTATATGTTGCTAAAGGAAAAGGAAGATTGGATGAGGGAAGAATTACATTATTTCCACCCATGTCTTGCTATAAATAATATAATGATTTAAAGTGAAATAAACCCTTCATCCTTTAAAATAGTTACCAGCTTTCTCAATATGTTAGAGGAAAATCCACATGACAGCACATGATATTGCTCACTCCTTCCTTTCTTCCTTCCTATTTTATTTATTTTTCTTGCCATTTCTGAGGCTTGAATGTAAGGTCTCCTACAATTTTTGACATTTTTTTCACTCCTGACGGATGCTGTACCACTTGAACCATATCTCCAGTACTAGCTCTTTTGCTGGTTAGATGGGGATAAAAGTTTCACAAATTTGTCTGCCCAAACTAGCTTCAAACCACAACCCTCTAGATCTCAGTCTCCTGAATAGCCCATGATTGTCAGAGTGAACCACTGTTGCCTGACCCTACCCTCATTTCTCCATGAAGACACAGGAGTTGTGATAAGTAATTTCCCTTAGTTGAATGGTCAACCAGTACAATAAGCAGAAATTAACACAACTCTGTTCCAAAATCTAGACTTTCTGCAGCATTATTCTTGAAAGCTGGATTAATGCACTGTACTCCAAGAGTCATCAACTGAGAAGTTCTCGATGAGGTTGTACACTATTCTGACTCTACTAGTTTCAAGTCTCCACTTTTAGCTAAGAATTCTAATTTTGACAATGAGTCAGCACCACAGACCTTGATCACTTCTTGTGTACCCCCACAAAATAACCCTTGTTCCCTTCCACAACCATAATTCTGTCTTGCTGTAAGAACATTGCTCCCCTTTTCTATGTGATGGGTTGGTGTTAGGATTTAGATATTGGAAGTCCCCCAAAGGCAAATGTATTAAAAGACTTGGATATTAGGGAGATACAAAATAGGTGGTAGAACCCTTAAGGACCCAGAATAATAGGTCCAATGGATCATGGACTGGAACCTCTAAAACTATTGGTAAAAATAAATCTTCCCTCTATAAACTGATTGATTGCCTCTGCCTCTGGTGTTTTGTTATAGCAATTGGGCTGCCAGGGGAAAAGCTATTTGGTGGCATAGCAGGGTGATCAGAACACTGGTTCATTGAGTACTATTTGTTTCATTCACTTATTTAAATATTTATCTAAAGCCTCTTTGAGAGAAAGAGGTGAGCTAGGCTAATGGACTAACTCTTACATAGACACAGCTAATTGTTATTCTAGTGACCGAAGGCGGAGTTGGTTAAAGTACACCAGGATGCCCAGGAGAGCAAGGCTTAATGAAGGAGCTCCATTCTCATCTCAGAGCCCCTGATGTAATAAGTGTGAGGTAGAGCTTGGGTGTGGAGCCTCTTGAGTCTTTGAGAAAGGTGTTCTCCCTGTGCTTCTCTTTTGAAGATGAAGTGGGGAGACAGATCATTTACAAGTGCGAACTGCTTCTGACATTTCATTTCTTGTCCAAAGTTCAAACTGTAGAATGCCAAGGCCTTTCCTAGATCAGCACACTAGGAAAGGACAAGGTCCTCAGTAGGAAGAGGAAGGGGAGGTTAAAATCAGCCAGGGTTGGCTGGGGATTGTCCCTTTGGCTGACTCATGATTATCCCTGGGTAATCACCTGGAAAATCATATCCTCCAGTAGATCTGCATTACCTAGTGTACATGCCACACCTGACTGGGTATATCCCAGGCCTGTGATGGCACCCACGCATTCCTCTCTCCATCTCTAAGTCAGCACAATAACTAACCAGGCGACGGCTATTCCAAGCAAATCTCAAGGAGTTCCAGAGTAACCCTAAAATATACTAAATTGTTGCTTTCTGGGTCTCAGAAATTTTCTATTATTTTTGCCTTTTCCCAGGCCCGAAAATGGAGGCTCTGTAGTCAAGTCACTTTCCCAAAGTCATAGAGCATGTAGGTGACAGAGCTAGGATTTGAAACTGGCTTTGACTGGCAAGTCTTCCCAGGCTCTATACACTATGGAGACTATTTTCCCATGGTCCAGGAACTTGGGCCAACAATGGATTGCAGCCCAGGAGCAAGGATCACTGTGAAGGCTGTAGCCTGAATGCCAGGAAAAAGCCTTCCATTTAAAACACACTTCCTAAGATCTCAGAGTTCCCAGCAAGCAGCTCTGTGAAGGGATTTCCACAGAACAATTTGCATGAAGTGGTAAATGAAGTTCAGCATTCCTAACAAGTACTGGATTTTTTTTTTTAAAGAGTAAATGTTAACCTAAGAGAGTTCATGGTTGCTAGAAAGTTAAAAAGATTTTCATGAGGATGTGTGAGGGACGGGATGTTGTAGAATATCATTTTAGATAAGATTTTTCACATGGAAAGGGACCTTAAGACTATCTAGTCTCATCTTCCTTTGTTTCAAGATGATTTTCCCATAAAGCAAATTGAAGTATGAATATTGTTTCATATAAAGTCCCATATGATAGCTTGCAAATTTCTTTGACTACATATTTCAACTTTTGCTGAACAGGCTTTGAGGATGCAATGAATAGAACAAGGGTCTAAATATTTGGTATGCATTAAGCACAGATGTAACAGATTCTGTGCTCAAAGCCTGAAATACAAAAATAAAAATAAAATGTATGACTCCAAGAAACTCAGTCTCTGGTAAATGTACAACTATCTGGGTGCTGAATTAAAAGGGTGCTAAGGTGGCTCAGAGGTGTAAGAAACAAAATATCTGGAAAAGATATTTTCACCGAGACTTGAAGGATTACAGGCTTAAGGGTTTCCTAGGCAAACACTTCTGCTAGACACTTCTAGGAGACGAACACTGGAAAGCCTGCATGCAGCAAATGGTTTTCTAGGAAGCCAAGCACTATAGGAAAAGGATCAAGGTGTGGGAAGGTTAGAGAAAACTCCCCAGAGAGGTTTTGGGGCCATCTAAGGGCAGATCACCAAGAAGAATCAACAGAGGTGAACAGATGGGATAAAGGGGAGGCCACTAACACAGATGGGCAGCAGCCCGAGTCTGGAACTTTGAGGCTAGGCTGGAAAGCTGGAGACAAAGCAAGAAGACAAGGGAGACCCTAAGTTTGACCCATGCACTTTTGAACATAGATTCAACAGCCATATTTTAGAAATAGCAAAAGAACAAATGAGTGCCAGCATTTGGATTGGAGGAATATTGATGCTTTAACAACAAGCAGAAGTCTTACCATTCGTTTATGTGTTTTTTAGTTTTACAAAGCTGAGGATCTCACCTGTGCTTGTGCTCTATCGCTGAGCTATCGAACATCCTCAGCCTCAGTGTTTTGTTTTTGTTTTTTTTTAAGTTTTCATGTTCCTGAAGTGAAATTTGAATAAGTTAAAGGTTTTGGTGTTGTTGTCATCATAGCTGATGCTAGTTCCTTGTTGTTTTATGTGTCTGTCTCTCTCCCTAGATAACTGCACCAGCCATTTCTGAAGGAGCTGAGTGATAATCGGTTAATTCAGCATTTAGTCCCTGTATCTCCTTTGTGGATTCTAATTCAGTGCACAGCCTTTGGGCTTCCTCTCGGCTCTGCCAAGGAAGCTGGCTCAGGAGCCAGCTTGAACTTGCCTGGTTTCTTGGCAATCTCCACTGGACCACAAGGTCAGGGTGGCCTGATTCGTCTTTGCCCAAACACAAGGCAGCACAGTGAGGTGTCTACCTGTTTTTAACTGTTGATGTGCATAAAGTGAGGAATGGGAATCTCTCTGCTCTCACCCACCCTACCACACACACACACACACACACACACACACACACACACACACACTTTCTCTACAACAACAATGACACTGCATCAACACTAGAGTTCTCTAAGCCTTTGCAAGATTGCTTATCTTTGTGGAGTTAGTTCTCTATCCATTTGCCCTCAGGTATTTCTCTTATCAGGAAAAGTATTTTCTCCAACCGAGATCAACACCTGTGGGCACAATGCACGAGTTGAAACTGCTCTTTAACAGATCTTGGTCTCTACTTTGCAGTGCAAGCAACCAAGGCCCAAATGGGCTAAGGAACTTGATCTGGCCACACAGCAATCCGTACTGATGTTGAACACAAGTCAAATTTCCCTTGGGGGGAAAGGGCTTTCCCTTTAGGCCTCCTGGCAACTTTCTAACCTACGTAAAAGTGAAGTAGATGGAAAAAGAAAATGAGGAAAGTCAAGCTAACCATTTATTAATGATCCAAGTAAAATTGCCTGATAGAGGAAGTCTCTACTAAACCGTATTAGTTAGATCAGATAGGTCTTTCTTCATTCCTGAAGCTGCCACCAAAACAATGACTCAGAAAAAAAGCAAAATTTTCACCCAGAGAGAGAAAATATAGCCAGAGAACTCTTGCCAATCTGAGCATTTAAGCCTTCAGAAATTATGTCTGATAATAGATTAACTTCTCGTAGTATTTATAGTCCAAGCATCAAAGGATCTGCATATACTTTACAGATATTAATATGATCCTTCCAGAAAATTGGAACCATACGATAAATGCTTTTTTATTTTATATATTTGCTGTACAAAATTTATCTCTCTGACTTTTACCTAAAGGCTATGTGGCAAACACCTTTTTTGTATTTGTATACAATACTGGATTAAACTCAAGGTTTTCCGTTGCTCTTGATGAGCAGTGGTCCACCCCTTAGCCCTTTTATTTTGTATTTTGTTTTGAGATTGTGCCCCTATCTGGCTAGCCTAGAACTGTGTTCCTCCTATCTTAATCTCCTGACTAACTGGGGTTACAGGGTTGAGCTACCATACTCAGCCACAAATCATCTTTTACCAAAACTGCTTTGCTCTAAATCTAAACTAGCCAAAACAAAGAAGCAGGAAGCCTCAGATAGAAGAAATTTATCCTATTAAAACAAGATCTCTTATAAAGAGAGAATAACTATACAAGAAAGTAACCAGTCAAAATATTTGCATTTTATACTGTATTTTGTCATTTTTCAAAGACATCATGATTACAGAAACTTTATTTATCTGTCTTTTGAAAATAAATTAATCATTTTCTAATGTCAAATTGCTTGCTAATACCAGGATTTCTGTTGTTTCTTAACTAATCTGAATTGTGGCACAACTTTGTGTGTGTGTGTGTGTGTGTTTGTGTGTGTGCACATATGTGTTGTACTGGGTGTTTAAACTCAGGACTTTGTGCTTGCCAGGCTGGCACAATACTACTGAGCCATGCTTCTGTTTTTATCTGTTATTGATTGATTGAATAAGGTCTCCCTTCCTGCCCTGTGCATGACTGAGCTTCTATCTGTGTGCTATGAGGGCACTGTCCCTCAGCTCTTCAGGTCAAGGCTAGCGCTCTACCACTTGAGCCACAGTGCCACTTCTGGCTTTTTTCTTTTTGCTTATGTGGTGCTGAGGAATCAAACCCAGAGCCTTGAGCATGCAAGGCAAGCGCTCTACCACTGAGCCCCACTATCTGTGTACTTTTATGCTACTCAGTATTGCTAGAATTACATGTACTCACTCACCACTTGGTCCAGCTTCTCTCCGTGGAAATGGAGTTTCAAACACTTTCCTGCCTATGTTGGCCTAGAACTTTGATTCTCTTAATCACAGCCTCCCCCATAGCTGCAATGAAAATCATATACCACAGCGCCAAAGTGTGGATTGAGAAGTGAGCTCAAACTTTTCTGCCCAGGCTAGTCTAAACTTCAGTTTTTCAGATCTCATTCTCTCTAGTAGCTAGGATTACAGCAGTGAGACATTTGTGCCTGACAATGAATTGTGACACATCTTCACCAACTAGTTTTTGTTTGTACTTTAAAAAAAAGTGTTAATTTAAACAAGGATGTTTCATCTATTATTTATAACCATTTATTTCACTTTTTTTTTTTTGTCCATCATGGGGCTTGAACTCTGGGCCTGGGTGCTGTCCCTCAGCTTTTCAGCTCAAGGTGAGCGCTCTATCACTTGAGGCACAGCACCACTTCCAGTTTTCTGGTGGTTTATTAGAGATAAGAGTGTCACAGACTTTCCTGCCTGGACTGGTTTTGAACCATGCTCCTCAGATCTCAGCCTCCTGAGTAGCTAGGATTATAGGCATGAGCCACCAGCGCCCGGCTTTATTTCACTTTTAAGAATTCATCCTAAGGAAAGTATATGAAAAGGAAAAAAATGCCAAAAAAACTATTTATTATAGCAAAAGCAAGAATATGGAACAATTAGACAATTAGATGAGCCATGACCACAAGTCAGTTAAAATAATACACAGCAATACACTAAAAATGATATACAGGGAGCATCTAAGAAGCAATCATCTATGAATATGATGCTCATAATTATACACTTTAGTCTTTACAGATTGTCTTTACATTATATTATCTCACTGCTTTCCATAGTAGATCTGTGAAAAAACAATAAAAAACTGCCTCTATTTTCTGTGATCATATAATTTACAATGATCACATAATTTAAAACCAAAGGTAAACAGATCAAGATTGGAACTGTCGTAACATTTTACAGAAAGCTTCTGCATTTAAAAAGTGTGTTGATCTTTATTCATATATGTATATGTGTTCTTTTTTTTTTTTTTTT
>NW_012267220.1:23976078-24001507 GCF_000151885.1 Dipodomys ordii | reverse complement strand
CGTGGGGCCTGAACTCTGGGCCTGGGCGCTGTCCCTCAGCTCTTCAGCTCAAGGCTAGTGCTCTACCACTTGAGCCACAGCACCACTTCCGGCTTTTTTTTCCTTTTTGCATATGTGGTGCTGAAGAATCGAACACAGGCATGCAAGGCAAGCACTCTACCACTGAGCTACCTTCCCAGCCCCGTATATGTGTTCTTAATGACACTCTTCAAACTCTAAATACTTCTGAATTTTTTAAAATCCTAATTCTAGAAGCTATTTCTTCAGCTCTCTTGTGAAATATAAACTTTGACTTTAGCCAGGTGCAGGGAGGTGGCTCAAACTTGTAGTCTTAATTACTCAGGAGGCTGAATGGTTAATATTCAGCACAGGAACAAAAGTCATCTTCAATTAACAAGCAGAAAAGCTGAGTTGGCAATGTGGCTCAACTGGCGGAGCATTAGCCAAGCAAGCAAGCTGAGTGAGAGCTAAAGGCACTGAGTTTGAGCCCTGATGCCAGCACAAAACACCTATCCCGTCCCCCTCTCTCCCCCCAAAAAGAAAAGAAAGTAAAAGATATTGTCAGGCATGGCTAAACACAAAAACATAGCTTTTACATGTGTCCTGCTATATTCCCAAGTCCAACATTGCTATTGTCACAAGTGAGATATTCCTCCTCCTCCTCCCTTTCCTCCATCACTTTTATGGGGGATTAAACTCAAGGTCTCAGACCTTCAGGCACTATACCACTTGGGCCATGTACCTAGCCCTTTTGCTGCTAAGTTTGTTTTGTTCTGTTTTTTGGGGGGACTTTCTGTTGTTGTTTATTTGGGTCAGTCATAGGGCTTGAACTCAGATCCTGAGCACTGTTCCTGAGTTATTTTACTCAAGGGTAGTGCTTTACCCCTTGAGACACAGTTCCACTCACAGCTTTTTTTGGGTACTTTATTGAAGATAAGAGTGTTACAGACTCTCTTGCCTGGGCTAGCTTTGAACTGTGATCCTCAGATCTTAATGTCCTAAGTAACTAGGAAGTAGCTAGTGTAAATCACTGGGGCCCAGCTATTAGCTTGCTTTTCGGATAGGGTCTCTTGTTACTTTGCCTAAGCTGGCCTCAATAATTCTCCTATTTCTACCTTCTGAGTAGTTGGGAATATAGGCATTTGCCATCATGCCTGTCTACCCACTCAGTAGTCTACCTGGAGACCCTCCTTCCACTTACTTATCCACTAATGAGGTGCTATAAATCCATAGTTAAAATTTTCCAGAAATGATTTCAGGATGGTGTCTGGTAGTAAGCCAGAGTAATTGGATAGGTACATGGTGAGAATAGTACAAGCACATTGAGCTTGTGCTCTTGTTTTAGTATGACAAATCTATCATTCCCAAATATTTTTGCCTCCATGTTCTGTTTGTTTCCTTTGCACTTCCATGCCTTTTCTAGGACATAAGCCATCTGTGTTGGGAATGTTCATTCTAATCCAAAAAGCCCTAACGTGGGGTCATCTAAGCAAAACAGGATTGGGTGTCTCCTTGTTAACATAAGTTTCTTCTATGAATATATATCTAGTCTGATGCAGCATGAACAATGTATGTTTAAAAGTAATCTTTAAAGGGTTACTATGTGGCTACCACTGGATTGTAAATACAAATGTAAATAGAGGAACTGACAGAGGAAAACAATATTCAGTTTTAAGTGGGTGTCCAAGGGTGCATGCATGTGTATGTGCATGTGTGTGTGTGTGTTTATTTTTTAGGTTTTACCAAGGAGTTATTTAGTGTAACAAGATAAAGTAGGGAGAAACAGAAACAGAGAAACATTTCCTGCTCCCCATGCAAAAATGGGAATGAAAGATTCTGTGTGTGTGTGTGTGTGTGTGTGTGTGTGTGTGTGTGTGTGTGTCTTTAAAAATTCTCCAGGGTGAAGAGGGGGAAAATACAGACAGAAAAGGATCAATGTATATGCTAAAAATTAATTAGAGTGATAGAAGGAGTGAGCAAAAGAGGGATGGGAGAGATTGTTGAAAGGGGTAACATTGATCAAGATATATTCAATTCATAAACTGCTTTGTTAAATGGTAACTCCTTTGTACAATTATGTAAAGATAATAATAAAAAATTCTCCAGGTTTTTCTGGGCATAGTAGTGTGTGTATGTGTGTGTGTGTGTGTGTGTATCTGTGTGTAATCCTAGCACTGAGAGAATGAAGCAGGAGGACCTCAAGCTTCAGACCAGTCTGGACTGTATAGCAAGGTCCTCTCTACACAAACAAACCTTAGGTCTTAAGTACCAAGAATACTTTCAAGGATTCCAGTTTGAAAATCATTGCTCTAACCCAACAGCCTTTTGACTACAGGCATCTTTCTCTTCCTCCTTTCAGAAGCAAGTTTTAGAAAGACATGCGCACCCATGACGGCCTCTTCTGGAACATTCTGACTTTATAGCACTTTGCTGTCAATGCCACTCCATGGAGACCAGCCTTACAGCAGCTGCTCCTGAGAACTCCATGGACAGAGGTCAGAGTTCACGTGCCCCCATGCAGCTTTCCCTGTTTCTCTGGGCATCCATGACCAAGTCAGAGTACCCTTCCTGCAGCCACACAGTCCTCCATGTTCATGTACACCATGCTGGGGGTAAATTCTCAGTCAAGGACTGAGGGGAAAAGGTGACAAATACCCATCCAACCCCACCTCTAGTGGGACCACTCGCCAGGGTATATCTTTCATTATTTCCAACTTTTCCCCCAGAGATTATATTCTAGATGCTTCAAAGGAAAACTTGTTAGATGATAAAAACCTTTTGTTTGATAAAAAACCTTTTGTTTGCTTTCTTCTCTCTCTCTTTCACTTCATTTCTCTACCCTATTTCTTGGTATCACTTCCCAAATAAACTATTTGTATTGAAATAATTCTTTCATATCTGATTTGGGTAAGAGTCAAAGGAAAATACTAAATTTCTTTTGGAAATGAGTAACTTCTTTGGTATGCTAGTAATACTAGCTGTTAGTCCTTCTCTTGACTACATACCAGTTGGAAGGTAGCAAAGATGATATATAATCCTCTCAGAGGATCTAGTATACAAGAGGCAGCATCTGAACCAGGTTTTGTGGCTCACATTTGTAATCCTAGCTGCTCAGGAGGCTAAGATCTGAGGACTGATACTCAAAGCCAGCTCAGGCAGACAAAAGCACAAGACTCTTCAATTAACCACCAAAAAAAATCAGAAGTGAAAATGTAGCCCAAGTGGTAGAGTGCCAGCCTTGAACTAAAATAGCCAAGTGAGAGTTTGAGCACTGAATTCAAGACCCCGGTACCAGGCAAAAAAATAAAAGAGCGGACATCTGACAGAATAGAGGTGGTATACCATAGACAAAATCCAGCCTCTTAGAGAATAGAGCAGCACAGAAAAGATTGGAGGGATGAACGTGGAGGAAATGAACTACAGCCAATGGGCATCACTAGTACAGCTTTATTATAAGCAATCCTGCCGTCCTTCCATTCTTCTTGAATAGAATTCTATGATTCTATGTAGCCATTGCACATTTTATGGTTGGTTAAATTAAATATATTCAGATTGTTGTGCAACCATCACTATCATCTGTTTCTAGAACATGTACATCTCTGAACGTGAAACGCTGTACCTACTAAGGAATACCTCCCTGTAGCCTCAACCCTGCCAACGACCTCCCTCTTGCTGTCTCTGTGAACCTGCTCATACTTGGAGTTCCACAGAAGTGGAATCGTAAAGTATCAGCTGTGTTACATCTGGATTATTTCAACTACCATAATGTCTCCTCGGTTCTTTCATGGTGTAAGATGGGTCAGAATTTCATTCCTTTTTTAAAGACTGATTAAAATGTGTATGTGTGTGTGTGTGCATGTGTGTAGCTCACATTTTGCTTACCTAGTCATGTATTGATAGACACTTGGATACTTTCCACCTTTTGGTACTACGCATTTTATAGCGATGAACTTCGGTGTACAAACTTTTTGAGTTCTGTGAATATCACTTTTAATAGAAATTCCATTTTTAACACATTCAGCATGTGTGCTGTGTATTTAAATCTGACTCAGAAGTCTTCTTTTAGCGACATTGGAGCTCAAAAGCCTTTGTAAAGAAATTACACAGATGAAATATTATGGTTTTGAAATGTGAATAAAAAGTAGGTATAAACAAGGAGAGAGGCTTAAAGGGTGGCAGAAGTGATGTAGCTTATGGACAGGATATAAATAGCAAGGGCCATAACCATGTAGCACATCCTATGTTTCTCCTTTTATAGATATTAGTTATAGCTTCCTGGAACTGAAGATAAAAAGAGGAGACTGGATTAGAATGTTCTTAGAATAAGATTTAACTATAATGAAAATTATTTCAAAACCAGCTTAAATTCTTCCAACTGAGCCTTTGGATTTAAGTAAATTGTTTTCTTACTTAAAAGTAGGTTTTGAAAAATAATCTATTTATGGTGTACAGCCCTGCCATCATCTGGCATCAAGGAACTTTGAAAGACATTTTGTTTTGGCTCCAAATACTGTCATATTTTTCTCCCACAATCTCAATGATTTTTCTTTTAACTCTGTAGATCAAATCACCTTGTCAGAGGGTGAGATATGACAAAATGAGCAGATAGCCAGAGGAATATGAGTCCGTGTAACCACTGAAGGCAGTTTTTATTTTAAACATACACATAAAATGTAAGGCGAGTGAATATGTAGCGCAAGCAAATTTCTAAAATACAGCTTTGATCTTCACTGTTGCTAGGTAACCATATGAAAATGGACACCTAGCAACTATTAACCACCATCTTGCTTTTCCATCCTGTCTATAATCAGCTATACTAATTCCTAAATCCAGCATGACATCAGCAGTCTAGGCGGGGGGAGGGAGACAGAGACAACGTATGGAAATAATTAGAATAAAACCATGTTATTTATGAAAAAATATTAAAAAAAATTTTCATTGCCAAGCACCAGTGGCTCACGCCTGTAATCCCAGCTACTCAGGAGGCTGAGATCTGAGGTTCATGGTTCAAAACTAGCCCAGGCAGGAAAGTTCATGAGACTCTTATCTCCAATATACCACTCAAAAAACTGGAAGTGGCACTGTGGCTCAAGTGATAGAGTGCTAGCCTTGAGCTGAAGAGCTGAGGGACAGCACCCAGGCCCAGAGTTCAAGCCCCATGACTGACAAATATATATGATATATATATATATATATATATATATATCATATATTATATATATTCATTATTTTAGACCCCAAACTCACAATTTCCAAACTTCCATATTTTTACAGGTTATGCTTCCGGGCTTTCTCCCCAAATTCAGAAATGTGTAATTCTGACATAAAGGAAGCAAAAGCTAATTTTTAAAAACTTATTTTATTCTTTTTTATATTATAAAGGTGATATACAACAGGGTTACTGAAAGGATCCATCCCATCCATCCCAGGGGACCATGCGGAGGCAGGCAGGCACGGGAGAAAGATTATTACAAGGTTTATTAGAGGAGCCATATTTCCCCCAGAGGGAGCACATGGCACTCATCCCTATCCAGGTAGCAGGAGGGATTGGGGGCAGGAAGTGAGGTAGGTGGGATCTCAGGTGGGCCTGGGCAGAGAGAGGGAGTGGCCAGCTGTATGGCTTGAACTCCAGGGCTGAGAGGAGCTGAGCACCAAAGGTGGGGATAATACTAACAGTTATCATTTCGTAAGTTAGGTAATGAGGACATTTCCTTTGGACTATGTCATCCATTTCTTTACTTTATTACAGTTTTTCCCTCCCATCCTCACCCACAAATTGTATTTCCTTTTCAACATAGTATTTACTGAATACAAAAGCTAAATTTTTGTTGCTATTGGTTCATTTTAAAAACTGTTTTGTGGGTCTGGACACACAGGTGTGGCTCACACCTGTAACCCTAGCTGTAAGAGGCTGAGATTTAAGGATCACAGTTTGAAGCAGTCTTGGCAGAAAAGTCTTTGAGACTCTTATCTACAATTAAACACCAAAAGGCTAGCAGTGGAGCTATGGCTCAGGTGGAATGGAGCTAGCCTTGAGCACAAAAGCTCACACTCAGAGCCAACATCTAGGTTCTGAATTTAAGCTCTGGGACCAGCACACATAATACACACAAGAACAACACTGTTTTGTGAAGATGACTGGATACAAATCATGCTACTCTGTATGTGTTATTCTCTGCTAGGGCATAATCTTCTTGCAAGTGAGGATTCACTTCACAGCCACCTTTCATGGATCAGAATTGGATGCTTGAAAATATTCAGGATGTCTCACAAGGAGGATTATATCAACAAAAACTGGCAGACAACATGTGTTCCATTATGGCATTTCTTGTTTCCATAGTGCCTCAGTCTCCTGCTCAAAAGGGTACTTCTTCTTCTTCCTATAATACTCTGGGTTCCAACCCAAAATCCTATCTCAGTAATAAGGTAACAACTTATGCACTAACTGAATGGACATGACCCATCAAATCTAGTTCTGCTTTCCTCTGCACATGGTCATCACTGATCATACTTATTTCTGGGCTTATGCTTATTGGCAGAGATCAATAGAGGACCCAAGTTGCTTCATGGGTCCAAACTTACCAATTATGTCCCTTTGTAGGAGGGACCTCTTTCTTTTTTAAATTTTTTTAATTTTTTTATTGTGATTAAGTGATTGCATAAATTTCACCAATTTCATAATACTGTGAGATAGTGATAGTTAAAGCCCCAAACACGTTCTAACCTTCATGGTGCAAACTGTCATTATTGTAGTCTATAAAGTTTGTGAATTCTATGAGCTTTGACAATGCAAGTTTCCTTTGTTGTCCTGTATATTTAGCTTGCAATGGATGTTCCCTGATCATAAGAAAATAGACATTTCCACTTCTCTGTTCCATTATTTCATAGGGTCTTTGTCTTCTGTCTCATAGAATCCAAGATGAGTGCTCCATTGCAGACATCACCTTCTCCTTCTACCTAATAGTAAAGAAGAGAGGTGATAAGATCCTCTCTCTCTCTCTCTCTCTCTCTCTCTCTCTGTGTGTCTCTTGTCTCTCTCTCTTTCAGTCATAGGGCTTGAACTCTGAACCTGGGTGCTATCCCTCAGCTCTTCAGCTTAAGGCTAGCACTCTTCCACTTGAGCCACAGCACCACTCCTGGTTTTCTGGTAATTTATTGTAAGCATCTCACAGACTTTCCTGCTCAGGATGGCTTTGAACTGTGATCTTCAGAGCTCAACCTCCAGAGTAGCTAGGATTACAGGTATGAGCCACTGATGCCCAGCAGATCCCTTGTCTTATAGATACCAGTAGTTCCGACTCCATTTCCAACCACTCCTTTCCAAACTTATAAAATTGACACCTTTCTCTCACCTCTTTTAATGAGCCTATCTCACACTCTTAACTGTGTTTTGTTACGTTCTTCATTCCATCATGGGATCCCTGCATCTTCTGAATGACTTATAAATTAATATACATGAAGGCTCATTCTTTGTGCTATCAAATTCTATATGTTCTTATATATCATTTGTAATATAAATAAAATACATTATTTAAGTGTTACTTTAATAAATCATATTTTAGCCAGGTGGTTTACACCTATAATCCTAGCTACTCAGGAGACTGAGTCTGAGGATTGGTATTCAAAGCCAGTCTGGACAGACAAATAAGTCAGAGAGACTCATCTCCAATTCACCAGCTAAAAGCTAGAAATGGAGGTGTGGCTCAAATAGTAGACTGCCAGCCTTAAGCTGGCAGTGAGAGTACTAGGCCCTGAGTTCAAGCCTCAGCACAAATAACCAAAATAGAGAGCTATAGCTGGATGATGATATCACATTGACAACGGATGTGATACTAGCTCAATTAAAGGGCACAGACCAGAAGGCTTAGGGAAAGGCTAATTAAATGTCAACTATGGAAGACCATCCATCTTCCTTATGTTTTCTTTTAGTTAGATTCCTATCTTAGATCAATCAGTCCTCACTGCTTGTTTTCTTTGTTTTGCTTTTTTTTTTTTTTTTTGGGGTTGTGGGGCTTGAACTCTGGGTCTGGGTGCTGTTCCTTAGCTCAAGGCAAGCATTCTACTGTTTGAGCCACAGCGCCACTTCCAGTTTTCCGGTGGTTTATTGGAGTCTCACAGGCTTTCCTGCCTGGGCTGGTTTAGAACTGTGATCCTCAGATCTCAGTCTCCTGAGTAGCTAGGATTACAGGTGTGAGCCACTGGTGCCTGGCTCTGTTTTGCTCTCTTGATCACAGCTTATGATGAACCCATTAAGGCTTTTCCTTAATGGCTGGTGACTGAGAGGGCCAGTGGAAAGGGAAGGAAATGAATGTTGTGGCCCCTTTTAAGGAGGAAAAAAAGCACTCAACTGCTTTGTAGACACTGAGATAAAACTCAGAATTTTTTAAAAAATAAAGAGACATTCTGCATAAAGATCACTATGATCTTCTCTTACCTGTCTTTCTTAAGTAACAGATTCATTGACTGATTCCAGGCTCATGGCCATCCAGAATAATGTCTTCCAAGAACCTAAAAAATGACTAGTTTAAAGCTGACTCTCATCCGAAATACTAACATGTAGACTGGAATTGAACAGTTCTATAAACAGGTGGTAGATGAGAGGAGCCAGCTCTCTTCTGTCTGTTGGAGCAGGGAAGGAAAAGCCGACTACAATGCTCTGTGAGGTGATGGATAGAGTTGGAGACATTCCTGTCAAGGCCCATTGAGATGGTTAGAGATTCAAATTGCTATCTGTAGAAATATTCATGGATATGTAGAAATGTATAGGTTAGCATGTGCAGATGTATTTTCTAACTTGTTCAGCTAGAAGACAAAGACACAAGCAGCTACAGGCATATCTTGCACCTACATCTTAATTTCTAAATACTTCTCCAGTGAAACGAACCTGCGCTTTAAAGAAATGACTGACTTTAGAATAGGGACAACACACACACACAGCCGAGGCTGATCATCTGGAAGAGCCAGAAATTAAGGAAGCACTTCCCTCCCCCACGAATAGAACAAAATAAAACAGACAAACAAAACCCACCACACACACACACATACACACACACACACACACAATTAAGGAATGCACTTAAAGGACAAAGGTACCAAGAGAAAGAGCTCCCCGTGGTCAAAGATGGGTAAGTTTGATCATGAAAATAAGTGAAGAAATTATTATAGCCCAAAGTATGAAAAAAAATCATTGAGCCCATATTGATGAAATGAATAAGTGCTTCAAATTATTTATGTAAGGACTCATCCTCAAGGAAGTGCACCATGTGTGGACTATGTGTGTGTGTGCAGACAGAAGTTGTATGTGTAGAGGGAACTTTATAGCAGAAAACCAACCCGGATGAGCACTGCCTCCGTTGAAAGGTTTTGTTAATTGAGATAAGGCACACTGATGCCATGTGCCCTTGGTAGAATACCACGACAGTGACCTTCTGACCAGGAACCTTTAATTAACTCCAGTCCAATGAGGGAAACACCTGACAATTCCACAGAGGGATAGGGTATACTATAAAATACCTCACCAAAATTCCTCTCGATTGTCAAGGACATCAACAGAAAGAAAGCTTGAGAATCTGTTCCAGTCAAAGCAGAACCTGAGGAGCCATGGTGACTAAAAGTAATGCAGCATCTGGGATAGAGTACCATGCCCAAACAATAGGTAAAAATGGAACATATATGGATGGTAATTGTGCTGCATCAGCATTTGTACAGTGTTATGTCGTTGCATTAGTTGTCCTATGAATGCCATACTCCACTAAGATGTTAAGAAACGGAGGGAAAACTGAACTGGGCATCAGTAGCTCACTGTTAAAAATCTTAGCTCCTCAGGAGGCTGAGATGTGGAGGATCAAGTCTGAGAGATTCCATTTCCAAAATGATCATTAACAAGCCAGGTTGAAAGCATAGTCCAAATGGTAAAGTTCCAACTGAGTAAGCTCAAACCCTAGTACCACAGAAAAAAAAAGAGGAACTCTTTTTCCTGTATTTATAATTTTCTATAAATATACAACAGTTGTGTAATAAGCTTTCATTTTTGAAAGACTGACATATGAAATGGACCCGGTAGATTGTAAGTAACCAGCACTGGTGTGATGGTCTAAAGTGAGTGTAATTATGGCACATATCCCCAATACAGAGAACAAATGGCTTCTTGCTTGGGAGTTCTACATAGCAGCTTAACATTATTGAAAAGATCCCAAATTCTTGTGCTACGAGTTCCACTTTAAAAGAAGGAAAACAGAGTATTTGTAGAAAGAAAACAAAACAGAATTGTCAGAGAAGTCTAGAGCAAGGTGATACATTCAGACTTGCACATCAGAGAGTTGGGAGGGATACCTATTGCACAGAGCCCAAGTTGAAGCTGACTCACTTCACGCCAAATAACATAGATGCAGCGAACTGATGGATTAGTCACACACGCCTGCTCTAATGGTGATTACAAAGCCACACTGTTTTTTGTTTCGTTTTGTTTTTTGTTTTTATTTTATGGGCAACACCCAGTGGCCAGACTAAACAAGAGGAATTAAGGGAGTACATAAGCCAGGGTGCTGAGCCATGACACCAGTCTGACGGCCTCTGAAAATTACATCAGATGCAAACCTCTAGGCCTGGAGCAAAGCTGGGGGAGAAAGGCTCTATAATAGAGCTTAAGTAATCAAGTGACAAGAATGGAGGCCTATTGCCAATGCAGGGAGGGGAGGATTTGGTAACACCTAGAAGGATAAAAGTGCTGAGTGGTAGTTTTTCTGATTCTAGCTCTTGCAGAGTTGAATTTATGTGCTTTTTTTTTTTCTTGCTTGCTGATAAAATAACAACTCCCCATTTCTGTTTCAGCAATGCTTTCTTCATTTGCATCTAATTTTCAGTTACCTTTGTGATTAAGCAAGCAAACCAAATACACACCAGGTGTGAGAACTTAATAGCAAACAAACTCCTATATGGTATGGTTCTGCATATAAATACGTGCGTACCATCAGAAGACCCAGGGTGTTTCAATGATGCTCTGAGGAAGAACTTTTAGTTTACATTTGTTTTTTATTATCTGCAAATGGTGATCATTGTGATGCCTTCCATCATTCTCTTCCTGTTTAGCCCAACCCAATCCTCCCCTCAAGCTTCCTAGTTATTTTTTTCATGTATGTACATTGAGTATCATAATTGCATTTGCCCACCATTCCTTTCTCCATTCTCTGCCCCTCCTCCTTGAGTACAACACTCCTCAGACAAGGTTACATTTTAGATATGGTTAAGCTTTAAGTTCCTTGCTCAAAAGAGTTATACCATTAGAAATTTAGTCAGTTTGATCATGTGTATAGGCGTGTGGTCTTGTATATGTTTTCATGTATGGTTTATATTTTTAGATCTACCCTTCTGTTAAACTTGAAGGCATGGAAAATTATTTGTTTTCAAGCAAGAGTGGTTGATGGTGAAATCACACCTCTGAAATAAATGTAGACACCTTTTGTGTTTATTGCATTCAACATTATATCTGAGGTAGCTTGTATTATACACATAACCACATTTGTCCTGTGTGGCCCATGAGCCATGCCAAAGTTTCAGTCAATAATAACCACATTTCACATTTTCATAGCAATATATATTTATAGCTTTATAGATATGCATCTATAAAGATATTGATGTGTGTGTGTGTGTGCGCGCGCGCGCGTGCATGCGCCCACACGGTGATTTTAGAGCTTGAACTCAGGACCTGGCACTGTCCCTGAGTTTTTTTGCTCAAGGCTAGTGCTGTGTTCTACCACTTGAGTCACAACTCCAGTTGCAGCTTTCTGTGGTTAAGTGGAGATAAGAGCCTCATGGACATTTCTTGTCCCAGCTGGCTTTGAACCACAATCCTGAGTAGCTAGGATTACAGGCATGAGCCACCAGTGCCTGGCTTAGCATGTTATATGTTAAGGACTAGATCACACACTTTATCTTGGCATTTGTCACCTTGATAACCTTTCCAATTTAACCCAATTTAACTTTAATCTCAGTTTCTGAAGTGAAACCCTTCTGAGAAATCAGCTTGGGGGTGAGAAGTAGTATATGACATTGCTAATGACAGCTTTGAAATAATTCAAAGTAGACAGAACCACACAGAAATCCAGAAACTATTCTATATTCATGGTACTGTAGATTTACCTCCTCTGGTGACTTCAGTGTCAGGTTTTAGGATGGGACACCCATGAACTAAGCCTTTGTATGAGAACCTCTGATTTGGTAAAAAAAAAAAAATAAAAAATAAACAACAAACTAACAAAAAAACCAGCTTAAAAGCGTCCCTCATCACAAAAGGGAATCACTAATTGTAAAGTTTCCAGAGAATAGCAAAATACAGTTGAAGTTGAGAATTACTGTTGCTGTTAAAAAAAATAATTGCTGCCCAGCACCAGTGGTTCAAACCCAGAATTCTGGCTATTTAGGAGGCTGAGATCTAAGGATCATGTTTCAAAGCCAGCCTGGTCAGGAAAGTTTGTGAGACTCTTATCACCAATTAACCATCCAAAAGTTGGAAGTAGAGCTGTTACTCAAGTGGTAGAGTGCTAATCTTGAACAAAACAGCCCCCAGGACAGCATATAGGCCTTCAGTTCAAGCCCCAGGATATTCTCCCTTCCTCCCTCCCTCCCTCCCTCCTTCCCTCCCTCCCTCCTTCCCTTTCTCTCTCTCTCTCTCTCTCACAAACACATTCTCTCTCTCTCTCACACACACACACATTCTCTCTCTCTCTCTCACACACACATTCTCTCTCTCTCTCTCTCTCTCTCTCTCTCTCTCTCTCACACACACACACACACTATAATTCCTGAAAACGGGGACTATATGATACATTGAATTTGGTAAGGTAAATTACTTGCATTTCATATATTTCTGCTGAGACAGCAGCTTTCTTTGCAACCTACCTGACACAGACTGAGGAATGCAATCTTGAAACAGAATCTACAGTAACTGAGTCACCTGCTGTAATAAGGAAGCATTGCTCACCTGCAAGACGTGTTTCAATGTAGAACTAATAAACATGCGCAAATGTATTTTTATAAGCACAAGATATAGCTAAACAAGTTTGTGTAGACACCTTCATGTTCTTGCTTATCTTTTTCGCCCAAGGCGTGTGTGCTACCACTTACGCCACATTTTCAGTTCCAGCTTTTTGCTGGGTAACTAGAGATGAGAGGCTCCCCAATTTGTCTTCCCAGGCTGGCTCCAAATTGCAATTCTCAGATCTCAGCCTCCTGAATAACTAGGATTATAGGTGTCAGCTATTGGCACTGGGCAAGACTAAATATTCTTATTTTCTCCTTTTCACTATTTACTTAATCATTCATGGCCAATATTAATTTTTCTCTGTTTTTTTCTGAAGCACATCATTCATGGCCAATATTAATTTTTCTCTGGTTTTTCCTGAAGCACATCACATTTACCATTGTATCTACAAATATTTCATTGTGTACTACTAGAAATCTAAACCACTAGTAAATACTTCCTTTATGTTATTGTCTATCCAGACTGTGTTCAAAGTTCCTTCATTGCCTCATATTTCTTCCCATCTGGCCCGTGTAGGCACCTCATATAACTGGAATCATATATTTGTTCTTCTGTGATGATTTCATTTCGCATAAAGTTTTCAAGGCCCACCCTTGTGCATTTATCATGGTGTCAATACAATTTTATATGTCCACTAAAGTTAATTAAGTAAAAGACATTGATATCATTGAACCCCTTCCTTTTGTGCTGGATGGCACTGACAGGCATAATTGCAGTAGGGCTGGATCACAGACAGCCTCAGAGGGAGGTAGAGAAAAGAGTTCCATCCAGTTGTACAGTGATGCCGACAATCACTTGGTTATGAAACTTCCAGAGAGAGTTCCTCTAACTTACATGGCTTGGTGTAAGAGGCCCACATGTTTACCAGCCTGTCTCTGGTGCACATGTGGATTCTTCTGCTAGCACATTGTCTTTAACTCAGACAATCTTCAGCAATGCCTTCCATTTGAGGGTCATACCAGAAATATGATCTGGATCACTAGCCTAGAACCTTTCTCTCATGCTAATTCTTTCAGGTTCTTGGTCTTCTTACCCACTAAAAGCCTTGATGCACAGGTATTTGCTTCTAAACTCAAGGTGTGGTTCTGAAGAACAAGGAAGAAGTTTCTACAAAGGGGATGGGACAAAATGGCAGGCTTAAAGTTAAGGAAAAGTAATATTTGATTTTCTTTCATCCTTCCTTTCTTCCTTCTTTCTCTCTTCCTCCTCCTCCTCCTTCTCTTTTACTACCTTTCCTTCTCAGCTAGAAGCAGAGTTCTGAGATGTTTTGTATTGTAATACTAAGCAACCAGATTCCTGACATTGTTGAAATGTATTTAAAAACTCCCCAATTTTACGAGTCTCATGCAATTAAGTTGGAGAAACTGCACATGTTGGATAAGGGTTGTGCTAAGGCCAAGGAGGAAGTTTAGATTCCAGGAAAGAGGGGGGATTTCCTTATGTGATCTGTTCTCAAACAATCACAGATTGAAACAGAAATACAGCACTAAAAGCAACAAGGGCCTTTTATATCTGCTTAAAAATATTTATTTTACAGGCATTTCTTATGAGATATAATTTATTCAGATGATAAAGATAAATACTTCAGTAATTTAAGAGGACACAAAAGGGAGAAAATAAAATTCCTGTAATTCCAACCAACAGAAATCATAACTGCTGACAATTTGAAACATATTTTCTGTTTTGTTCTATAAATGTACACATAATTATGTATATACCCACTTTGCATCTAAGGGCCATGTTTTATTTGAAAAACTGTATGTAGATTTTCCCCTGAGACAGTATTTTGCCATGTGTACTCAGCTTGGCCTTGAGCTTGTTAGACAGCACAAACTGGTCTCAAACTCAGGATCCTTCTGCCTGAGCCTCCTAAGTGCTGGCATTATAGAGTGCTGTGATGTTTGGCTTATATTATGATATTGTCAACAAGGAATAGTACAGCATAGATATTTTTAAGCTATTAAATTTTCTTGGAAATTATTTTCTTATTTAACATAGTGTTGAATATAGAACGCTAGGCCTTGTGTAACTACAACCGAGCACATGCTCTTCCATTGATATAAAGCCCCAGCTTGAGGAAAGCAATTTGCAATATCTATCCAGTGGATTATACCATCCTTCTAACCTTTGTCTACCCATTACTCTAATGTCAGAATTGCCGAGTATTATTACTTTCCCACCAAATGTCCTTATATATGCATCCTTCCTATATCTTCCAAATAATTTCCAGGAAAAGAGCTTTTTGTTTTTTCTAAAGGTTTTTCCTGTGTATTATTGTTGTGTATAGGCTGTATTAGTATGATGTACAAATAACCCAGAATATACAAAAGCACCGCTTCATCCTATTTTATTAATATTAGATGGTTATGGACCTATGGCGATTTGATAGACTAAATAAGGCATCTGCTCTGGTTTGGGTATGGTATGAGCATGTCCCCAAAGGGCTCATGTGTTGTGAGTTTGGGTCTTAGTGCAACCAGATTAAAAGGTTGTAGACCTTTAAGAATCGGGCCTAGTGAAAGGTCATTAGATCTTTCTGAGGGCACTACATTTGAAAGAGATTAAGGTAGTTTTTATGGCATCCTGAATTCATTTTTCAGGAGAGCTTTGTCAAGAAAGACCACCATGGCATTCCTTTGTAGATGTAGCTTTCTGTCTCCCTGTGTGTTTCCTCGGTCTCACATGTGTTCCCATCAGTGATGCTATCTACCATGTGGTCCTCACCAGAGATAAAGTCAATGCCATTCAGAACTATGAGCTAAACAAATTTCTTTTCTTTAGAAAATTCTCAGCTGGTGTCTTACTACAGTAACAAGAATTGCTTTGATTAATTCTGAGATTAAACTTTTTTCATATAAATTAGCTATTTGCATGTTTTCCAATGTAAAGTGTTGCCTACTTCTCTATCACAGTAATTACCTTTTACAAAATGAGTTGTATGACCTCCTTATATATTCTGAATATAAACTGCCATACCTATGGAAAATATTTTCTTTATCATATTTATTTTAGCTCATGATAGTGCTTTTTCCTCTTCTATGTCATGAGCCACATAATCTGAATTGCTTTACAAGGGAGCTAGCCTCTAACATGTATAAGATTATACATTTTTCTCAGTAATGCATCCAATTTTAGTTTCAAAAAATGGTACAACACAGCATCTGGTTGCTGATAAGAGACATGATTGGTGTACTGCTAAATGATCTGAGACTGACTTAATGCAATCTTAGATGTCTGGCCGAGATCAGAATGGCTTCTTGCACACAATTTATGTTTTTATTCTATGTTCCCATCTATTTTTTGGTTTAATCCTTCTTCCTCCCTCCCTCCCTCCCTCCTTCCTTCCCTTCCTCCTGCTTCCTCCCTCACCTCTCTTTCTTTTTAGTTATTTATTAAATAGGGTATTGAGTTTATGCCTGGGCCAGCCTGGACTTCTTTGATCTTCCTATATTTATGTTTCTCACATAGTTAGTGAGCGATGTGTACCATTGTATTCAGCCTTATTGATCAAGATGAAGTCTTGCTAAGTCTTTGCCTGGGTGTCAGAATTACAGACATGAACCACTGCACCTGGCCCCATCTCCTTTTGATAAGGCAATCTGGCTTGGAATCTCTCTTCTTACTCTTACTGTACGTCTTGAAAAGCTGTAAGAACTGAGCATGTTCCCACATGCTGTTCTTGGTTGGCGGACTCCACTCTCATGCCATCTGCTTTGGCATAACCATTTTCTCTGATGAACTGGAACTTGAAAACTCATTTCTGGATAAAATTTCCAATGATATAATAATGCTTTTAGCTTCACAGGAGGAAATAAAATAAGGACAATCTAGCAAAGATAGAATATTGATTATAGTTCTCTAGGGCACAGAATATAGCTAAGATGCAAGAATACTAATCAAGAAATCAAAATGTTGTTGGAAATGCAAGAAAGACCCTCTGTCTTACTCTATGTGTTGCCATTTCATATCTGCTATGGCTCCAGATTTACCATCCAGACTCACAGAAAGCCAGACTTTCCTTCTCTCCCAATCTCAAGTTCAACTGTTTAGGAGAAAGACTTTGGATGAGTTTCAATTAAGTGCTGACCTGAGGCCAAATGAACTGACCTCAGGCCTGTGAAGCCACATGGAATAATGGCTGCTGGGCAGACTGGAGACAATTGGAAGAACATTGTAAATTTATAGGTACTATAGTGTGGTGTCATGCCAATTGTCCCTATAAATATGTCCTAAAATCTCAGATATAATGTTGTGTACAATGGGATTCAAAAAAGGAAGATAACTACCATATGCTACCATATGCAAAGGAGTGATCACTGAAATTTGAGAGCAAACCTGGCAGTTTGGTTGCAGGCAAATGCAGTTGTTCTATAGAAACAGGGTCTCAGCTATGACAAAGGCCAGCAGCAGGACATGTCACATATGGCCAGTTCAGGGAACCTTAAATGCCAGGCTAAGCCTCCTGTAATCTCTCCAGTTAGTCTGGAAGCATATTTTAATTTAATCTGAACATCATATTAGACTTTCTAAAAAGCTTAAGATAATCCCCACTAAAGAAAAATAGTAATAAATTCAATATTTCACCCTAGATCACAAGTTCCCAAAGCATCAATTTCATGTTCAAATTGTAGTTTTGTATAATTGCATTTGAGAATTATCCAGACAATGGAAGGACAGTCCCTCCCAGAGGAAGGGCCAGGCTTCCTCAAATTGTTCCTTAATACCTGAGCAGCCACTGTAGATGGGAACAAAAGAACCAAATTATCCGCTAGCTATTTTAGCAGGTCTGCTTCAAATTCTGGAATATGTAGTCTCTCCTCAACATAAATTACAGAGGTCCGCAGCTTTTGGAAGACTGTCTTAATAACAGCAAAAAACCTCTATGAAGGGAACAAAGACCAAAAGTTTTCTCAAGTTATCTTTCACTCAGCCACCTTACATGTGATCTTACCTACAGATTTGCTGGGCAAATGAAAAATATGGTGAACCATGTGGCTGCTGTGATGACATACCATCATTTATATTTACGTGGTAACTTTGGCTCCTTTGCCATTTAATAAATACATGGCTTTCACTATGGCATAGATCAGGGATGTATCCCAAGGTCCTCGGGTAAAAGATTCAGTCCTCAATTTGGTGCTTCTGGGAGGTGGTGGAAGCTTTTAGAGGTAGAGCCTCGTGGGAGGTCTTAGGTCATTGGGAAGGGTGTCCTTTAAGGAGACATTGAGACCCCAGGCTCTTGCTCTGTTTTCTTTCCTGGTCATGAAATAGTTTGTTCTACCATGTACTGCCACCATCATGTTCCATCACAGATCTAAAGGAACAGGGAGGATGGACTATAGACCGAGAACCCAAAAAAACATTTCTTCTTTATGAGCTGATTATCTCAGCTATGTCTTACGTAGCAGAAATAGGAATAGCTGTGGCTGACACAGTTTCATGATGGTGATGATACTCTACTACTATTACTACTACTACCAACAATAATAACCCCAAATTACAGGTCTTTAGAAAGACTACATCTTTGATGTTATGCTTTACAATGTGTTATATTATGCCCTTGTAAATACATAAAAAATTTAGAATGACAGGGTTCAAAAAGGAAAGCCAAGCTGGAGGCATAGCTTAGTGGTAGAGTGCCTGCCTAGCTAATTCGAGCCCCTGAATTCAAATTTTAGTACCACCAAAAGAAAAAAAAAAGGAGGGCCCAATATCCCTGTGTTACATATTTAAGAGATAGGTGTTAAGTCCATTTATTTTTTAAAATGGGAAAATGTTTTCAAACTTGTACAGATAGAAGCAAGGAATTGAACTATTTGTCTCATTGTCACCAAATCCATAAAAAATTTAAACTAGTCACTGTAACTGTGTGACAGGAATTCAGGTCTCATATATGGCACACAGGAGCCTGGGAGGGTACTGGTAGAAGCTGAAACCCATGGGCTTTGACCTCCAACCCATGGAAGGCAGTAAGCTCTTGAGAGCCAGCCTTGAACTAGCCATGAGGCACCTTCACAAAGCTTCGGTATGGAGTGGCTCCAGTCCACAGATGACCTGCAGCATCAGGCATGAAGTAGAGGACATCCTTCATGCCACCCATCCCCTTTTCCCTCTTCTAGATTGTGCTTCCCAATGTGCTATGGTTAGCTTCCTTTGTCATAACTACTTTATGGATGTTTCCATTTATCATTCATTGGACTAATATTCGATCTTTTTTTCCCTCCGAAAGAGTATACTTATCTACGATTGGAACTGAGAATGGTAAGTGGTGAAATGGGAAAGTTCTAGAATATTAGGTGATATTGCAGCAACTCCTTTGGCCTTCGGTGAAAGAAACTGGCTCCTGTAGCATATCTTCAGCTGAAAGCACTTTCAATAAAGGCTAAAGATACTTTGCAGTTTATTTTGCTCAGTGGGGAACCTCTGTGTTCCCACTTGACCTGAAAACAGAGAGATCCAATGTGAAATTTAATACTGCCTACTCCAAGATAAATTTGCTTTCTGTAGGCCAAGGGAAAGAGAAAACAACAGACACATTGGTACAATCTGCCTTTGCTCTTTGCAGGAGTCAATATCTTGAGCACATTTTTTATGCTCCCTGCTGATAGGTAACAGACTCACAGGTTTCTGACCCTGTGCTGATAAGATCCTGGCTAGCATTCAAGGCAGAAGTGAAATTTGGAGGGGAAAGGGTTGAAACAGGTCTACTGTTTCAATTCTTAAAAAAAATCAAACAAAAGATAAATCAGTCTTTCATCTATCTATCTATCTATCTATCTATCTATCTATCTATCTATCTATCTATCTATCTATCTATCTATCTATCTATCTATCTATCTGGTGCTCATACTGGACCTTGAACTCAGGGCCTAGCATTCCTTCTTGCTTAGCTTTTTCTGCTCAGTTCTACCACTTGAGACACACCTTCACTTCTGCCTTTTTGTTGGTTAATTGTATCTATAATCTCTCATATTTGTCTACCTGGTTTGGTTTTAAACTGAGATCTCAGATCTTAGTTTTGTGCTTTTTAAAGTTCTTATCAAAATTGAGTCTGAAATACCTTCTAATTGATGTACAGATTTTATACATACTGGTATTAAATCCTTTTGTCTAAAACAAATTAAAGAACAATTAGGACATAGATGTTGTTGGTGTCTTACAGTAATACTTAATAGAAGAGTGTAAACTCTGATCTGTGGTTTGGGAATACTTTTTGTTTAGAGCTTTGGAATACCCAACATTCTTTGGTTTTGTAATAGTGAAGTTCAATTCCCCCAACAGTCAGCGCCAGCTCTCTTTTCTGTCTGATATCACAGCTTGATTCCAGTCTGCTCTAGAATAATCTCATAGGATTGGTTCCTTATACCTTCTCAAACCTTCAACAAACAGCATAAGTACCAACTTCATGAGCTTTGCAATGAGCTGTGTTTTGAAGCTGGATTTTCCTACACATTATCTCTGCCTTCATTTTCTTCATCAGTAAATTGAAGATAATAATTGAACCTACTATTTAAAGAGGGTTTGACATAAAATTATGCATGGAAAGTCTCCATTTGACACAATATCTGGGTGCACAGAGAACTTAGACAGTGTTAATCTTAGGTATCATGGTCAGTGACACCCAGTATTAGGAGTGTAGATGACAGAAACGGCAACATCCATTTGGGTAACCTCTTCTATGTCAAATTTTAAAACAATTTTATTATTCTTTATTACTACCTATTAGTTGTAAGTATTAGCAGTTTTCATTAGTATTTTAACACATGCACACTGTACACTGATGGAGACCAGCCTTCTTCCTCCACTTCCTCCTCCTCCTCCATCTACCAATCACTAGTCTACATTCAAGTGGCTGTCTTTGTAACTCTCATAGATGAGGGAGAACATCCAGTACATACCTTTCTTTCTGTGTCTGGCTTCTTTAACTTAATGCGGTATCCTCCATTTTCATCCATTTCCTGTTATCACCAATAGGATTTGATTCTTTATGGCTGAAAATCTCCCATTGTACACATGTACCATATTTTCTTTATCCATTCATCCTTTAATGGGCACCTATATTTATTCTATATCTTAGCTATTGTGAATAGTGCCATGTTGATGTCATAATTTTTTTAAGTCCTGGGTTTGAACTCAGGGCTTTGTGCTTGCCAGGCTGCTATGATACCACTTGAGCCATGACCTCAGCCCTTTTTGTTTTAATTATTTTGGGGACTGAGTCTCCAGTTTATGCTGGTACCAGCCTAGACCACAATTCTTCTATTTTTGCTTCCCACATAGGTGGGATGATGAGCATGAACCATGATGTTCAAGTACTATTTGAGATGATGTCTCTTGAGTTTTTGACAGGGATGGCCTTGAACTATAATTCTCCACCTCCAAAGTAGCTGGAATTACAGTTGTGAGCTACTGCATGGGCCCAATATTACCTTTTAAGGCTTATTTCTAACCCCCTTTTTTGGAACAAAGGAAATCTTTTAGAGGGATGTCTACAAATCCTATAGAAGGATATCCCATCCTTTCCTTTTTCTGTTTTTTTCCCTGAATCCCACTACTCTATATAGCTAAACCAAGGAGGGCATGGCCTACTCAAAACCACAGAGGTGAGAGTTTCTTAGTTGTCTTTAGCTGGATAGGAAGAAGCACAGTTATTTTTGCTCATTCAAAGCAAATTATTGGCAGGATATAAAATTACAAGAGAGGAGAAATGTGGGCAACTTCACTCCACATCATGCTAAAAACAAAACATCTCCAAACTTGAGGAAGAGTTCAAGTTTATTTTCTCATGAAGCACTGTAACTCAACCCTTTGTGCTTGCAGGGTTAAGGGACTGCCAAATTTTCTTTCATGACCAGACAGGTAGTTTCCATATTACAAAATTGTTTAGAATCTCCAGCCCACAAATGTCTTCTCTAAGCAGCTAAATAAAGGAAGTCAGAGATAGAAAGTTTAAAGCTATTCAATCAAGTGAAAGTGTTGTATTTCATGAAGATGAAAGAAGAACAAGGTAAAGGTCTCTGAAAAGACCCAGTAAGTGAACTAACTGTATTTATTTTCTAGTTTTTTTATTTTGTTTTGTTTTGCTTTTTGCCAATCGTGGGGCCTGAATTCTGGGCCTGGGTGCTGTCCCTCAGCTCTTCAGCTCAAGGCTAGCACTCTACCACTTGAGCCACAGCGCCACTTCCAGCTTTATCTACTTATGTGGTGCTGAGGAATCGAACCCAAGGACTCATTCATGCAAGGCAAGCACTCTACCACTAAGCCACCTTCCCAGCCCTCATTTTCTAGTTTTAAGGAAACCTGATTTTAAGCACACAGTGTCTTCCATCCTGGGAAATACCTGAATCTTTTGCAAATGGGGATATTGGATTGCCTGTGATTGACAAAATTAAAACTAAGTGGAAAAGAGTGCTTATATGATCTTCAGAATTATATATCTTTAATATAATAATAATGTAAGTAGAAACATGTAGTAGCTCAATGCTGTCACCAGAAGCTGTCCATATCTAGGCAAGCCATGGCCTATTTGCTTGTGTAGTTACAGGTGATCATTTGGTAGTATTTATTCTAGTTGCAAACCTGATATCTAGGAAAAATAATTAGCCTTTACAAGACTTTTTTTTTAAACCTACACATTAAAGCAACATTTAATGGAAATGGTGCTATGGTTCAAGTGGTAGAGCATTAGCCTTGCTCAAAAGAAGCTCAGGGACAATGCCCAGTACCTGCATGAGAGAGAGAGAGAGAGAGAGAGAGAGAGAGAGAGAGAGAGAGCGCCCTAACAGGCCACAGGCCAAGAAAGGTAAACATTTCCAAAGGAAGACAACTTTTCCATAGAACATTCACTGTTGTTAATGATGGGAGGTTCCTGAGGAGAAAGGGGCTGAGGTGAGAGAACCTGGATGATGTCATGAAGGGTATGGAGGTATGGAAGCCAGACTCCTGGGTCTCAGGAAGGAACCAGAGAGAAGAGTCTGGCACATCTAGAGCACCTCTGTAAGCTATTTCACAAGGAAAGGAAATGAGACAATGTGGCCAAAGCCAGGGTATTAACAGGAGAAATCTTTCAGGATGGAGGAAAGGTGAGTATGTTGAAGCCAGAGCAAAAGAAAATAGCAATGAAAGCTCACCTCGAGCTTGTTGCTAGTCTTAGCAAGGGATAAGATCAAAATACTCCTACATACTTTCCTCCTGTTTCAGATTGATTTGAAGATGTGTAAATGGAGGACCCTCATCTACAATGTCCAGGATATTCCTCTCTTAATCTCTTTCCAAGATGCTTAATTCCTGGCTCAAGGCACTGTCTCTTCATATACATTCTTCCTGACCCCTAAAGGAATGTGTGTACTGCAGAAGGCTGGACTGAAGGATGAAGCCAGTATGTGTGAGACATTATTACAGAAGCTTAAATGATAACAGTGTAAGAAGAACAAGATAAATTTAAAGGCTGGCCAGGTTTTGAAAAGTTTATAGATTAGGTTTTTGACATTGAGTCAATGTCTAAGTCAAGACATTTAATGACCAGAGTCCCTGTTCTCAAAACTGAGATGATTGCTTTGTTGTTGTTGCTGTTGCTATTGTTGTTTTAGGAAGAGCTTGCCATTTTTTAGGGCCTGGGCAAGAGTACCAGTGGCGTCATGTGGGCATCCAGCTACAGTCAAGCCCAGTGCATAATCCTCAGGCTCATGAGTAATTCCCTTTGAATTACTTTGAAATGTGGCCTCTTCTGCCTTGTGTTAGTCAGATTTCTGTACTGTAATGGAAAGTTGTTACTACTAATTTATAAAGAGAAAAAAAGGTTTATTTTGGCTTATAGCCCATGACTTATTGGCAGTGTTGCTTTTGGGTCTTTGTTAAGGTAGCATATTATGGTGGGGAACCTGTGTTAGAGCAAGTTGCTCACCTATGGCAGCCAGGAAAAGGGGGAGAGGAAGAGAAAGCCTTCCATTGTCATCTTGGAGGACACCAGTAACCTAATTTCCTCCCTAAAGTCCTACTTTTTAATGTTTCCACCAGCACCATGCTAGGCACTAAGCCTTTAACACATGGGCTGCTGGGGACAGCCCGGATTATAACACTCTCCAATCAAGCTTGAGGCTACTGCACCATCCCACCAGAAGAGCCAGCATACCTCTCTCTACCCTTACTTCCCGCACAGATTGCAAAGTCATTTACTGTCTTTGGACCCCTTTCTACCTCTGTGAAGAAAACAATGTCAGCCTTTGTATCTTAGAATTTTTCTTGTAAATAAATTCCGGACCATGTCTGAGAGGATAGCAGGGAATCCTTATACAATTTAATTTCCCAAGAAGTTCTTTGGAGTAACTATAGATCAGCTGTGGCTGTGGAATTACTTACCTATGTTTCTCCTGAGGTGTCAAGTTGAAATCTGACCATGGGAACATCCTCCAGTTACAGGATGCAGGCCAAGGCCGATAACCATCACTGAGTTACTCTCTTTGAAGAGACAGACCATGCTACTCAAATAACGGTGCTGCAAATAGTCCTCAAATGACCACAGTGTGGGGTAGAGCTGCAATGTGTAAAGTGGTGTATTTAACCCATTAAGTGTAGTTCTGCCTCCATGGGGGTGGGGGGCAGGGGGGAGGGAGAGGATTCCATTCATGAGGAACCACCAGGGAAAAAATTATGTGATGGAGATGAAAAAAGTCACAGGCTTTGGCAAATTCTGAAGAAATCAAAGAAAGGTAAACCTCCGAAGGGAGTAGCGTTTGCATGAAACCAGCTGTCATTTTCTTGAACCTACAGACCAACAGGTACTATACTAAGAGGGCAGTGGTGTTCGTTTCACACTGTGGCTGTGAAGATAAAGGGATACCCCAAGATCAAACACCTTGCACTGCCCCCCACCTCTGCCATCCACATTAGGCCAGGGAAGTGCCTCCTCAGAGCTTACGCTGGGGAGATGAACACTGGCCTTTCGTTGATCGGGGATATAATAGGTGGGCAATAAACATCTACCAAACGAATGAATGGTGGTGGCCTGCTTCTCCCCCCCCCCCCCGCCGTCTTTGTTTAATCATCCTGCCATCCTAAGCGTCTAGCAAGGAACCCAGTCCCCGAATCTTGCCTGTTCCATTACGGTGTGGATGAATGTAAGGTGTTTGGAAGGGGAAGCAGGTATATAGAATAAGGGAAGCCAGTGAACCCTATGTGTTGGGGTGGGGATCCTTGGAGACAGGAGCGCCAACAAAGAGCCAGACGCCGGCGAACCCACCCGGGAGAGCCCTGAAACCCCAGACCAGCCTCCGGGACGCCTCCCTCTCCCCCCGCGAGGGGCACGGCGCACTCCACCCGAGCGTCCCGGTTCGGGCGCCCCCAGCCCGGCACCCAGGCGCTCGCTCCGGGCTCCCGCCCTCCCCCTCCCGG
>NW_012267220.1:23951785-23975507 GCF_000151885.1 Dipodomys ordii | reverse complement strand
GGGGAGACGGGCGCCGGCCGGTTCACAGCCCGGCATGCAGCTGCGGGCCCTCGCGCCCGCGTGAGGGTGTCGGGCCCGGGTCCCGCCATGGCCGGGAAGGACTGTGGCAACCTGAAGACGGCGAGGCTGTGGCGGGACGCCGCCCTGCGCGCCAGGAAGCTGCGGAGCAACCTGCGCCAGCTCACCCTCACCGTGGCCGGGGGCTGCCCGGGAGCCGGAGCCGCAGCAGCCGATCAGCTCGACTCGCCCGACGCTCCCCAGCTCGTGCTGCCGGCCAACATCGGGGACATTGAGGTGCTGAACCTGGGGAACAACGGGCTGGAGGAGGTGCCTGACGGGTTGGGGTTGGCTCTGGGCAGCTTGCGCGTTCTGGTCCTGCGCCGGAACCGTTTCGTCCGGCTGCCCCCGGCGGTGGCCGAGCTGGGCCACCACCTCACCGAGCTGGACGTGAGCCACAACCGGCTGACCACCCTGGGCGCCGAGGTGGTGAGCGCCCTGAGGGAGCTGCGCAAGCTCAACCTGAGCCACAATCAGCTGCCCGCCCTGCCTGCCCCGCTGGGCGCCCTGGTCCACCTGGAGGAGCTAGATGTCAGCTTCAACCGGCTGGCGCACCTGCCGGACTCCTTCTCCTGCCTCTACCGCCTGCGCACCCTCGACGTGGACCACAATCAGCTCACTGCCTTCCCCCCGCAGCTGCTGCAGCTGGCCGCCCTGGAGGAGCTGGACGTGTCCAGCAACCGACTGCGAGGCCTACCTGAGGATATCAGTAACCTGCATGGCCTCAAGATCCTCTGGCTGAGTGGAGCCGAGCTTGGCACCTTGCCCAACGGCTTTTGCGAGCTGGCCAGTTTGGAAAGCCTCATGTTAGACAACAACGGGCTGCAGGCTCTGCCAGCCCAGTTCAGCCGCCTGCAAAGACTCAAAATGCTCAACCTCTCGTCCAACCTCTTTGAAGAGTTCCCTGCCGCGCTGCTGCCCCTGGCTGGTCTGGAGGAGCTCTACCTTAGTCGCAACCAGCTCACCTCAGTGCCATCCCTTATCTCCGGGCTGAGCCGGCTTCTCACCTTGTGGCTGGATAATAACCGCATCCGTTACCTGCCGGACTCCATTGTGGAGCTGACCGGCTTGGAGGAGCTGGTGTTGCAAGGGAACCAGATCGCTGTGCTGCCTGATAACTTTGGCCAGCTCTCCCGAGTGGGCTTGTGGAAGATTAAGGACAATCCACTGATCCAGCCCCCCTACGAGGTCTGCATGAAGGGGATCCCCTACATTGCAGCCTACCAGAAGGAGCTGGCTCATTCCCAGCCAGCCGTGCAGCCTCGCCTCAAGCTGCTCCTGATGGGCCAGAAGGCCGCAGGAAAGACCTTGCTCCGACACTGTCTCACAGAGGAGAGAATGGAGGGCAGCCAGGGAGGAGGGGACAAGGAGAAGAGCTACCCACCTTCTCCTCCCCCTGGGAACAAGGGCATCGAGGTGACCAGCTGGACAGCAGATGCCTCCCGGGGCCTGCGGTTCATCGTGTATGACCTAGCTGGGGATGAAAGCTATGAGGTGATCCAGCCCTTCTTCCTTTCCCCAGGGGCCCTGAATGTGCTGGTGGTCAATTTGGCCACGTACGAGCCACGCTGCTTTCCCACCACGGTGGGCTCCTTCTTGCATCGGGTAGGGGCCAGGGTGCCTCATGCGGTGGTGTGCATAGTGGGCACACACGCTGACCTGTGCGGAGAGCGGGAGCTGGAGGAGAAGTGCTTGGATATTCACCGTCAGATTGCCCTGCAGGAGAAGCATAATGCCGAAGGCCTCAGTCGGCTGGCCCAAGTGGTGGATGAGGCCCTGGCGCGGGACTTCGAGCTGCGCTCTGCCAGCCCCCATGCTGCCTATTACGGGGTTTCGGACAAGAACCTGAGGCGGCGTAAGGCTCACTTCCAATACTTGCTCAACCACCGGCTGCAGATCCTCTCTCCAGTGTTGCCTGTGAGCTGTAGGGATCCCCGTCAATTGCAACGTCTTCGGGATAAGCTGCTGTCCGTGGCTGAGCACCGAGAAATCTTCCCGAACTTACACAGGGTCCTGCCTCGATCCTGGCAGGTGCTGGAAGAGTTGCATTTCCAGCCCCCTCAGGCGCAGCGCCTGTGGCTGAGCTGGTGGGACTCAGCGCGCCTGGGACTGCAGGCAGGGCTGACGGAGGACCGACTGCAGAGTGCCCTTTCCTACCTGCATGAGAGCGGCAAGCTGCTCTACTTTGAAGATAGCCCTGCCCTCAAAGAGCACGTCTTCCACAACCTCACCCGCCTCATCGACATCCTCAATGTCTTCTTTCAGAGGGATGCTTCCTTGTTGCTGCATAAACTGCTCCTGGGGACCAGTGGAGAAGGTGAAGGTGATGGAGAAAGCTCCCCTGTGATGACTCTACCCACTGTGAGCCAGGATCTGCTCCGGGCCACTCAACTCCATCATTATGTGGAAGGCTTTCTGTTGCATGGGCTCCTACCAGCCCATGTCATTCGATTGCTGCTTAAGCCTCATGTCCAGGCCCAACAGGACTTGCAGCTGCTACTGGGTCTGCTGGAGAAGATGGGACTCTGTTATTGCCTCAACAAGCCGAAGGGCAAGCCTTTGAATGGATCCACAGCTTGGTACAAATTCCCGTGCTATGTGCAGAATGAAGTACCTCACGCAGAGGCCTGGATTAATGGGACCAACCTAGCTGGGCAGTCTTTTGTGGCTGAGCAATTGCAGATTGAATATAGTTTTCCCTTTACCTTTCCACCTGGGTTGTTTGCCCGCTACAGTGTCCAGATCAACAGCCATGTGGTACACAGATCCGATGGGAAGTTTCAGATCTTTGCATATAGAGGGAAAGTTCCGGTGGTGGTGAGTTACAGACCTGCCAAGGGGGTTCTACAACCAGACACCCTCTCCATTGCCAGCCATGCATCATTACCAAATATATGGACCGCCTGGCAAGCCATCACCCCTTTGGTAGAGGAACTGAATGTTCTACTTCAGGAATGGCCTGGACTGCACTACACCGTGCACATTCTCTGTTCTAAGTGCCTTAAGAGAGGGTCGCCCAATCCACATGCTTTTCCAGGTAAGTGCAGAGAATTGCTTGGTTCTGCTGTGGTGTGTTTCAAGTTGCTTTTTTTTCTTTTCTTTGAGACATTTATTCCTCATTTGGCAAAAAATGTTTATTTCACAGCTTCCCCAGGAAATCTTTTCAAGGTAAATATAGGGAGGTTTGGAGGCAAGCCAATCGCAAACAGTACCTAAGAAATATGAAATACATTCTACTCATGTGTCATCTTCTCATAAGAAGACTTAGACTTACAAAATCTGAACATTTTCAGTCTTTTCTCTCCAATTCTGCCATATTTTTGTGCAAGAAAATTTCAGGTGGTTGAACAGAAGCTGGGACATGTGTGACATTAGTCACTTGCTGAGCCTTGATTTTTGTTCGTATTAGTTTTATTTTGTCCATGGAGAGGAGTCTGACTTGTAAGTGTCTTTGGTCATATTCTTTTGTTTAAACTTAGATTGTAATCATCAAGTGGGTTGTGGCTTTGTTTTCCTAAGAAATTCCAGAGAAGAATGTTGTGTAATTGAGGATGAGTGATAGATGAATAAAGACAGACATTTCAGACTAATGCATAACTAAATCCTGAGATTGCTGTTTGAGCCAGCATACTCCAGGGCACTGGAGAGAGACCTGACTGAAGTCTCAGAGGGGAGTCTCTTGGGGTATTTCCTGGCAATTTTAAGCTTTAGCTTAAGATTTATTTCTTGGGAAATGTTAAGAGATGAGGCTTTCTGGCAGTGGTTTATAAGAATCTGACTCGTAAGACACTGACAAGAATCTCCTAGTGAAAGTTTTCCAACAGCTTTTTTCTTCCTCTTTCAGCAGGTGGGAGAATTCCAGGACTAGTTGTCTGAGACATTTTTGAAGACTTTTTTTTTCTTTTTAGAGCAATTTTAAGTTTGCAGCAAAACTAAACACAAAGTATGGAGATTTTTTCCATATGTTCTCTTGCTCACATACATTCATGATCTGTTTCATTATCAGCACCTTGCACCAGTGAGGTTCATTTGTTCCAAAGCATGTTACCACTCAGAGTTTGTCGTTCACATTAGTTCACTGTGTGTTGTGTGTTCTGTTTGGAAAATGAATAATGTTAAGTGTCTATCATTGTAGTGTCATACATGGGATGACACATTTTCTGTCCTAATTCTGTATATCCTACCAGTTTATTCCCCTTTCTCCTACCCTAGCAACTACTGTTCTTTTTTATTATATATATATTATTGTAAAGATACTGTACAAAGGGGTTACAGTTACATGAGTAAGATAATGAGTACATTTCCTATGGGGCATTGTTACCCCCTCCTTTGTTTATCCCCTACCCTCCCTTCCCTCCTCACCTCCCCAACTCCTCCTTTCCCCCTGCCATACCTGAAGTTGTAAAGTTCGTTTTCAACATAATGTCTTGTACATCTCATTGTTACAATGGGTCAACCTGTATCCCTATTTAAGCTTTTTGTTTTTTCCCTTCCCCTCCCCAAATTAGAAAAATGTATATACAAGATGCAGGGCACCAGAATCAAATATAGTGAAAACAGGGGTTATACCATGGGGGAGGAACATACCAAAGAAACAAAAAATACATTATAAATACGTTAAAAACAATAGCAAGAAAGGAAAAAACCACTTGTGTCTCTATCTTGGGGTTCATTTTGCTTAACATCATCTTATATGGTCATATGTACATAGCTTTTGACCTTTTCTGCTTGTTCTAGACATATACTCTACTCTTGTTTTTAATGTCTCATTTTTTTTTCTGGGATTTTGAGGGACTTGGTTCATGAGTCTCAAACAGGTCTCAAACATCTGGGTACTTACTTTTTACATATCCTTTGCAATTCTTTAAATACCTGATATTTTAATACTATTGCAATTATAACAAAAATCCTATGTACACACCCTACAGCAATAGTTTTTCACTCCAGTCTCCCATCCCCAGAGTAGTAAGTGGTGATGAAATGGAAGACCGAATGCCATTCTGATCTTTGTCCTGGCCTGAGTGCCAACAAGAATGCACCTCCTTGTAGTATCAGAAAGGTCTAGATAGCAATATTTCCGAAGGTAGTCTCTTTCCGCTGCCCTAGATCTTCAGCTTGAAAAGAAGATACCCTATTCAGTTACCAGTCAACTGAGCCATCCTTTCTGTGTGATCCCCTGGTATCTTGTCACAGTTGGTGACTTGCTAGACTCTAGTTTATCTTACATTGACCATTGTATTTTCTTCATGGAAGGAAGTAGAATACTTTTTTGTGTTATTGTATAAAGTGTTTTCATAAAGGGTAGTTATTGAGGGAGCTCCCTGAAACCAGAGAAGGTGCAATCATAAAGTAATGTTAATAACAAAGGAAAGTGCACAGGTTGTTGAACAAGTGAAGATCTGTGCATAGGAATTACAAACTTTGAGAAGTAAACAATGAGGCTGTTTGGGTGCCAGTGGCTCACGCCTGTAATCCTAGCTACTCAGGAGGCTGAGATCTGAGGATCACAGTTTGAAGCCAGCAGGGGCAGGAAAGTCCATGCAACTCAATTACATCAGAAAACCAGAAGTGGCCCTGTGGCTCAAGTGTTAAAGCATTCACCTTGAGCTGAAGAGCTCAGGGATAGCGCCCAGACTCAGAGTTCAAGCCTCATGACCAACAAAACAAACAAAAAACAATGAGGTCGGAATTTTTTCCTAACCTCATTTGTTTATTTTTGATTTCTAGCAGTCATTAATTCCACAAATAAACGATGTGAGATGCAGAAACAAGCCCATCCTCTTGTTATTGTTTTGCTTATTTGTCTTTTATTTTTAATTAATTAATTATTTTGGTGCCATTTACTAGGGCTTGAACTCAGGTCCTGGGCCTTGTCCCTTAGCTTTTTCACTCCACGCTGGTGTTCTACCACTTGATACACAGCTTCACTTTTAGCCTCTTGATGGATAATTTGAACGTAAGAGTCTCATAGAATGTTCTTTGTGAGCTGGCTTTCAACAGTGATCTTCAGATCTCAGCTTCCTGAGTAGCTAAGATCACAAATGTGAATCACCAGCCCACTGGTCCTATTTGCCTTTTAAATGAGGAATGTGAAAAACAAAAAAAGAGGTTGAAAAATTGTGAACACTTCTATGTTGAATAGAAATGAATCATCAACTAAAAAAATACAGACTGTAAATATATATATTTTTATTTGTTTAAGATTGTGGGTTTTTTTTCCCTAGAAGTTACAAAGGACTCAGAATTGTTCATGTTTCCAAACATTATGAAGACAAGGGAAAACATAGTGTATGATACTGTCATTTGATAGTAATTGTTACAGTTCTGAGAGGTTAAGAGCTAAAATGATAGAAGCTTGAAGATAGTATAGGAACAGTGATCATACTGAATGTTCAGCTCCTTAGACATCCATTACAATCTATTCACCAAATTCCTAGATCATTAAAAGCAAAAACTTTTGAATCCATGGATACCTTTGGTATTTTTATGAAATATTTTTGCATTTAGAAAGCTAGCTACTTAGTTTTTCCAACTTAAAACTTCATGTTCTGTAAGCTGTCACAGTTATATAGAATGATGAAAAAACTGGACTTGGAGTTTTGTCAACCTTGAAACATGAACAATCACTATCTGACTTAAACCTAAAGTGAGTTAGTGTTTTTGAAAATTTTGTTTGGCTCTGATCTGCATTTATGTAGTGGATGAAGGGCATGTAATGCTGCTTTCTCTTATTTTAATTTTGGAAATATAATGTCCTGGGAAATATAATGTCCGTATCCAGTGTTCATTAGCAAATATTGGCAAAGAGAAGACCAGATTGTCTTATTTAAGACAGTTGGGTTGATTGATAGGGAATTAAGAAACTGAAAGGAAATCTGCAGTAATACTTAGAATATTATTTATATGTTATTATGAAAGTCTCTACCTGCTTTTTAGTACTGAATTTTGCCTATATAACCCATGATGTTCTCCCTTTCTTGCTTTTTTTTCTTTTTTCTTTTTTTTTGCTAGTCCTGGGGCTTGAACTCTGGGCCTGGGTGTTGACCTTGATCTTTTTTTGCTCAAGGTTAGCACTCTACCACTTGAGTCACAGCCCACTTCCAGATTTTTTGAGTAGTTAATTAGAGATAAGAATCACAAAAACTTTCCTTTCCAGGCTGAGGTCTGGCTTTGAACCTTGATCCTCAGATCTCAGCCTCCTGAGTAGCTAGGATTACAGGGGTGAGCCACTGGCACCTGGTATCTGGCACTGAGACTTTGAGCCATACCTCCAACTCCTTTCTGCTGGTTATTTTGGAAATAGAGTCTACCTAGCTTTTTTGTCCCTGCTGGCTTGGACCCTCCATCCTCCAGATCTCAGACTCCTGAGTAATTAGGATAATATGCATGAGTCAGTAGTGCCCAGCCCTTCCTGCTTGCTTTCTGGTTTTTGCTTGGCATGGTGTTCTTACTCCAACAGCACATTTCTTCCTGTGCAATATCATTTGTGTTCTTATTCTGTCTTCCCAATATGATATTTAAACCAAAAACAGTCAAGGCCAACTCCTGAGTTTGGAGGGGGATTTGGTGGCTTTGAGATTCTATTTCAACAACTGAAGGACAGTCGTGTGTTTTTAAGTTGGAGGAGCCTGCCTTCCTGAGTCCAACTTGAAAAGGACATTTTGAAGCATCATGAGAAAGCAACTCAAATGAGCAGAACAGATCACATTAATTGTAAGGTTTTTCTCTTTCATTCACTCCATAATACAAATGCTTTCCCATATCTTCCACCATGTGCCTTTTGCCTCTTCGGTGTCTTGCAGCTCTTGTGGATCTGTCTGAGAACAATCCAAGTATTTTGTTGTAGGTCACAATATCTCTTTGAATAGATTCGTCAAGTCCTCTAAGCAGGCAGACATGCCTGAGGCTTTGTAGTCTCTGGGAGTCTCTAAGATGTTTTCTGTATGATTGTTGGGCCTTCAGGAGGAGTATCTTTTCCACATTGTTATTCTCATACTGTGTCAGAGGTTCAGGTAGTTCTGTGAGGATAATATTGTCTGGCTCTGTTCCTCTCCTGTGCTTGCCTTGCTTGCCTCTTGTTCTTCAATGGGGCCTTCATTCTGACCATTGGAGCAGAGCATAATCTTTGCCTTATTATATCTGCGTTTTAGAATTACTGGAAGTTGAGCATGACCTACTTGTTTGGATTGAATCAGTCATTGTTTTTAATTTCTCAAAGGTTATTCAATATCTTTTCAGTTTAGCTTTATTAATATTGATGCCCCTTGGCTTTTATTTCTATAAACAGATCTCTTTGAACTCCTTTGGAGTTTGTTTTATATAAAAATAAAAATGTTCATCATGAAATGGAGGAAACAAATCCTGCATGGAATAGAATTTAAAGACTGGGAAGGTCCTGTTAGTATTCATATTATCTTAAGTACTAGGTGACTTCTCTTTAGACTCTGAATGTTCTAGAATATAGACTCAAGTTCATCCCTGCATGGTTTTGAGTTTCCTAAGAAAGTTATTTTTTTAATTTATTGACTTTTTTTTTGTCATAGTTTGTCTGTTCCCTTCACTTCCCAGTGGGAACTCTTACCTATTTTAACTCATTCATTTACTTCATTTGTATACAAAGGCATTTATAGGGTGCACTTGACTTGGTTGTTTGGTGCCCTGGTAAGAGAAAGACTTGGGAAACCATTATTTCTCACTGTATTTGGGAAGAAGTGAGGGGCTTCAGCCCCTTGCTTGTAGAAAGGCTGGTAGGAAAGTGGAGATCTTTTCCTAGCTTCCTGGGCCTGACTGTCCATATGTTAGAGTGCTTTGAGTTTTACTTTTTGCAAGCACTAGGCAAGTGGTAGCCTTGTCTTTGCCTTCTTTGTCTCCTACAGCCTAGTGTTCCTGTGCCCTGGGGCAGAGAGCTGCTTTGTGTTGGCATTCTCTGGAAATATACCAGGCAGGGTCACCTGGAACAAGCCCTGCTAGGTCTCACATCTCCTTGGCTCAGTTGTGTGATTGCAAAACTGGTTTCTGGGTGGTATGACTTTACTTTCCTCCAGGGCTGCCAACCTTTACTCCAGGCAAAGAGAATGAGTACATTTTGGCCTGTTTCTCAGGGGCTGCTCTAGCACTTATAAAGCTGAAGCCCTCCGACCCTCCTGTGATTCACAAGCATTGTTAGACAACCAGAGAATCCACAAATCCTTGTATGTAAGGTATGATGGTTGTTCCTGACAGCTGTCCACTCTGCTCTGCGTTCTGATGCTCTATGGGCTGGCAGAGTACTGTGGGCAGCACCTGGCACAGGACAGTGGAGACTCAGTGCACAATGGGTATTTTGAAAGCACTCAAGAAATTCTAGTGTTTCTTAGTTCCTGGAAAGTAGTGCCAGGGCCTCAAACTTGCTAGGCAAAAGCATTACTACCTGAGCCATATCCTCAGCATTTTTCTGCCTTCAGGGACTAGTGCTAGCTTTGAATCTTCATGCTTCCTTCCCCTGAATAGGTAGGACTATAGGCATATACCACCACTCCCAGCTGGTATACTTTAGTGAAACAAAATGTGATTTTTCTTTCCACATGATTTTTCTGTTATGTACAGTCCTTCTACCTTTATCTCCTGACTCTTATAGACAGGAGAGGGGATGGACAAAGGACAGGTTTAGTAGGATGTCCAGGTGAATTGGGTATAAAAGCTGGTTGCTACAAGTCTTTTGCCTCCTGACATAGCATTCACTCCCCTAAGGAATTGATCACCATTCCTTCCAAAGCCACCTGTTGTAGAGTTCTTTTTTTCTGGCCAGGTCCCATTAACACTGACCTCTCTGAAAGGGAAAGAATGGATGAGGAGGAGCATGAAGATGTGGCTGGTGAAGGTTGCATGTGGGTGAGAAGGAAAATATTATTGGTGGATTTTACCAGTGGTGGTGCCTTCTTCTAGGTGATGTAGCTTTCCAGAAGCTAGATCTTGGGATGAGCTCACACAGAACACCACAAAGTGTTATGCCAAAGGATTTCATGGAGAAAGGTTTGCTGGCTGCAGACACAATCACAATTTCATGTTCACTTAGGCCTTGGTGGCAGCGTGGCTAACAGTTCCCAGATATTACTGCCAGTAGGGCTGACTTATTTGTGGAGATGAAAAAAGAACATTTTTTTGAGTTATTTTTATTTTTGGCATTAAATACTTGAAAACATTTTCTTCTCATTTTTTCCTTCCTTAGTGTAATCTCTCAGCTGAAAATCCTGGGGCTTGGTTTCTTAAAGAGTAAATTAGTGAAAAGCATCTCCCACATTTCTTCTTTCCTTTGCAGTGCGTTTGCAGAATGCAAAGAATGCCTAAAGTGTGGGCTATGGGGTAGGGATTTGGGGGGAGACTAGATGAGGTAGGTCAGAGTACCCTGTGTGGGTGATGGATTTGCAGGACACTGTGAGCCTGAAGGTTGTTTCCCAGGGGCCTGGAATGTTTTCCTCCTCTTGATCCATACTCCTGGGTACTCAGGAAGTTCCAGATACTTCCTTCCTGTGTGCAGATCTATGCATAAGGGCACTTGGGAGAAGGGCTAGGAGGCTGTGATTCAGAAGATGCCATTTTGCTTTTGTGGGGCGGGGGTGGTGGGTCTGCTTCATGTATCTAGTGTTTAATGCTTCTGCTCTTCATCTTGTTCTAGTTTTGTACTGGGACTAGAACTCAGACTGGGCACTATTCTGTGTTTTTTTTTTTGTTTTACTTAGGGCTACCCCTTAGTTTTTTTCATTCATGGCTGGCACTCTACCACTTGAGCCATACCTCCACTTCTGGCTTTTTCCTGGTTAACTGGAGATAAGAGTCTTATGGTCTTTCCTACTCAGGCTGGCTTTGAACCTCAATCTTCAGATTGCAGCCTCCTCATTAGTTAGGATTTAAGGCATGAGCTACTGGCACCCAGCTGCTTCCTTTTTGTTTCTGTTTTTGTTTTTTTTTGGTGGTGGTGGTACTATAACTTAAATTCAGGGCCTTACTGTAACTTAAATTCTTGTTCATGGCTGATTCTCTACCACTTGAGCCATTCCTTTAGTCAGCACTTTGATGGTTATTTTGGAGATGGAATCTCTTACTTTGCTGCCTAGGCTGGCTTCAAAACTCCATCTTTCATATTTTAGCCTTCTTGAGTAGTTAGGACTGTAGGAACAAGCCATGAATGCCCAATTTGTGAATTATTCTTCTTAAAGGAATTAAAAACTTCTTGTTCTGGAATCTTGACCTTGCTCAGGTATTTATGGATTTGTTACCATTTTGGAAGTGTTGAAGTCATCAGTCATTTCCAAATACCAAAAGCTGTGTAAACACTGACCTCAAATTGGATGCTGTCATAGTATAAATATACGTCTGATACTTATAGATTTCTTTGTTGAATGATGCTTTGTTGAGATGCTTTCCTGTTATTAGGCTATAAATGCTGAGAGAATAAAAGAGTTGAATTTCTTAGATCCTCCCTACTCCCAGAATGAAGCCTGTGCTGTTAATATTCTTTTAGAGTAGTAGAGGTGGTAGCAATAGCCTTCAGGCCCTTCTCACTTTCTTACCCTTCCTTCTCTTACAGTACTGAGAATTGAACTCAGAACCCTGAGCTTATGAGGCAAGCACTCTCCCACCTGAATGCATCCCTAGTCCTTTTGCTTGTTGATTTGTTTTTAGATGAAGTCTCATACTTTTGCCCAGATAGACCTGGGACCCCAATTTTCCTACCTCTACCTTTGAGTAGCTGGGATTACAAGTGTGTACCAATATAGTTGGCCTCATCTTTCCTTCTTTTTCTCTCTCCCTCCTTTTTCCTTTCTCTCCTTCTTCCTTCCCTTCCTCCATCCCTCCCTCTCTTTCTCTTCTCCTTTTCTTCCTTCCTCCTCTTTTTGAAAATAGAGCATTTTAAAAAAAGGTAATGGAAAAGGAAAGTATAAATCACTTGGTGCTGTTGTTGAACTTATCAGCCTTATTATTGCTTTAAAAAGATCCTTAGTTTTCATTACATAGAAGTTATTTATTGCATTTGTCATCCTACCAAACTTTCTAAGGGTATATATAGGTTGTGAACACAATAAGACTGCATGTCACTGTTTTCATCATGGTCCAGAGAGTGTGAAGTGAGCTTATCAGGTCCCTGCAGCAACTCTGTAGAATAGGTGTTACTGCTTTCATTTTCATTTTCAGATGGAGAAGTTGGGGTTTGGGAGGTCATTGAGAGCACGCTGGCATTTTTTTCTTGGATTTTTTTTTTCTGCCCACTGCCATGTCTTTTATCTCAAGTTAGGTTGGACATAGCTTTGTGACCTGTGCAAACAGACCTCCAGTCCTGTCCCCTTCCCCATCATACTGCTAGAGGTGAGGTCTACAGGGAGGTGGAGGTCTGTGGAGGTCAGGGCCAGCTGGGGGTGAGAGGTGAGGAGTGTGTTACCAAGGATCTCGGAGGGGATCTTGCAAGACCATCCTGAAGCTGAGTGCTAGACATTTCCATGTGACCACACACAGGAACAAGCACTTAGAAGGGTTTTTCAGCAGGCGAGGGGGATACCAAGGGCTTAGTGCGCCTGGACATGTATATTCCCCAAAGCATTTAGGAATTATAATGAGATAGAAACTCATGGGCTGTTATGCTTTGGCTATGACCTCACTGGTCCTGAGCTGGAGATTTGGGAACACTGCCCTAGCAGAGCCTTTGCTATTGGGCAAGGCTCTGCAGAGACCTTGGAAGAAAGGTAGCTGATGATGGTTTCCAGGGTCAAAATCAAGACATTGTGGGCTGACAGGATGGACGGTTGCTCTGTAGATTTGAACCTAAGTGTGCCAGTGGCCACCTTCTCCATGTCTGGGGACAGGAGGAAAGTGGAATGGTGGTTCTTCTTCTTTTTTTGTCTCTGCCCATCATGGGGCTTGAACTTGCAGTCTGGGTGCTGTCCTTGAGTCCTTTGCTCAAGGTTAGCACTCTACCACTTTGAATCACAGCACCTCTTCCAATTTTCTGGTGGTCAGTTGGAGATAAGAGTCTCAGGGACTTTTCTGACCAGGCTGGCTTTGAACTATGATCCTCAGATCTCAGCCTCCTGAATAGCTAGGATTATAGGCATGAACCACCAATGCCTGATAAAAACAATGGTTATTATAATAGTCTGATGGATTCATAATTTCTAGGGCCTGCATGGGATTTTCCTTGCTCTAGATCTTACTGGGTAAATTTGGATCTAACGCAATTAGCATTTTACTGCAGGTTGTTTATTCCTCTACCTTTTAGCTTTCTTTATGATATTTTAAAACTAACTGAAAATACCATTTTTATTTATTCTACACTACTCAAACACCCTATTTTCTGCATTTTATTTGTTTGGACACAACATACTACTCTAAGGTGCTGGTTTCTTGGATATTTCATCCTTTGAGCATTTAAGTTTGTCTTGCCTCCGCTACTGAAATATACTCACTTGCATTTCAATTGAAATGCTATTAATTACAGGATGGCTTTAAATTAACATTAGATAGTGTCTTTTTTTTTGTATTTTGACTTAAAAAGGAGGCGTGTGTGTGTGTGTGTGTGTGTGTGTGTGTGTGTGTGTGTGTGTGTGTGGTACTGGGGTTTGAACTCAGGGCTTGGGTGTGGTTGCTTAGCTTTTTTGTTCAAAGCTAGTACTTACCACTTGAGCCACAGGTCTACGTCTGGCTTTTTTCTTTAACCAGAGATAAGAGTCTCATGGATTTTTCTGCCCCTGCTGGCTTCGAACTATAATCCTCACATCTCAACCTCCTGAGTAGCTGGGATTACAGTTGTGAGCCACCAGTGTCTAGCCTTGCACAGCAGTTTGAAGTGTGAAGCATTATGATATAGTGATTAGTTGAATGGGGCCTGCAGATGGACTTCTGGAAAGCCCAGCAGTGGACACTGGTCTATATGATTTGGGAAGTTGTAACGTTTCCTGTTGCATGGCCTGGAGATGGAGTTGGTACAGGCAAAATACTTTTACAGTAATTCTTGACACATACAAAACTTAGTAACTACTCAGCTTAGCTGCTGTTTTTTGATCATTTCTTCAGGAGGCCCCAAAATCTGGAATGTGTACAAGGAAATTTGATACACTTGTGACAAAACTCTTCTTTTTATCATAGCAGAGATGAGGTACAGTGTAAATACCTTCTGCACTTTTTAAAATGCATTTCCTCCCTTTATCAGAACATACACAAATTTGAAGGGAAGAGGAAAGACCTAATCATAGCTGGTTATAATATAATCATTATTATACGTGTTTTGCTCTATTTTTTCAAGCCTCTCTTCCCCCAGCTTAGCTTTTTAAAATACATACTCATGGTATGAATAATTTAAATATTGATTTTTCTAAAACCTAGGCTATTATGAATATAGTTTGAGGGCATTAGTGCCTACACAATGATTATAAATGCTTGCATAATAGTACATCTCAGTGATTTTATCTTTGTTTAACCTTACATTGTCTTGACTTAACTGTTTGGACACTTCAGTTTTTTTGTTTTTGTTGTAATTCTGTGATGACTGTAGTTTCTTTATAAAAGCTCTTTTCTTAATTAGGTAGTTATCTCCAAAGTAAATGGTTGAGTAGTAGGAAAAGTATGCCAGTGAGTCCCAATGCCTCCTGCGGGGTGGCACTTTGAGGATGGCTCATGGCACAGTCCACCTACTCCAGATGCGGAATGGTGCTCACTGCACCTTTTCCTTACAAATACACAACAGTTAATAGAGAACAATCTCTCCATTAATGGAGACAAGTACTCATTAGTGAAGGCGAATGTTCTCTCTCATGTGTAATGCCTAATTGTGCACTTCTCTGAGTTCTCTGATGACTTCTGGCATCAACTTGGTAGTTTGTAATTTGTAAAAAAAAAAAAAAGTTTCTATCACTATGTTCGTTCCGTTTTTATTAACTCTGTATAAGTGAGAGATAATCTTTTGTCTGTTGTATTCAAGGCATTTTTCTAGCTTGTGTCCCTGTTTGATTGCTGAAAGAGCTCAAAGTTTTGGAGTTTTAAATTGCATTCAGTACTGTGATCGCACCCTTTGTGATTCTTCTGGAGCTGAAACCAATCCATACCTTTATTATTTTTCTAGATAGAGAGAAGTAAAGGGAACCCCCAGTAATTCTCCATTTATATAACTTTATGATATTCAAAATATGATATCTGCATACAGATAATAAATTTAATAGCACCTCCTGATTACCATTCTTCTGAGCCCTTTTTCTCCTCTGTGAATTTATTTTGGTAGTTTCTTCTGGGGAAATAAAGTATGTATTTGCACATATTTTATTTTATTATTATTTAATTGTTACTGTAAAGGTGATTGATATACAGAGGGGTTATAGTTACCTAAGTCAGGCAATGAGTACATTTCTTTTTGAACAGTGTCACCTCTTTGTTTTTTTCCAGTTTTTCTCTCCCAATCTTCCCCCACAAGTTGTATAGTTCATTTTCAACATTGTGTCTAGTGAGTATCACTGCTGCATTTGTTTACCTTTTGTCCTCCCACAATTTCTGTGCTCTCTTACCCTCCCCCAAACAGATAAACTTACATATAAGACAAAAGGTACAGGGGCTGGGAAGGTGGCTCAGTGGTAGAGCACTTGCCTTGCATGCATGAGGCCCTGGGTTCGATTCCTCAGCACCACATAAGCAAAAAGAAGAAAGCTGGAAGTGGCGCTGTGGCTCAAGTGGTAAAGCACTAGCCTTGAGCTGAGGAGCTGAGGGACAGTGCCCAGGCCCAGAGTTCAGGCCCCACGACCAGACCCCCCCCAAAAAAAAAAAGACAAAAGGTACTGAAAACAAAAACAGCAACCGGGGAGAAAAAGAAACAAACAAACAAACAAAAACTTCTTGGAAACTCATTTTGTATGAGCATATGCACATAACTGTTGAGCCTTTGTGAGCCTCTCCTAAAGATACTCTCTAGTGGTCTCACTGTTGCACATATTTTAATGTGAAAGAGATCACGATTCTGCATCTGAAATTTGATTACTTAAAAATATAATTTTCAGAGGCTAAGGGCATGTCTGAAGGGCAGTCTTGCCTATCCAACAAACACAGGTCCTAAATTTAAATCCCAGGACCACCAAAAGAGAAAAAGAGTTTATACATTTGCATACATGTGCTTCTATAGGAATACTTGTAAACCTATCACATTTATATAAAATATATACATATGTTACATTTATAGTGCATAGCTCATAATATTCTAACAGTGGCTATCACTGTTTAGTTATACCAGTACTGATAAACCTTTGATCTAGATTGTTTTATAGGTTTTCAGTTACTAAAATTTTCTACTTTTCAAAGCATTTAGAAATACTCTCTTCTTCTTCTTCTTCTTCTTCTTCTTCTTCTTCTTCTTCTTCTTCTTCTTCTTCTTCCTCTTCCTCTTCCTCTTCCTCTCCCTCTCCCTCTTCCTCTCTTCTTCTTCCTCCTCCTCCTCCTCCTTCGATTAGGAGTCTCTGTCCTCAGCCCCCTCCTTGTGCAACTGAGCAAAAGACAGACCTCTGAGTCATGATGATGGGATATATAAACAGCTTGGGAACAGATGAATGTTATTGTTTTATTATTTTATTTTATTATTTAAAACAAAGGTGATGTTTTCAGTTGCTTTTTGTGATACATATTGGTATATCATAGTTTCTGATGTAATTATGCATTTTCTAGCTTAATTCATCCCTTATCATGTGATACAGTGTTTAGACAGAACAATAATTATGCATCCTACATGTTTACAAATAAATAATCCTTGATCAAAGTAAGACTGTGATAACAGCTAATGGCATACAGTGTCATATAAGAAATCAATGCAAGTAATTAGACCTCATCTTGCTGACTCAAAACATTGTTCCTGCCTTTCCACCCAAGTGCTGTCTACATGGGAATTGTGTGTGCTGATGCCTAGTTTTTTTCTCATGATTGACTTCTGCAGTTCTGCACTATTGTGTTTTCCAATCTAAGCCCAGGACTCAGGCCCTGAGTGTTTGCTTATCATACTGAATGGGAGTTGTAAAAACAAAAACAGAGATTGTCCATACAGTTTGCTTTTCTTGGTACATAATGAATAAAAAATGAGTCTAATCTGGGAAAATAGTACGCACAAGATCCTGGCATATTCTATTTGAAGCTAACCAATCAGCTTAACCAACCATTAAGAGTCAGAGATTCTTGCAGGGTTCATTGGCTATGTGGCTTTTAACATCCTTCACCTCACCTGAGGAACCCAATGTGGACTGTGTGGCTAAAGGGCAAATCCCTGAGTATTTAAAACTATATTCCTGGGGATTCTCTTAACTCATGGTATGGCCAAGGTGCCTTTGAATCAGGAGGGTTGTTGGCTTAGGAACTGCATGGGAAACACTAAAAATAGATATGTGAATTTTCCAAAAGAACATTGTGATGCCAAAAACAGCTCACTCATCCCCTGAGAGTCTGGCTTCTTATGCCCAGAAACAACAGCATCACCACCACCAACAAAACAACAAGGATGATGGCAATGACAATGATGAGATGCAAAGCCCCTGTGGGATGCATCTGTTCCCATCCCTAACATTGTTCCCCCCCTACTCCCTCCCCCCACCGCCCCCAGATGGCTTATGAGTACCAGCACTGCCTGGTTGTTCCCCTTCATCCTTCGAAGATGTCTTGCTGCCTTTCTTGGCTGGAGCAGGTGTTCCTTTCAATTTATTTCTTTTATTAAGCCTATGCAGCTATGTATGCATTTCCCTTCCCTGCAAAAAGACACAATGTGTGTACAGCTCTCTGCTTCTCCCTGGTTACTACATTGTTTTCATCTCTTTTCTTTTCTTGGTGTAGGGAAAATTAAAGTCTATTGGTTTTTCTATTAGGGTATTGCAGGAATGTGGTTTGGGGCTGTTGGACCTGGCTTTACTGCAGCCAGGCAGCTTATCTGCAGCCTGTCGGGCTCCCCAGCACCTGCTTCTGGAGCCCCATTGCTGCATGGGAGCCTCGTCTGTGTAACATGCTCCAGCATCCATAGCTCACGCAAATGGCAGGGTTGATTGAAGCTTGATGAGTACCAGGGCTGTTAAAATCTTCTTGCTCAGCCAAAAAAACCAGGTGACTGATCTCCAGGTGTTCCGCATGCAAGAAGCTATAGGGTGGAAATACGCAGGCCACACCCCCTTCTTCTTTTACAGTCCATAAACCCTCTGATTTATGGTTCCATTTGTGATTCAAAACACGTTCATTCCCTGGGGATCTCCACTGAGATCATCATAACCCACTGGCAACCAGGAGGCAGAACCGGGAATTAGAATAGTGTTCATTGTTGTTTGTTAGAAAAGAAATCTCCATTCTTTGGTTGTAGACAAATATTTGCTTTTGAAGAATCTGGTCGTGTGTCAGTGTCTTTGTTCGTGTCCATGCACTAACACATGCTCCCCTGCCTCCTTAGGATGCAGAAGCATGTGTCTTTTAGATCCTTTTATAATGTTTGCAGTCTGGGTGTGTGTTACTCCAAGGAGAGTTTCACCTTCCTCTTCCCACCATCTCCCTCCTCTGATGTAGCTTATTTCTGTAAAGGTAGAAACATGTGTCTGACTCTAGCTACAGCCAGAGATGAGAATTGCCATGTAGTTTTCTTGCTTTGTGGAAATCTCGCATCAGCGAGTGAGAACTTGAATTCTTTGTCTTTGGATTAAATCAAAGACAGTGGGTTAGGGAGCAAGGAGGCTGCTGTGCACAGAAAGCCACTTTCCTCTTGGATCCTCAGTTTCTTCATCTGTAAATGAAGAGAAATAAATCTAGCAGTTCCTAAGCATCTGTTACTCTCCCCTTAGGGGTGATAAGGGTTGCATAAAATAATGAACATCAAGACACCAGGGTTGTTTTTCCCAAGTAGTAAGTGCTCAATAAATGACAGTTCTTACGATCACAATCCCATTTCATAGATGAGGAACACTGAGGCACAAAGAGCCAATTAAAGTGGGCATGCATTTGAATCTGAGTGTAGGGTGTCCCCAGGAACCTACTGTCTTTGTTACCACCTCATACTGCTCCTCAGGAAAATAATAGTTGACACCTGTCTTAAGTGGATGGTGATTTGAATTAAGCATTGAATAACATGTACAGAAGGGTATCTGAGAATCTGCAGTGACTGGGTATGGAGCAGGCCAAGGAGCAGCAGAGTAGAGATGCTTAAGGCCCTGGTCCCAAGAAGCTACGCTCAAGAAGGTGTAGCTAAACAGCAAACCCACAGCCAGAGTGCTGGTAATAAATTCCAAGGGCCAGGCTCCCAAGGCCTGAGGGGGGACTTCCATCCAGAGCCAGGTGGCGGGGGGGGGGGGGGGGGGGGGGGGGGGAGTAGGATGGATGGGAGGAATCCAAAGGAAATCTTGGGGACTTTCCCATAAGGCACCAGAGCTACTGAGAAAGATGGTTTGGCAGGAATTGAGGATGGTTTAAATTACTGGGAGCCCTGCTCTTCACATATCAGTGCAGCTCATGTGTAATTAGTATTTAGCCTATCTGATCAGCTAAGCTTTTTTTTTTTCCACCAAAGAAAATTCTTGATGGCTCCGTATCAGTTAAAGTGGAATCCAATTCTTCCCCCCACCTGTCCTTAAGGATGAGAAGGAAATATCAAAGACTTGAATGGGGAACTATTGAGTTTATATTTTACTGGCTATCTTAGGGCAGCAATGTGAAAGATGGATTTGAAAGGGATTGAGGGAACCATGAGGTCACTTTAATAAGTGATAAAGGCCCTGGCCAGGTCCTTGGAGAACAAGGAAATAGTACAAGACACTAATGAGGTAGAGACCTAGGTCTCTCCCAGTGGCAGCACTAGGACCTTCTGTGGGCTTGCTTCAGCTCCCTTGTCTGGCATGCAGAAATTGGGCCTCTGGTTGGATGGAGTGTCTTGTTGAGGAAAAATTTTTACCACTGTGGAGATAGATAATGCTCATACATTTTAAAACAAAGCAGAAGTGATTTGGTGAGAGTTACCTCAAGAGGACTAATCTATGTTGCCTACTGACTTAATTGGTTTATTGAGGTTATTTAGTGTCCCCCCCTCAGATAGCTACCAGGTGAATTCCTCAAGATTTGTAGTCTTCTGTGTGTAAACAATGGCACTGGTGGAAGAATACAGTTCACCATTTCTTAAATTTGAAAGAATTGTGTAGAAATAAAAGACTTACAAATTTTAATGTGATAACCTTTCTCTACTTTGTAATATCGAGAGGATGGATGAGGCTGATGGCTGCGTGCCTTGCATCATGAATTATGGATGCCGGCAGCCCTGGAGTTCTTTATGGCTGTGCAGAACGAATTACCTTTTGTTCTAGCTTAGATTCAGTGGTAGGGCTTGTAAAAGAGGAGGTCAGAGTGAGTGCATTAAAGAGAGCTGTTCCGTGCAGGAGGATTGGGTCTGCTGTGTTATGCTCTGTTGCTTTTGGGTGCTTTGTTTTTTCATTAGCAGGCTGGGAGGCTGGGAGCAGAGGCAGAGTGCCGCTTGCTCACAGCTATAGGCTGGGCTGATGAAAAGCATAGAGCAGCCACACTTCTCCGCCCATGGCATATGGACCCATGGGCATGGGTGCCCATAGCACCCTCTTCTCAATAGACATCTTACAAAATCAGGTTAGGTCTGGACCATCTTCTGACCTAGTAACAGTACAGTAAAACAAACTGGAATAAATGGTTAGGAACACACCCATGATCCTTTTCCCCCCCAGTATAATTTCTCTAGACTAGAGGAAAGGAGAGGATTGAGTAGTATAAAACGTAACAGTAACCCATTTGGTATCTCCCCCTCCCCCCGCCCCCCACACACATACCATACACTTCTTTCCTTCCTCTCCTAACAAAGTCATCAGAAGGAGATGTCAAAGGTACTGTTTAAATTGCACACATGAACCAATGAGGGCTGTAAAGGGAAGGCAGTTGTAATGTTCCTTTTAGTCATCTGTAACTTTTTTCTGTAGTGGATGCTACTACATACTTTAATGAGGTGGTAGTTTTAACATGGTGTTCTGCCAGACTCCACCAGAATTAATTAGAAGGGATTCTACCTGTACAATGTTGGTGCCTGGGCTTACATAAGATGATTGGAAGCAGAGATACCAAGTACTGCTTTTAATGTATTTGTCAGAGGACCCAATCTAATTATTTTATGAATCTTTATTATTGCTCTCTTAGGAACAGTTAAAAGTATGCTTTCAAGAGTGTGAGATTGTATTTTGAACTTGTGCTCTAAAATATACTGGAGGGCTGGGAAGGTGACTCAGTGGTAGAGTGTTTGCCTTGCATGCGTGAGGCCCTGGGTTTGATTCTTCAGCACCACATAAACAGAAAAAGCCGGAAATGGTGCTGTGGCTCAAGTGGTAGAGCGCTAGCCTTGAGCTGAAACTCTGAGGGACAGTGCCCAGGCCCAGAGGCCCCCAAGACCTACATATATATATATATACATGCACACACACATAATACACATATACATATATATATATACATACATATATATGTATATATGTGTATATATACTGGAAGTTTAGAGAATTGAATGGGTCTGTATGCACTAATAACTGTTGTGGTTTAATACAACTATAGTTTTGTTTAATTGCATTCTCTGCTAGCCTAGATATACTTTAATATCCTGTTTCCTTCCATCTGAAGACCTGATTTGTTTCTCCTACTGGATTATAATAGTGTGTTATAGGAATATGGGAAGTATTTTTAATATATTATGTGTAGCTGGACTGGGTGCTAAAAATAGACACATCAAGTCATCCCTGTCTGTTTTCCTATTGTCACCTTCTAAATCTATAGTTCATTATTTGCGAATGATAGGATTATACCTTAAAAAACATCTTCTACTAAATGTATATCTCCCCATATCCTAAAGAAGGTTAATTATATAGGAAATGTGTACTGTCTTGATTCATTTATTCATATCATAATTTCATTTTAGAATTTCCCAAGACAGTGCTGATTAGGGGAGCTTATAAGATGGAAGTGATTCAAGTAGTAATATGAATATTGTTACTTCTGCTCCTGCAGTTGCAGTAAATGAGGCTGTCACCATTTTAAGAAGATTCAGGAGATGAGGAGAGAGAAGGGACTCGGGGGCCCATTTAGCCTCCCTGACCCTTACCAGGTCTAAGACATTCTATCAGGTGCCATGACTCCTCTTTCAGGCCTGCCTGAGTTTCATCTTCTGAAATAGCAGTAGCCATTGGAGGGAGATCATGGGGCAGGTGGTGTCCCTTGTGTAGCTGCCACCCTAGGGCACCTGGACCTGGTGAAGCTAGCATGCCTACCTTCCCTCTGTTCCTGATTTCTTCCTGCTTCGAGAAAGAAAGTAATGAAACCTCTTTGGTCAGAAGCAAAACTTTCCAAAAATGTATGAGTCAGGAACCAGAATTTAATCCTCTTCATTTAAACCCTTTTCTAAGGTGGCTATGACCTGGTGCTTTTCCCTTGCCTCCTCTGTCTAGAAAGCTAAGAGGACATCCCCAGCAAGGCAGAGAGGTGGGCAGCTTTCTCAGCTTTGACTTTTCTGTCTTCTTGAGTCAAATAGCTCCAAAGGTTTTATATGAGCCAGTCACCCCACTTATCTGGTCTATGAAAATTTAAATTCTTTTAAGGTACTACCTATTAATTTGGGCACAAAATTTTGATTTCTATACCCTTTGTCTTGTATATAAGTTTATCTGATTTGGGGGTAGAGAAAGGGAATCACAGAAATGGTGGGACAAAGGGTGAACCAATTCAACAGTGATACTCACTAGCCACTATGTTGGAAATGAACTTTACAACTTCGGGGGTAGGAGGGCCACTTGGGGAAAATGTGGGAGAAAATGAGGGAAGGGGTAACACTGTTCAAAAAGAAATGTACTTTACATCAAAAAGAAACGTACCTGACTTACATAACTGTAACCCCTCTGGACATCACTTTACAATAAAACTTAATTAAAAAAATAGTAGGATTAAATGGTTGAATGGCTTAACAGTGGTAACTGTGTTAATAATTACTAGAAATTTCAGAGACCTTAATACCAGTACACTTTGAATAGCGAAGGATTTGACAATTGAGTAATCAAAATTGTTCTTAACTTTCACCCTCTAAAACCAAGAGAAGTTTTTCAAGGAAGAAGTTAATGTCACGTGTCAGCTGCTTCATTTCCTAGCAGTATCTTTGGTTGGGGTCTATTCCAGTGTCTATGGTTAGAGTCATGACATCTGGCCTCTTCCTTCTTCATCATGTGCACTTGTGGTTCTCTACCTACTTTAAATGATCATATCAAAGTTTTTAGTTTTTATTGTTAAACAGTAGAACTAAGTATGGGGAAAATTTCTCAGTTTCTCGTCTTGAAGGTGAAACCTTTTTTTCCCCTTAATTGACTCCTAATTAATCTGTTTAGAAACCTTTTAGGTAACCTTTTTAGAAGATAATATATGATTCACACATAAAACCAAAAGAAACCTCAAACAATCTTGAATAAGAAAAATTTAGCACTTTTTTTTGTTTATTCACATTATATATCATTTTATTTTTTAATATATATTTTTATTTTAAAGATACTGTACAGAGGGGTTACAGTTACATGAGTAAGGTAATGAGTACATTTCCTGTGGAGCATTGTTATCCTCTCCTTTTTTTTCTCTCTGCCATCCCTTCCAGACCCACCTCCCCAACTGC
>NW_012267220.1:23663037-23951735 GCF_000151885.1 Dipodomys ordii | reverse complement strand
CCCCCCCCCGAAGTTGTAAAGTTCGTATTCAACATAGTATCTTGTACATCTCATTGTTACAATGAATCAACCTGTATCCCTATTTAAGCATTTTGTTTTTTTCCTTTCCCTACCCCAAATTAGAAAAATGTATATACCAGATGCAGGGCACCAGAATCAAATACAGTGAAAACAGAGGTTATAACATGGGGGAGGAACATACCAAAGAAAAAAAAATCACATTGTACCTTGTAAATACATTAAAAACAATAGCAAGAAAGAAAAAAAACACGTGTGTCCCTATCTTGGGGTTCATTTTACTTAACATCATCTTATATGGTTATATGTACATAGCTTTTGACCTTTTCTGCTTGTCCTAGACATATATTAGTTACTGCAAATAAGGGAAACCATGGGATCAATGTTTCTTTGGGCCTGGCTTACATCACTTAATATAATTTTTTCCAAGTCTTTCCCTTTCCTAAAAAGGTGGCAAGGTCATTCTTTCTGATGTACACACACACACACACACACACACAAACACAAACACACACATCTATCTATCTATCTATCTATCTATCTATATCACATTTTCTTGATCCACTCATCTACTGAGGGGCATCAGGGTTGGTTCCATATCTTAGCTGTGGTAAATAATGCCGGGATAAATATAGTTGTGCTGGTAGCTTTAGTGTGGTAGCACTTTTTAATGTAACTGTATGATACCATCTCGTTTCATCCCCTTTCTCTCCCTCCCCCTCCAAAAAAAAAAGTGGGCTTAGAATACAGTGACTATCATGTGACTCCCAAGTCTAGAGGTTTCAATAGTGGGATATAACTATCATATAATAAAATTCAAAACTATCTTGTAGGCAGGTAGTAGTAGTTTAGAAAGGAGTAGAGTAAGTAGTTTTATGCCCATTATAGTCCTATAAACATGTTTGAGTATTTCAGAAGATAGATATTTACAAAGCAATCTTATTAAACCACTGATTTATAATTTCGTGTACTTTGATTTACCTGAAACACGTTAGAATCAACAGAAGAAGCTTGATATGAATTTGGTTAAAAAAATTAAAAACAGGCTTCCTTGCTAAGCTTAGATTTGAAGACATTGTGTGGACTGATGTGTGATGTGGGGGGGGGGGGGGTAAAGAGGAAGAGAAGGAGGAGAAAGAAAAAGGAGGAGAGGACAGGGCCATCTTGTGGCTTGGAGAGCTCTACTGGCCATTAGCAGTTTGCTTGGGGTTGTTTGTTTGCTTTGGCTTTGTTTGTTCAGTTCTTCTGTAGTTCTGACTGGCTGAGGTAAGACTCAGACTCTAAGTGAACCAGGCCACAGTCTGGCTTAAGGACCAGTCTGCCAGAGAAGTGATTCTCTGAAGTAGGCCAGAGATGGAGGCAACAGAAGACAAAATGGAAATTAGAAAGCTTTTGATGAAGTATGTGGTCTGGAAGAATCTTAAGACAGGAGACCAATCATCTAGTGGATCATGGCTGGAAAAATGAGAAAAAAGAATTTGTGATAACAGCATTATTGTCAACTGTGCAGGAATTCTTTATGTCTCATCTAAGCAAAAAATAGATGAAGGCCTTTGAAATCCCACTGGAATGTATGGAAAGAGCTTCTGTTCATATGAAAAGGAAAAAAAAGGGGGCTGAAACAATGGCATCATTGGGAGGTCTTACATTGTTTACATCCACTAAGATTGGGTGGTCCCTTGAGAATCAATATGCAACCATTAAATTATTTAAAAATAGAGATTCTAAGTTGAAGACTCTCACTACCTGATTCAAATACTTACTTTGAAGTGTGGGAACCCAGAAAGAGAGAGAGAGAGAGAGAGAGAGAGAGTGGGGGTATTGGTCTAAGTTAGACAAATACCCACACATACAGTTTACTGATACTTGACAACACATATAAATGCAATTCTATGAGTAAAGGATAGTATTTTCAACCAATATGGTAAACACAGCTAATTGTACACTTAAAAGTGGACCTTGTCCCTAACTTCATATCATATGCACAAGTGATTATAGATCTCAATGTAAGATTGCCAACTATAAAAATCTGACTAAGAAAGCCCAGGAGAATCTTTTTTTTGACCATAGAGTAGGAAAACATTTATTATTGTTTTTTAGTAGACTTTAGTGTTTAGAACTGTTTTAGGTTCACAGCAAAGTTGAGTGGAAGCTGGATTGATCCTTCCCCATGCCCTCTACTATTAACACCCTTCACCAAAATGGTACTTTGTTACAACTGAATAACTTATACTGACAACCATGATCAGCCTATTTATATTCGGTTTTATATTGGGACCCACTCTTGGTGTTATACATCTGCGGGTTTGGATAATATATAGTGTCATGTATCTGTCATTATAGTATCATATAGAATAATTTCACTGAAAATTCTCTGTGCTGTCTATATATCCTTCCTCCCTGAAACAGCACAGTTTTTTTTTTGTAGCATAGAAACTATGTAAGAAATTGTACTTAATCCAAATTAAAAACTTTGGTTTTCAAAAGATCTGCTGAGAAAATGAAGAGGCAATGTGTAGTTCAGGAGAAAATATTTGTGAACTATATACCTGACCAAAACAACAACAACAACAACAACCCAACAGCTATCCAACTCAATGACAAGACAGCACAGTTAAAAAGTGGACCAAAGAGCTAGTGTGGTTTATCACACCTGTATAATCCAGCTAGTTGGGTGGTTGGAGATATTAGGATAACTGTTGAATCGAGCCTTGGCAAAAGTTTGCAAGATCCTATTCCAAGAGAAACACACTTGAGTGTGGTGGCACATGCTATTCATCCTAGCTACACAGAAAGTAGCTAGGTTAACACAGGCCAAAAATGAGATCCTATTCAAACAATATCAAAAGCAAAAATGACTAGGGATATACCTCAAGTGGTACCTGCCTGGCAAGTATAAGGTCCCAAGTTCAAACCCTATTACTTCCATTAAAAAAAAGGCAAATTCTGTACTTAAAATTATTGAATATTATTCCATGTGAATTCTCTCTCACTAAAATTATGTTTAGAAGAAATTGTGGTTAAGATAATTTTTCATGTTAGCTTGGTTTATGTCTTCCTCCTAACAGCTTGTGTGGCCAGTCCTGATCTGTCAGGCCAAAGCACATGAATTTGCTGATATCCAATCATTTCAGATCCACACTGTCATATGAGCTAACAGAAGAACTTTCGTTTGTTTTTTTAATTCATTAGAGCATGACTTGACAGTGGTGCTATCACAAGACTGTAATAATGGTTAGATCTCAAGAGTTAGATTTCAAGACAAAAAGCCTGTGTTGTTTTGTATTGAATTATACATTTCATTTTGCCTTATTTTGCTGTAATTCAGTTGAAGAAATGGATTACAAATCTCCACCACTTTCAGAGTATTTTCTTTGGAATTATAGTGGAATTTTTTTTATTTTTATTTTTGTCATGGGGCTTGAACTCAGGGCCTAATCACTGTCCTTGAGCTTTTTTGCTCAAGGATAGTGCACTACCACTTTGAACCATAGTACCACTTCTGGTTTTCTAGTGGTTAATTGGAGATAAGAGTCCCTTGGGCTTTCCTGTATGGGCTGGCTTCAAACCACAATCCTCAGATTTCAGCCTCCTGAGTAGGTAGGATTACAAGTGTGAGCCATTGCATCCAGCTCACAGTGGATTTTTGTGAAGATGAATTTGATGTTGCTCCTAGCCTGAAACAATTCAGGTGATGAAATTGAAAGGCAGATCCATATTTTGGGTCATGATTGTTAATAAGAGTTTATAATACAAATCTCAGGGTTTGTATGTTTGCTTTGTTTTTTTGTGCCAGTACTGGGGACTTGAACTTGGCCTTCAACTCTCTCTTGTGCTTTTCACTCAAAGTTGGTGCTCTGTTACTTGAGCCACCCCTCTATTTCTAGCTTTTTGCTAGTTAATTGGAAATAAGAGTCTCACAGATTTTTTTTTTCCTGGGATGGCTTTGAATCAAGGTCCTCAGAGCTTAGCCTTCTGGGTAGTTAAGATCACAGGCATGATCGGCCAGTGCCCAACAGATGTGTTTGTTGTAGTGATTAAAAGATGGTGTTTGGGTTTTCATACTAAAGAAATAAGTAATTGTGGATTTGTATACATACTTATACATAAACATGTATGCATATGAGCCTGAAGGAAACAGAAAGAAGTGCTGGGACTCAGTGTGCATGCAAATGAGAGCAGTCAGCTGCCAGCAATCTTTGCTCTTAACCATTTCCGAAGGTATCCTGTAGCTGGCCACTAACTGGCCTGATGAGGTCTTGCTGATGTTTCCTTTTCTTATTGGTTGTATGCTTTGAACATTGGTTCTGACAGATGGCTGGTGTGATTTTATCCTGAGTGACAGAAGCAGCTCTGAGCTTCAGTGAAGAGCCCTAGGAAAGAGAAAGCCTAAAGAGAATTTAGTCCTCTAGAGAATTTAGTCCAACCATGTGTGTTGGCTACTCAGCTTGATGCCACGTTTTCCTAGACCTCCAATGGAGATTCTGCCAGCATCATGGAGAATGGTTAAATGCATGCCTTAAACTTCTATCTGGACATATTTTCTCCTGCTCTTCCAATTATTAAGTACGGAGGACTGAGAAGGCAGATTGTGATTATTGCTTCTGTGTGAAGTGGGCCTAACTTCACCATATCACAGATAATGTTGTTGACGCATAGCATCTGATCTGTTGTCTTTGGCCCACTGCCACAGAAAGTGTCCTCAAAGAATGATGTCACATAAGTAGATGGGCTTCGCTGCTTTATCTTCTCCTCTCTGTGGAATCCCAGGCTTACCTGCCAGTCCCTCAGACAACACCTTAAACTTAATGAAGGGTTTGCAGCCCTGAGCTAGAGACGCTGTACCTGTGTTAACTACTAGGGAAGTTTGAGGGGTTTTTATGAGGCAGTGCAGGAAAAATAGAGGCAGTGAAGCCAGTGAAATGTGGTTTTAGATCCTAGACCTTTCACCTAAGGCAAATTATTTAATCTTTTGAGATACCACTCCTTACTTGAAAAATAGGTTTACTTTAATAGGATTAACAGATTCTAGACTGAGAACGTAGCTCAGTGGTAGGTACCTGCTTGACATATGCAAAACCTTGGGTTTAATCCCCAGTGCCACAAAACAAAACAACACAGTTCAAGGCCTAGAGGTGTTGCTCATAAATAGACCATTTATACCACCCAAATCAAACCAGAGAGCACTTAAAATTACTGAAAAAAATACCAAAAACCAGAAACAGACACTAAGTAAGTGCTAAAGTATTACTGTAAAAGTTATACAGTACGGTTGATATTTCTGGTGTAAAGTTGTAAATTTCAACACGTGTAGGTTTATGTAAATGCCAGCATCATTAGTGTATATAATAGTTTATCACTCTAGAAAAACTCCATCCTGGGGCTGGAAGGTGGCTCAGTGGTAGAGCGCTTGCCTTGCATGCCTGAGGCCCTGAGTTCGATTCCTCAGCACCACATAAGCAAAAAGAAAAAAGCCGGAAGTGGCGCTATGGCTCAAGTGGTAGAGCGCTGGCCTTGAGCTGAAGAGCTGAGGGACAGCGCCCAGGCCCAGAGTTCAGGCCCCACCACCGGACCCAAAAAAAAAAGAAAAAAGAAAAACTCCATCTCATTACATTTACTCTGTCCCCCTTTTTTGAAGACTTGATAAGAAGGCTCTTGGGTACATTTAATTTCATACCACTCAAAGCATAGGAAAATCTTGGACTTACAAAAGAAATTATTGTATGTTCAGAATCCCATTCTATGTGTTACAGTGGGATGGACAATGCAAGTTTTTCTTTCTTTTTTCCTCTTGCTTTTCTCAGAAAAATCCAGCATGTTCCTTGTCACAAAGTCTGATTATAAAACCACTTCTCCTTCATTGACAATGAAATCAGACATCGACATGAATTTACCCAAATCATGTTTTGAATTATGTTTAACACTAGCTTCAAGCAGAGTTGTAATTGACACAGCTTGAAACTTACTATCTGAGTTGGGCAGATTGGCTCATAGCTCTTTGGGAGGCAGAGACAGGAGGCTCATGAGTCTGAGGCCAACCTGGGCAAAGCTAGTGAGACTCTATTTCAAAAACAAAATAAAAACAAAGCAGGATTGTTGTTCAGTTGGTAGAGCCTATCAGGTGAGTTGGGGTTGAATCTCAAGTAATGAAAAAAAGAATGGTATTAGCCTTTGGGTAGTACTTATAGTCTTAACTGCAAAGACAGAACTGTCTTTGTGGGGCTGGGAAGTTGGCTCAGTGGTTGAGTGCTTGCCTTGCATGCATGAGGTCCTGGGTTCGATTCCTCAGCACCATGTAAACAGATAAAAGCCAGAAGTGGTGCTGTGGCTCAAGTGGTAGAGCACTAGCCTTGAGCTGAAGAGCTGAGGGACAGCGCCCAGGCCCAGAGTTCAGCCCCATGAATGACAAAAACAAAAAACAAAACAAAAACTATCTTTGTATTAGTCTGTTTTGAGTTGGGTTGTATCCTCTCCAGAAAAAGACACGTGGGAATTCTCAAGCCCAGTACCTCAGAATGTGAATTTATATGAGGACAGGGTGATCACAGAGGAAAGTAAATTAAAATGAGGTCAACAGCATGGGCTCTGAGCCAGTGAGACTGGAGTACTTACAAAAAGGATAAACAGGGACACAGCTACCCATAAAGGGAGAACATCATGTGACAATAGAGCAGAGATTGGATGTTTTGTCAGAAAGTCAGTGAACCCCAAAGATGGAGTTTGGTGGAGAGGACAGGGGCAGAATTTTCCTTCTGGCTCCCAGAAAGAACCAACCCTGCTTGCCACTTAATCTTGGACTTGCAGGACAGTATGCTTCTGTTAAGCTCAGTTTGTGGTGCTTTGTGATGGCAGCCATGGGAAACTAAAACACTGTGCTCAATAAATATGGTTGCTTTTTTTCCCCCTTCCTCTCTTCCTTCTCCCTCTTTGTTTCTAGTAAAATTAATCCCTTTGTTAGCTTCCAAAATTCAGTAGATCATTTGCTAGTATTTTCTTATATATGATAGAATTTTCAAAGAGTAATAAAGAGACCTACAGAAAAATAATAACTTGATATATTTAGGCTTATATAACAAGGAGACATCTTACTGCATTTCGTTGGTATAAGAAAAGCAAAATCAAATTCATAGAGCATTTGTAAGGATTAAATGAATCGGGTATGCACACGTATATACCACAATGCTTGGCATATAATACACATTTAACCAAACAGTTTCCTTCCTTCCTGGTTCCTTGAACATTGCCTGCCCCCTCATCCCTATCCCAGTTTGATTTCAAACATTAGGTAGTTATTGCTTCTAAAGTTTGCCAGGCTTAGGGCAGGAGAATGCCCCACACCCTTAGCCACCAGTTATTCTGCTCGAACTTTTGTTCCCAGATAGTCCAGTCACCTTGGCTCTTGGCACTATGGTTAGCCAGAGGTTGGAGTGTTGGCTACTGATAGCAAGTGTCAATGTTATCCAGTATCATAGATGGAGTTTGTCTAACTCAAGAGGAAACCTTGCTTTAAGCATTATATGTTTTAAAAAATTAAGCATAAAAGCTACTTTTTGTTAGGATAATGGTAGTTTGAAAAGTGATGTATCAATTGAACTTACATGATAAAAGATTTTTAAGCTTTTTTTCCCCCCTTGGTTTTTTTGGTGCTGGTTTGGGGACTTGAATTCAGGGCTAGGCACTGTCTCTTAGCTTTTTTTTTGCACTGCACTGTACCACTTGAGCCACAGCTCCACTTCTTGTTTTTCCTTGTGGTTAATGGAGATATGAGTGTCATGGGTTTTATTTGTCCCAGACTGGTTCTGAACCTGGATCCTCATTGCAGCATCCCGAGTAGCTAGAATTACAGGCATGGTGCCCAGCTAAGCTTATTTGCAATTAAAAAAAACAAACCTTTAAATTTATCTCATTTGGCATATCCTTTTAAAAGTTTTATAAATGCACTACCAAAATTTAACATAAAGATATATGTATACACATAGCTACATATGTATTATATGGATATGCTTTTATTTACAATGTATATAGTTATATCCTGTTATATGTAGTTGAAGGGACTACATCATTGATGGCTGAATAAGAGGAAAATAGACAGTTCCCAAGCCCAGAAAACTCAGACTATTTCAAAACAGAAAAACTTGGTTTATTCTGGCTGGATGATGTCTACTTTTGGAGCCTTAGATCTGAAAAAGTTATTAAATTAGAAGCAAACTTGTTCTGTGTTGCTTAGCCAATGAAAGTGGGATTAACTTTTTTGGTAAACAATAGAGCCACATGTGGAATTTATTTGTTGATCTTTTATGAAATTTCTATTTAAACTTTTCCCTTAAATTGATACCATTTTCCCCTTACTTTGTTTCATGAGCTGAATTTGTGTTTGACATTTACAGATTCTTTTTAGATTCTGTCAGTGTTTTGTAAGATGTTTGCTTTTGTACTGCCTCCAAAACAAAATTATAACAGGCTGATGTGTGTGTGTGTGTGTGTAAATTTTAAACTTTTCTCATATAAAAGTGTTGCAGGGGAAATAGAATGTGGGAATTTGAAAGATGAGAACTCAAGTAGACTTCTTATCACCTAGAGAATGGTGTTGGCTGTCAGGGCGGTGGGTAAACAACTACGTGGATGCTAAGCTTTCCATGTGCAATATTGAACTCAGGAGGGCTGGTGATAAAGAGTCTGGCTCATGGGGTTGAAACTTGGACAGACCCCATTCATTAACTTGTTAATTTATTCAGATACTATGGGGGTGGGGGTCTGCTAAGTGTCACTATGATACTGGAAATTGGCTTTTGTTGTTGTTGTTTTAACTCAGGATCTTATACTAGCTTTATTTGTGCTCATTTGGTTCTTAAGCTGTACTTAAGCCATACTACTACTTAAGCCATACTTCTAACCCAGCTTTTTGCTGATTAAATAGAGAGGAAGTCTTGTGAACTTTCCTGCTGGCTTTGAACCTTGATCCTCTGGATGTCAGTCACTTGAGTAGTTAAGATTACAGACGTGAGCCACTGGTACCCAGTTCCAAGTTAATTTTTTTTAATGTTAGTATCTTAAGTATTCAAATGTGAGGTCTTGGAAGTAAAATAATACAAAGTAATTAACTAATTTAAAGAGTTCCAACTATTGCCCGGTGCTGGTGGTTCATGCCTATAATCCTACCTACTTAGGAGGCTGAGACCTGAGGATCATGATTGAAAGCTAGCCTAGGCAGAAAAGTCCCCTTGGAGACTTGGAGACTGTTATCGCCAATTAACCACTCAAAAACCAGAAGTGAGCTGTAGCTCAAGTGGTAGAGCACTAGCTTTGAAAAAGAAGAGCTCAGGGACAGTGCCCAGGCCCTGAGCTCAAGCCCCATGACGGACAAAAAAATCCCCAAAAAACGTTCTGTTGTCTTTGATATAAGACATAGTCTGTGTTTCTACCAAATGGATCCCACAGCCTTACTTGACCTGACCCACATGGGGATGGTCCTGCTGGTTTTCTTTGCTCTCGAAGAATGACACTCACTACCTCTTACCTTCCTTTCTTCACCCTTGTTTGAGAAAAACTGGCCTCAAACTACAGGAGGGGTGAAGTAGCTCTTCAGAGGAAGGTTCAGGTTACCTTCCAGGCTAGAAAGTAGTGTTTGTGTGCCAGGCTGTCCATGTCACACCTGTCTTGGCACCATGACAAGGGACTAAGCCTTTGGCTGCAGCACTACCTTGACCTGACCTCACTTGACCAGTCTTCTCTTGTGGCTTGTGCAGCTCCTGTGACTGCTGAGGCTAGAATAGCTGGAGACGTTTGCAATATGGCCTCCAGACTTTCCTTTCCGAGCTCTGCATGCAAGGAGCATGTGTAGAGCCCTAGCTTTGGCAGCCATGGTATTGATGGGCTTCTTAATTGTGATTCTGAATCAGGTCGCCTTCTGGCTGTATGTATAAGCAAAGTGTAACATGAGATCCTAGGCCCAAACTTCTGGCTTTCATAATTGAGGTCTGACTACTTGCCCCAACCTGAGAGACTGGTGAGAGCAGAGAAAGCCAATTTATTACATGGACAGGAGTGGTAGGAAGAGGAAATGTTGCATTACACTCCATCTTTATCCTCTTTCCGGAACAGAGTTGCTTTAGCTTTAACGAGGAAGGGTTAGGTGCAGGGGGAGGGTATGTATTATTCAGTAGTCCCAGGTACCATGTGGTCATATGGTTGTAGCAGCAGTCATGGTGCTCAGGTGGCTCATTGTCTCATGATTGGTCAGGTGGGGCCTTGTTACATTCATACCGACAGGTGGTCCAGTTTTTCCTGGATTCCAAGATAGTTCAAAGTGATTGTAGGGGGGGGAATGGCTCAGGACTAAGGACAGAGATGCAAAGTAGAAGCTAAGATGTCCAGATCTTACCTGCTTTGCGTTCATTCATGGGCCCAACTAAGAGCTTCTCAGCAAAAGCAGCTTTTAAGCACCTATTACAAAGTCAGGAAAGTGATGAGGATTATGAGCAAGTTGGCCTACATTTCTTGTCTCCCCCACCCCCCCTTGACAGTACTAGGCATTGAACTCAGGGTCTGGTGCTTGCTAGATGTCTATGATCCTCCTAACTCTGCCTCCAGATAGCTGGGAACAAAGGCCTGAACTACCATGTCCAGCTTCCTTTTTTTTTGGAGGGGGGGAAGGAAGGCAGTTTTAAGGCTTTAACTCAATGTTTGGGCACGGTCCCTGATCATTTTAGGTTGAAGGCTAGCACTCTACTCCCTGAGCAACACTTCACTTCTAGTTTTTTGTTGGTTACTTGAAGATAAGAGTCTCATACACTCTCCTGTTTGGGCCAGTTTTGAACCATGATCCTCAGATCTCAGCCTCTTGAGTGGCTAGGATTGTAGGGGTAAGCCGCAGCATCTTGCTCCTTCATCTGTCTTTTTTATTTGGTGGTGAGTATTCTGCAACTCTCTTCTAATACAAATATAGGCAGAAGGCCTCCTTCTTATCCAGTCGTAGTTCTCGGTGGCCCAAGTTTGAAGCTTATACATAAAGTTAATAAGCCTCTATTTTCTTGCAGTCTATCTGATGTCTGTTTTTATGAGGGTTCTCCGGGGAATTACCTAGAATTTTTTTGAAACCGCTCACTCAGGGCATGCTTCTCTTTTACTCTTGATGGGTGGATTTTACTCTTGATGGGTGAATGAAGGATGGAATTGCAAAGGAGTTGTCACTACTATCCCTCACCAGCAGTGTAAGGGAGGGACCATGTCACCTGCCACAGCTAGACTTATTTTCACAAGAGAATGTGCAGCTAAGAGTCCAGTTAGTGGGTTTGCTCAGGTTTCTTGCTTTCTGCATGCCAGACACTTCTAATGCAAGGTTTTTGTTGTTAATAATGAGCAGGCATCTTGGGCAATTGTACATAGTACCTAGTCTACCATTGTCTACAAAACCGTGGTTTGAGTCTGGTTCTGCTCCCCTTCTGCTTTTGTTGTTATTGCTGAGGTTCTCAGTACTGTGCTGGAGTATTTTACCCTTTCTTGCTGAGAGGGGGGTCATGGCAAGCAGGACAGGAATTTGTCACCTGTGGAGCTAGAGGGCCATGGCCTGGGGGCATGCTGACAACATGGAGTATTAAAAACCTTCGTTTTCTTGGAACAGGAGAATGTGGCTGTGTGGTGCAGGGAATCAGACAAGTATCAGTGGGTAGTGATAGCTTCCATGTTACACAGGAGGAGGTAGGGCTAGTGGCAGAAGGTAGGGACTTGAGAGGAAGGACAGGGCTGAATCAGGCAGTGGCTGCAGCTAAAAATGGTCAAGGACTCCTGTATGTTCTTTTTTTTATTTTCCAGTCCAACTTAATACCCACAAAAGATGATTGAAATATATCTGGGCATAAAAAAATGTTGTGCAAATATAAACTGTCTTGACTTTCATTATTTGGGGAATCAGATACTTCACCCAGCCTATAAATTTGCCTCATTGAGGGTTCAAAACAAGGAGAACTTAACCTAAGAAGCCAACCTTGGACTTTGCTCTGATGTGAGCCACATTAGAGCTTTGCGGCCTGTTCCCTATTATGGAAAACAAAAATAGAAAGCTGGTTCTCCGGACTTTGGAACCTAATCAGTGCCTGGTCATTAAAAGCATCAGTGGCAGATGGCATTTGGAAGTTAGAATCTCAGCCTTAATGAGGGCCATGGTGGCCAAAGGACCCATTATTTGCCCAGAAAAAATAAATGCTCTTATTGGTTAGGAAGCCACTCTGAGCAGCTGGCTCTGGGGATGGAGGCGTTCTCCTGTGTGGTCAGTCCTTATGCCCTGGCTGTTTATACTGCACCAGATGCTCCTGGAACTTTGCTTCCCCAGAGGGTGGCAGATCTGGCATGCTGTGACTCCTAGGAGCCCACCTTTCCCAGTAGACTCTGACTTGTCACCCCTGTGTCTCCCAAACCAGGCTAGGTGTCCCAGCTGCTAAGGGAACCCTTCCTAATCTCTTTAGTAATCTGGAGTTTTGCATCTAAGCTTCAGCTTTGTCCAGAGAAAATAATTGGTTGATCACCTTTGAAGTCTCACATGCCAGCAACTTTGTTTTATTGGAAGCCTCAAATCTTTTTTGTTTGTTTACTTTAGCTTACTAGTGTTGTAGTTGCATTAACTTTCTGTATTTGGGTTTATTTTAAAAGTTCATTCTTTAGTTGTGTGCTGGTGACTCATGACTATAATCATAGTTACTCAGGCGGCTAAGACCTAAGGATCCTGATACTAGGACAGCCTTAGAAGAAAAGTCAGAGAGACTCTCTCTCTCTTTTTTTTTTCCAGAGAGATTCTTAACTCCAATTAACTAGCAAAAAGCTACAAGTAGAATTGTGGCTAAAGTGGTAGAGTACCAGCTCTCAGTGGAAATGCTAGGACCAATACCCTGGGCCTGAATTAAGCCCCTATGTGTTCTGTGGTTTAAGTATTAGTGAATAGGACAAAGCAGGCAAGAAAGAGGAAAAAGTATACCATTAAAGGAGAGAGTGTTGGTTTATGTTGCTGAGAACCATAATCTCTCTATCTCCAACATAGGCAAATTCATTATGATCTGATGAATTTGTTTAAAGTGCCAGATAAATTAGTGTTCGTGTTTGAATAGAGAATTAGAGGAGTCTGTTTGGTTGTGTCCACACTTCAATTTGGGGTGTGTTCTCCTGAAACATAACCAGGAATAGATAATTGTTAGCTATTCGTTATGTGTTTGTGGAAAGCTCAGTGTCTTGCTCATTTGCCAGCGTGCTGCTCACTTAAACGACATAACTCCACACATGGCCAGTACCAAAGGAATGTTAAATATCAGTATTCAGGATCAGACCACAAAATCTACTTTTGTTCATAAGACACTAAACTGTTTAGTGTCTAATTAAAGCCATAAACTACTCCATAGCATAAATGAGTAGTTTACATTCTCTTGGTATAATTGACTAGTCTACAAACAATCACAATTTAATAAAGAGGGACCAACTTTGTGGAGTGTATGTGTATGTGCATGCGCTGGATACTGAAACCTGGGCTTTGAGCATATTAAAACACATGATCTACCATACTGATCTATACTAAATTTCCAAACTTTTTTTTGTTTTTATGCCAGTACCAGGGTTTAAACTCAAGGCTTACCTTTTAGCTATATCACCAGCCCAGCATTTTGTTTATTATTTTGGAGATGGAGTCTCATAGACTCGTCTGCCTAGGCTGGCTTTACCTTGATCCTTTGGAATTCAGCCTCCTGAGTATATAAGATCATAGACATGAGGCATTGGTCCCTAGCAAACTTTGTATTTTTAACTTTTTGTAATTCATATAGCCCTGAAATTTATTCTCATGCCCTAAGGGGATGAGAATACATACATATTCTTAGGTACAGTTTTTGGACTATGAAGTAGAGATTTGAAGAAAACATGGTACCCAGTAGAGGGTAAAACAGTAGACTTATCAGGCTAAACATATGGAACTCCTAGCAAGTGAGTGGCCAGTTGGAAAGGGGGGAGAAGAGCTCTGTGGATATGACCTGAGCACTGAGGGTTAGGCAGGTTGGTAGGCAGTGGTCTTGGCCTGGGAGGTGTGTGTGTTCTGAATATATTTGGGCTAATAGCCTCTGCGAATTTTGAGTTTTTAAAGCTTTATTCTTGCCTCCTTCTCTTTAAAATGAAAAGTTTTTCATTTATGATATTAATGATATTAAATGATCCCTCAAACCTCTTCCAACTTAAAATTATTCTAACATAGGAGTTCAATTTTAGGAAAATATTAGCACTATAGTCTGCCTGTCTGTTGTAGTTTTGTGTCACTGTGACAGAATATCTGAGAAAAACAACTTAAAATGAAGAAAGGTTTATTTTTGGCTCATAGTTTTAGGAGGTTCAGTCCATGGTCAGTTGGCCTGTTGCTTCGAGAGCAGAGCCTCTTGGTGGTTGAGTGTGTGGTGGAGTGAAACTGCTCACCTCAGAATGACAAGAAGCAGAGAGAATGAGAGGCAGGAGCCAGTGTCCCATTATTTCCTTCAAGACCATGCCCCTGTTACCTGCTTCCTCCAGTGAGGCTTTATCCTCACATACTTCTCCAATAAGCTTCATTGCCTAAAGATCCCCACGATCTGGGGACCAGTTTTCAACAAACCATATTGCCCTAAACATTTTATAAAAATCAGAAAGTAATTAGTATAAATTGTCACACTTCTGTTGATCTAGTTGCAGTTAATGAAAGAGAACTTTAAGTAACTGTGAACGTTTACCAAAGGTTTTTGCTGAGAGTTCATAGTTCATAAATGCTATCTAATTTAATAGCTGGTAGTTGCCACCAGAGTTGAAGGTCTACACTCTGATTTTGTGCTTTGGTAGCTTCAAACTTCGTCAAGAAGTTTGGGAATATGGCTTAGTGGTAGAGAGCTTGCCTAGCATACATGAAGCCCTGGGTTCAATTCCTCAATATCACATACACAGAAAAAGCCAGAAGTGGTGCTGTGGCTCAAGTGGTAGAGTGCTAGCCTTGAGCAAAAAGAAGCTCAGGGACAATGCCCAGGCGCTGAGTTCAAGGCCCAGGACTGACAAACACAAAAAATACCTTCTTTAGAAAAGGTGTGGCATTAGCTATCAGTATTACTTAAGGTAAAAATATCAAAACTCCGAGAACCATGAGTAATTTTTTTTTGCTTTCCTGGAAGTTTTCTCCTATCCTAGCAATGTCTAAAAGCATCTGTAAAAACCTGATGCTTGTATAAAGGAAAAGACATTTTCTCAAAATGGAATTTTCCCTGGCTTACAGCAAGCATTGAGGGTTTTGAGCCATGAACTGCCTCCCAGGATCTGGTTCCCTTTGGGCAAAAGGGAAAGGAGATAACTTTTGCCCTTGCTAGAGAGTCAGGCTTATCTCTGCTTTTGTTCAAAGCTTAGAGGAAGAATAGTTTATTTAGACAGAAGCATAGTGAAGCAGCCATAGAAAGTTCTCTTGTGGGCCTGGGACACCTGGAATGTATTGTTAGCCCCACTTGGGCTGAACAGCAAGGGAACTATAAGTGCACGAATGAGAGGCTGGGCAAATACAAATATCTTTATCATAGTTCCATATTCTTAGAGGCATAAGAATGCACATGCACACAATCACACATAAGTCTACGTATCTGGACTGGTGAAGCAATGAAACTAGTGGTCTGTGAACTTGCAGAGTTAATTCCTGCCTAATACTGTTCTTTCAGCTCTGTGCTTTTCCTATGATGTGAGAGGAAGTGGCCAGTTCACTCACTGAGCCATTTAGGAGTAAAGTTAAGTTCCATAGCGATTTGAATTCTGAAATAAAGCCTTCTGAAGTAAATCTCTTACCTTCTGGAACAAAACAAGACCCATTACCCTCCCCCAAAATGATCATTTGATTTAACTCCTCCCCGGTCCCCAATCAGTTTTACTTTGGGAAGCCCTGAGGCTGCCTGATAGCAGTAGACATTAATTCCTGTGTGGCCAGCAGCCTGTGGCCTAGTGGCTTGATTATAGAATGTTGTTTTCACTGAAGGCTTTGTCCCTTTCTCTGATGAATGATTTACTCACTGTTTGAAAGTAACTACCAGTTCCTTCATTAGTCAGTGGGCTGTCCTCATCTCATAAAGCCTTTTAATATTTCTCTTTCAGGATAAACAGTGAGCTGTTTATTGAGGTCCCCATGGGCCTCCTTGGCTGCTAGGCCTATGTCTCTTCATATTAATGATTTCACTATTAGGCCTTTGCATGTGATGGAGAAGAAAATGAAATTGGAGAGTTCCCCCCTCCCCTTCAGTCTTAAATCTCTCTGATTCATTATTCAAGGTAGAGTCTCTCCCTCAAAATGGCCAGGGTGGGTTCCACCTTCTGTAAATTGGGGTCGTGATCCTGTCTTGAAGACCAGGAGGAGTGCTCTTATGGTAAATGTTGTAGAAATGATTAAAGATGAGAGCATGGTGGGGCACATGCTGAGTTTCAAACCCTTCTATGTGGGTGGGACATCTCCTGGGTGAGCTCAAAGGGACAGAAGGTCAGCGCAGACCTGGCTGACAGGAGGGGAAACAGGATCCCCCCCCACACACATGCCATATTTGCCCAGCAGCCCGGTTATCCTGTGGCTATGCTTTGTCTTTCTTGATCTGCAGGATGAGGAGCCATAACCACAAAGAGGGAGGGACATTTGTGTACTCTGTTTTCCCATACATTTTATGTCAAATATATATATTAAATATTATGACTATTATTTTATACTCCCATTATTAGTGAATGGAAATCTATGTGACTTCTTCCCATTCTTACTACCATATTCTTAAAAATCACTCGTGCTAGCCTCGTTTCAGTAGAGCATTGCTCTGAGAAATCTCTGAATATCTCTTGAGTGTGGTTGGAGGTTCGTTTGTTCATTCACTGATTCATCCATCCATCCACCCCTTCAACAAATAGTTACTGTCTCAGCAGATAGTTGCTGAATCTGAAATCCATTTGTACCTGCATGTGAGTGTCCATAGTGCACCAGAGGCCAATGTGGATGCTAAAGACAGTAGCTGCTTTCATGGCTTTTGTTGCTAACAGGAAGAAACAGGCAGAATGATGAAGGAAATACACCCTGAGATTGAAGTTGTGTTCTTGGTTTGAGGACAGTAAGAAGGCTGAAAGCATGTGGCAGATGACAGCTGAGATGAGGGTGGTCCCAGGGGGTTCTTTGAGGGTTGGGAAGCCATCAGAGCTTTGGAGCTGAGGTTTTATGTAGTGTGTTGCTGTTTGACACAAGGTCTTCCAGGTAGCCTAGGATAGACTTGGCTATCCTCAAGTTTCAACTTCCCAAGGGCTGAGATCACAGGTAGGTACCTCTGCCCTCACCTTGAGAATATTTAAAATTAATTTTTTTAAACCTTCCTGGGCTGGGAGTCGGTGGCTCACACCTGTAATCCTAGCTACTCAGGAGGCTGAGATCTGAGGATTGTGGTTCAAAGCCAGCCTGGGAAGGAAAGTCTGTGAGACTCTTATCTCCAATAAACCACCAGAAAACCGGAAGTTGTACTGTGGCTCAAGTGGTAGAGTACTAGCCTTAAGTTGAAGAGCTGAGGAACAGCACCCAGGCCCAGAGTTCAAACCGTATGACACAATAAATAAATAAATAAATATAAATAAAAATAAACCTTCCTGGAGGATGTGTGCTGAGTAGGTGTGAGAGAGTGAACAGGAGCTGGAGCAGGACACTTGGCAGTAGTCCAGCCAAAGAAGCCGTGGTACCTTTGGATAGGGTGATAGCAATGGAGCTGGCAAAAAGTAGGCTTATTCTAGATCCGTTTGGAAGAGCTTGTTGTTGGATTTGTTCTGGGTTAGGAGAGGCAAAAAATCCTAAAGAACTATACAGGTTTTGTGCCTAAGCAACCAGAATGATAGAGAGAGGAGATTTGAAGAGAACATTCAAAACTGAGTGTAGTACCTGGCTGGAAGTTAGGAAAAGCTGATGTCTCCTTCATTCTTCAACATGTTTCCATAGAGATGTGTGTGCTTTTGCTAGTATGTCTCAGGGAAACACTAAACATAAGATATGGCATTTCTAAGTTAAGGAAAGAAAAATTCAGAACAGAGACCAGAGGAGGTTGGTTGGGAAGCAATCCCCCAGAAGCATGTCATTTGCCTGGCAGAAGGATCTTATCAAAGGCAATGGAATGAAGCTGTGGATGTCTAATCAGGAGTCTCTTGCCAGGCACTCTCATTGATGTCATTTATAACCTTTTGTTACTGAGTTCAGCGGTAATAGAATATGCATCAGGAGTGGCTTGATGTGTCTGTGATGGTGATAATTTTACTAAAAAGGATTTTTAAGTAATAGTTTTGAATTTTCTTCTTCTCTCCCCCTCTCCCCCCCACTTCATTGGTAGATCAGTTGTGATCTTAGCAATAGCGATTACTCACTGTAAAAGTAGCTGTTTTAAAAAGGTTTCCTTCTCTTTTTTAAACTCTAGAAATTAAGCCCAGGGCCTTACATATACTAAATATACATTCAATCCCTTAGCTACATCCTAAGCCTATAAGGTTTTAATTTTTTGATGGGACTGTTTCAGACTTTTATACAAATTAACCTGGAAAACTTATTAGGTAAGTTGATTAAATCTGATAAAGAAGCCAGGAACTGGTGGTTCACACCTGTAAGTAGGAGGCTGAGATCGGGGGATCAAGGTTTGAAGTCAGCCCAGACAAAAAAAATCTGTGAGACATATCTCTAATTAGCCACCAAAAAGCTGGAAGTGGAGCTGTGGCTCAAGTGGTAGAGCACTAGCCTTGAGCACAGAAGCTCAGGGACAGTACTCAGGCCCAGAGTTCAAGACCTGGGACCAAGATAAAAACAAACAAACCAGCTGATAGAATGGTAGTTAAGGCAATTTAAAAAATTACCTGATTTTACTTTCTTTGCATATAAATGGGAGAAGGCCTTTAAAGTTCTATCTCTAGCTTTGAGGTGGAAAGAAGATAATTACATTCAAGATATAGAGGGAAGTTACAGCATAGTCCATTTTATATGGCTTATAGTCCCCCCCCCATGTTCTAACTAAAATGATATTTTTTTCTTCTTCATTGTTTCTTGATATTGTTCAGAACATTTCTTACAAATTTGTTATACTGATGGTATTTTGGGGCTTCTTTTTTTTGGGGGGTCCGGTTGTGGGGCCTGAACTCTGAGCCTGGGTGCTGTCCCTCAGCTCTTCAGCTCAAGGTTAGCGCTCTACCACTTGAGCCACAGCGCCACTTCCAGCTTTTTTCTTTTTGCTTTTGTGGTGCTGAGGAATCGAACCCAGGGTCTCATGCATGCAAGGCAAGCGCTCTATCACTGAGCCACCTTCCCAGCCCATTTTGGGCCTTCTTTAAAAAAAAATTCAATAAGCCTTTATGTCCAGAATCAATAAATAATCTTGAGACCAATCTGAAAATATCATACTCTTTTTGTGCCTGTGCTAGGGCTTACACTCAGGGCCTCTGCCCTCTCACTTGTCTTTTTTTGCTCAAGGCTAGTGCTCTACCATTTGAGACATAGCTCTGGCTTTTTGCTGGCTGATTAGAGATAAGACTCTTCTTGATATTTCTGGCCCAGCTGGCTTTGAACCATGAACCTCATGGTTTGTGATTCTGAGAGATAACATTTTCTTCATTGCTGGTATTGGATGAATTTGAGAGGAAACATATTTTTCATTCTCAGTTTTTGAATCAAAACATATGATCCTTATTTCTTTTTATTCTCTCTTTTCTCTGGCGTAGTTTTCTTAAGAGGAAAACAATGCAATGCCCATTAACTTCCTGAATACATAGTTCCTACAGGGAATGTGTTGATTGGTCTCATAAAGTTCAGTGCTTTAGTTTGTTGATATTATTCCTATTCCTAATCACATTTGTCTTTTTAAGTAATTTGTAATTGAATTATTATAATTCTCTTACGTGTAGAGTCAATCATAAAATGATATTTTTTCTTAGTTTGCATTGTGTTAGCTTATAGAAAATGAAAATGACTGATACACAGGCAGTTTCCTTCCTGAGAAAATTGATAAAGGCAATTTTGTGTGCGGTGTTAAGGCTGGAGGTGGGAATATTAACAGTGGAACTGACAGGTTTCCCACTTTCTTTTCTGATTTGAAATCTCAGGGATAATTTGATTTTGTTGATATGTAATTTACTTAAAATGGTATGTACCATTTTAAATGTACTATAGGGTGAATTGTGACAAATTTATACCTATGTCTAACCATCACCTCAATCAGGATTGTAGATGAGGATTTCTGAGAATTCCTTTTTATTTGTTTGTGGGTCACGGGGCTTGAACTCAGGGCCTGGGTGCTGTCCTTCAAGGCTAGCTCTTGCTCTACCACTTTGAGCCACAGCACTATTTCCAGTTTTAAGGCGGTTAATTGGAGAGTAGAGTCTCATGGACCTGCTTAGGCTGGCTTCAAACTGTAGTCTTCAGATCTCAGCCTCCTGATGAGCTAGGATTACAGGCATGGGCCACCAATACCTGACTGATTTCTGGGAATTCATAATCTGCCCCTTCCTATACCTCCACATCTGTTAGGATAAGCTAGATTTACCTGTTTTAGATCTCCATCCAAAAGGAACTCTAAATATCAGCTGTAAGAGGGACTTCCACTTACTTTCAGGGCAAAACAATATGATTCTTAGGAAGCTGAGCATCTTTTGATACATATGTTGATTATTTTTATATGTCTTTTGTCTATTTTGCATATTTTATTGGGTTGTGTTTTTATTATCACATTATATTCTGGATGCAAGTCCTCTCCTATTTGTTTATTATTTATTTTTTATTGTAATAAAGTATATATAACTAAATTTGTCATGTTAACCATTTTAAATATACTGCTCATGATATTAAGTATTCACTTGTTAAAAACTACTACCACCATGATCTTCAGAACTCTTCCCCTTCCAAGACTGAATAAACAATAGCTCCCCTTCCCTTCTTCTGGTTCCTGGCAACCAACCATCATTCTATCTTCAGTGTTTATGAATTTGACTAAGTACCAAACATAAGTGCAATGCTATAGTAATTAGTTGTCTTGTTTGGAGACTAGCTTATTTCACATAACATAATGTCTGTTTTGCAATCCATTTTGGAGATAGAGTCTTGAAGACTTCTGCCTGGCCTAACCTTGAACCTGGATTCTCTAATTCTTAGTCTCCCAAGTAGCTAGGATTATAAGCATGAGCCACTGGTACCCAGCTCCTGTTTAAAATCTTTTGACTTGAAAGTCTAACAGGATATATATTTTGTTTTTCTGCTCCAGGAATACATGAAAAGCTTGCTCAATTTAGAATATTTGTATTTCCATTTACGAACTAGTTATACAAACTAGTTACTAATTGCAGATATATAATAGCTCATATTTCAAAATTCTAAATGAGTATTTGTAGATACCAAGCTTAGTTATGTTTTACAAAGTCACAAGTTCCCCCAGTGCTCCCTAACCCAGTTTAACTTATATAAAAGTTCTTAATTTTTTTGCATGGATCTATGTTTTTGTTACTACATGAAGCAGGCAGGATAAGACCTGTATATGTGTAAGGAAAGAGAGCTCTTTTAAATAGTGAGGTGACAGGGAAGTTTAAAAAAAAAAGAAGAAAAAAGAAGTTGATTAACTGAGCAAAACTTAGAAATTCAGATGGGAATAGGAACAAGACTTTTCAAGACCATTGTGTTTAGTCATTTTCTGATGTTCTAACAAGATACCTGAGTTAGTCAGCATAAAAGAGGAAAGATTAGTTTGGGCTCAGAGATTTGGAGGTTCCAGTTCATATTGGCTAATTACTGTAGGGGCTGTGGTGGGACAGTACATCATGGTAGAAGCATGTGGCAGAGAAAACTGTTCACCCCATTGCAGCCAGGAAACAAAGATAGTGAGAAGAGGCTGTGGTCCCAGTACACCTGTCAAATGCAACTCCTAGAACCCTTTCTCCAATGAAACCCCTCCTTGTATAGGTTCCACCACCTCTCAACAGTGCCACAGGCTGGCAACCAATCCTTCAACATGTGCCTTTGGAAGACAAGTGCCCAAACCATGGGAATCCTATGAAGAGAAGGGGAACATAAAACCATCTTCACTTCATCTCTTCTAACCTTGAGTTTATGTGTGGGTGGGCTGGACCACACAGGAAGTGTTTAAAAAGGAAAGCTGGATTGCTGTATGTGTGATTTAAAGAAGCTTAGGGCAATTGATAATTATAATTCACAGAAGGTTTTCCAAGTGAGACACAATCCAGACACTAGGCACTTGAAGCTACAGAGTTGCCTGAAGGTTACATTTGAAACATGCAATTGTTTAGTTGTGTTGGTTTTTCTCCTATTCTTCAGTCTCTGTCTTTCCTAGTTCATTGTGTGGTTTTGAGTCATACACAATGTAGATCAGGATTCAGCAAACGACTGGGAAGGGGTGTTTGAGCAAATATTTTCAGCTTTGCAGGACTTTGCAGGTCATGGTCTCTGGCAACTGTTCAACTCTATTGTGGTAGCAGAGTTGGAAATAGAGTTGTACTTTTTTGGAAAGCAGCCATCTATAGAATATAAATGACTAGCAATGGCAGTGTTCCAATAAAACTTTATTAACGATAGTAGGCAGTGGCAGTATTTTGCTGACCCATCTTCTAAATAATTTCAGGGGCTCACAAAGAGTTTAATATCACATATAGTTTGAGGGAGTTATGTGTGAATGTTGACCTCCACACATAAGTATTACTAGAGAGCTAAGGGATCTTTTTAAGATTTTAATGTGAAATCTTATTCAATGACTCAAATCCTCAAAGGGTGTGAGGGAGAAGGGTTCTATAAATACTTACAAATGCTGAAAATTAAATAGCTTACATAAAATTCTTATAAAACATAATTGCTGTTTTGCAATTCAGTTTCAGTTTTTATTTCTTGTGGAAACATTTTCACTGTAAAGAAAAATCAGGGAATCAATTAACAAATGTTTGTTGAATGTGATTTACAAGTCTTTGTTAGTGACTGTGGAGACAGCTAGTGGCAGCTTCCACATAGCTCCTGCTTCATGTGGCATAAACCATCCTGGAAGGTTTCTCAGCCCAGGAGAAATGATGATTTTTAAAATGTATGTTCTTATTTTTCGCGGGGGATTTATTTTCAAATAAAACTTATTGAGTTATCCTGTACATCCATTGAAAACGTACCTGTTTTAATGTGTGAATAGTTTGATGGCTTTCAGTATTTATCTATCATCACATGCAAGACATACAGCATGTCTATCATTCCACAAACAAATGTCCTTAGCCCCACACAACCCCAGGAAATTGCTGATCTGCCTTCTGTCGCTATAGATGCTCATCTTTCCTTCTCTGACAATTTCACATAAATGGATTCATATAATGTATGCTTTTATTGTGTCTGGCTCAGAGGTAGCCAAACTTCCTTGTTCACAATATTCCAAAAGAATCAGTCATTCTTTAAATCAAAAGAGCATCTACAAGTTCCATTTGGTCCAGTGAATTCAGTAGAAGTAGTTTCACACTTGCAGTTTAGGATATCCTGTATCACACTTGGGAGTTCACTGTAGTAACCTGGGCTACTTGGGTTGGAGTTTGGGGAACCCAGCATCCCCAGTCTTTTAGCCTCAAGCTCTGGATTTTGTCACTTCACACAGTGAGTGCTGAGATTTGTTCATGTTGTTATATGTGTTAGTACTTTGTTCCTTTTTTATTTTGGGGTATTATATTCTGTTTTAGGATATTCCGCAGTATATTCATTTGATGAGGAATATTTGGGTTATTTCTATTTTTATTATTTTTATCAATAGTTATAAAGCCACTGTGAATATTATGTGTCAGTCTTTGGTTTTTGTGTAGGCATGCACTGTCCTATGGCACATGTTTGGCCAACTTTATAAACTTTTCTAAAGTGTTTATGCCTATCAACAATGTATAAAAATGCTGTCTGTATGCAGTCTTGCCAGTTAAATTTGAGTGGGTCTAGGGATTGTTTTGAATATGACTCATGAGAATCCGTGTGTGTGTGTGTATGTGTGTGTGTGTGTGTGTGTGTGTGTGTTTGTAGTGTCTGTTCAGAAGATCTTCTGCCCATGTTAAGTGTGGGTTACTTGAAAGAGTAACAATATGTATGTGTGTATTTATGTATTTATTAAGGGCACAAGTCTTTTGCTAACTAGTTGGTGGCTTGCATTTTCTTTTTCTTAACTGTCTTTTGAGGAACGAGAGTTTAAATTTTTCAATTGATCTTTTTTCCTCCAGTTGGTCCTTCTTTGTTGTCTTCTATGTCAAGATTTTCAAATAAATTTTCTTCTAGAAGTTTTGTAAGTTTGGCTTTTACATTTAGGTATAGGATCAATTTCAAGTTATTTTGTGTGTGTACCATGAGGGAAAAGTTATTTTTCGCCATACTTTCCCAAAGTGGTTATACCATTAAATTCCTGTCAACAGTGTATTCAATGGTTGCAGTCATATTCTGAAAACTCCATGTTTTGTCTTTTGATTGACCTAATTGACCATTTTTGTGTTTGCATATTTCTGAGCTGGGTTCTGTCTTCTGATCTGTGTGTGTTTGAGTTATCTTGATTTTGGTAGCTTCATGATGAATCTTGAAACAGGTAGTGTTCTGGAGAGAGTGTGTTTTGAATCCAGATTTATTTTATCAAACTGTTTTCTCAAATGCATTATTCCCCTTACTTCTGAAAATCAGAGCATATTTCTTTTCAAGCTTGGACTGAATTGTGTCCCTTGCCCTGCATAAGTGCGTACATTGAACCCTACCCTCCAGTGGGACTGTATTTAGTCAATCTTGTATCCGGAAGTAATTAAGATTAAATGAGATTGTAAGGTTACACCCTGATCCCATGGGATTAGTGTCTTTATAGGAAGAGAAACTTGAGTGCCACAAGCCAGGAGAAAAAACATTCAACATTTATCATTTATCAACCATGCTGCCATCCAGGTCTTGTACATCCCAGACTTGTTAGAATTTCCCAGTCTTACAGTGCCTTGATAGCTCAAGCTGACCAAGACTGACAGTGAGTAGATTTTAATGGCAAGGTGAGTATACTGAGATGGAAATCTTGCCTCAGCGCCAACTTTGATGGCCTAGGGCCTCAGTTTCCTTGCCTATGCCTGAGAAGATTCACTTGGAGGACTCTAGACTGGTCGATACTAATGTCCCAGGTAATATAGTCATCTATATTATTGCTGGATCATAAATTATTTTTGCTTTTACTAGTACAATACACTATGATTCAAATTTGAAAATAGCCAAGCAAAAATAAATAGTTGATGAGGTCAGTGGTTGGCAATAATGTAATACTTCAGGAAAATTCTGATAGAAAGGAAGACTCTTTAGTTCATCTTAGGAGTTTTTACCATCACTCTTCCCTTTAGCCTTCCCTTGTTTTTCTGATATATATGTCTTGGGAGTGATGTCTGTTCCTTAGTTATAGCATCTAAAACTAAAGACATAGAGATGTGTTCCTGATCAACTCCACGGTGGTAATGCACAGGTGTGGGGTGACATGAGGAGGGATGGTCCATCGCATTAGTATAGAAAGGTGACATGTGGTGGGGACACTGACAAGTTTGAATTTTGTGTAGCAGTGGTAGGGCTAGAGATGTGAGCAGGGTCTGCTGAGGAAAGGTCCATTGTACAGTGCCTGAGGAGTAAGGCTTAGTAGAAGGGAGGTTGGAGAAAGAAAGACAGCTGCTGCCCTACAGTGGAGACTGGAAGATGGACCAGAAGGAGGCTGGCAGTTTCAACTCATCACTGATACTGTCTAAATGAATGACCTCGAGAGATAACAAGCAGGACCTGTGGGATTTCCTGGGCCATTGTGGGCATCTCTCAGAAACTTAAAGAAGCAATACTGGCTCTTTATATTTTTACTTTCGTTCATCACCTCTTGACTAGAGGCCAAGGATTTCTATCCAGAAGGGCCCTGCCCTTCAAGGGATTTGAACATGTAGCAGGTGATGGACATTCATCTATGGCCGTCTTCCCTGTGGAAATTTTTTAGTTCCTATTCCTCTTCAGTGCCAGTGTCTAGAACAGCATGTTCTAGGTCATGTGTAAGCAGAGAGAGTGAGACCCAGGTTGGTCTCTCTCTTCTGGTAGGATGCTCCAAGACACGGGCTCCAAGACCACTTATTTTAAGGTAGCCTGAGAACATTTCAGTTGAACAACCATTGCTCAGAACTACCAGTACAATTTCAAAAGAATACCTCAGGTTATTTCCCTGTCTATATTCAATACCTTTGATATTACTGTGTCTTAAGTTACTATGTACTACATAGTATCTCATTACACATTTCTGTTTTTTCCAGCAATTTGAAATTTCTTCTAGTCTATGGATTCATCCTGTTAATTAATTCTCCTGGTTTTAAGCCAAACAAATAATGGATATATTCATCTGTATTGTTAACTGAAATGCTCTTGGAGATGGAGCCTAAGACAGAGAACTCTCAGGTATAGGCCACTTTATACTGAATTTTACAGAAGGGAAAAGGCGGCCTTTCCAATTATTGGGGGAAAAAAAACTCTTCCACTAAGGCAGACCTGGGGCTTGAACTCAGGGCCTGGGCACTGTCCTTGAGCTTTTGTACTCAAAGTCAATGCTCTACCACTTGATCCACAGCTCTACTTTCAAGGCCAGTAGCTGTGAAGAAAAAAAAATCACAAAACTAATAAACAAGCAAAGCTTCTGTCCCTTTCCATTCCTTAGAGAAAAATAAATTACAACAGGCTTAATGATTTAGACTTAATCAGAGAAATAGGAAGAACCTGAGTAAAGGTGAAATCTTTCTCGGAATAGAGACAAGACTTTTGTTGGTGGCAGGTGGAGTGTGTCATAAAACACAGAAGCGGAAAAGGAACAAAAAAAAAAAGGATGTGAAAATTGAAAGATTCTGTGTGGCCAAAAAAAAAAAATCCATAGATCAAATCAAGTGACAATTGGAGGAATATTTGCAAAATGTATCTCAGAAGCTTGATTTCTTCAGTATAAAACAAGTCTTAGAAATAAAAACAATGAATAATGAGATAGTTGGAGTGATGTTTACTGCTAGAAGTTTATGTAAGACATAATAAGATTTACTATATCGTGTGTGTGTGTGTGTGTGTGTGTGTGTGTGTCTGTGTGCGTGTGTGCGTGTGTGTGTGTGTGTGTGTGTATGTGTGTGTGTGTGTGTATTTGCATATGAGTCAATACTGGGTCTTGAACCCAGGGCCTTGTACTCTCTTGATTGACTTTTTGTTTGTTTGTTTTGTCAGTCCTGGGGCTTGAACTCTGGGCCAGGGCCTGTCCCTCTGTTCTTCAGCTCAAGGCAAGCACTTTACTACTTGAGCCATAGTGCCTCTTCTGGTTTTCTGGTGGTTAATTGGAGATAAGATCTCACGGACTTTCCCACCTGGGCTGGCTTTGAACTCTGACCCTCAGATCTCAGCCTCCCAAGTAGCTAGGATTACAGGCATGGGCCACTGACACCCTGCTAAGCTTTATGGACTTAAAAAAAATGAGGAGCTGGACACTAACGGCTCATGACTGTAATCCTAGCTATTCAGGAGGCTGAGATCTGAGGATCACAGTTCAAAGCCAGCCCCATTAAGAAAGTCCATGTAATTCTTATCTCCAGTTAACCACCAGAAAACCAGAAGTGGCACTGTGGCTCAAGTGGTAGAGCACTTTCCTTGAGCTGAAGAGCTCAGGATCATGCCCAGGCCCAAAGTTCAAGCCCCACAACTGACAAAACAAAATCAGGACCAGGGGCATGAATCAAGTGTTAGACCACTTGCCTAGCAAGTGGTCTTCAATCCCCAATACACACAAAAAAGAGATTCTAATAAAAATAAAAACTCAAATAAAGCCAATAATGATACCATTTATTTTACATGTGAGCTTGACCATGATGAAATATTATTCAGAGTGTGAGGAAACAGACACAAACAGAAATAGGATTTCTACAATATTCTGTTAGAATCTCAGAAGTACATACCAATAGACTCAGTAATGCCATTTCTGACCATATCAGTGGTTTCTAGCAAATATACAGGTTGCTGTACAGATAGGTGTTGTAACAGTATTTCTAATAACAAAAGCAAAAAATAGAATAATGGAAAAATATTAGCAAGAAATAGAAGCAGCCTGTATACCCACAAAATACTTGGTAGTAAAAATTACAAAAGCACAAATCTTTGTATACTACTTGGGAATGATTAAAAATATCAAATGGAAAAGTAAAGCAGCATAACAGGCTGATATGCATTGAAGAAATTTTAAAAGATATAAGGTATATCAGCAAAGAAAATATGAGCTATAGGAAGGAAACCTGGAGGGAATACTCACTTGTGATGTCAGCAGGGCAGAGTTGGTTTAGAGTTTCACCTGTGTACCCCCTGATTGGGTGCTGTCTTTCTACCCAGTGTTACGAATTATGTGAGTCTTTGTCCTCATGGCTATAAGGTGGTGGCACTGGATGATGCTTCACAAATGTACTTCCAGGCAGTGAAATGAGGTAAGAAGAAAAGGAAGAGGATAGATATCCTTTGTGTTGTAAATGCCAAAATGTTTTCAGAAATCCCTAATCACCTTGGCTCTGGTTTCATTGGCTAGAAATATCCCCTGGCTTTGCAGATATTCACAGGAATTTATGAAAGCAAACATTTCAATTAAGTGTGTACTCCTTATTAATATGCAAAGCCCAAAGTCCTGTGGCTGTGAAAGAAGCAAAGAGAAGACATTGGGAGGCAGCAAGCAGTATGAGGCTCATGCACATACACACATGTGTATGCATACACATGTGTAGACATGCATGCATATTGGTGTTTGCATGTGGTATTTCTGTACATCAACAGTCTCCTCTGTAGAATGGTTGGCAGTGTGAAGGAAGACGGATATGTACTTTTCACTTTATATTGTTCATTCCTACAGATATTTTTTTTTAAATAATGCATATGTGTTAACTTTTGAAGGCAGGAAGTTCGTAGGAAATTGGTATCAGCTGAACCCCTTGGGTACAGCTGTCCAACTAGTTATCAGAGCCTAGTCCCCAAGATCCTGAAGTCTCAGCCAGGCAGTAAGTAATATCATTAAATGTTATCTTGGCTCTATTGAGCTCCAAATTCCTCTGGCTAATTGGCCAGTGCCTAGGAACTAGAGAGGAGGAGAGTTAGTTGTTTCAGAAAGAGTAAGAATGTAACATTTGAAGAAGTTTTTGTTCAGTCTTTATTAGGGGCTGAATTGTGTTGCCTTATTGTGAGGTTACTAGGGCTTTAATGCAATAAGGTTGGTCTTCAAAGAGCAGGAGATGCACAGGACATGCACAGAATGACCGCACACAGGGCGACACGGGTAGAAGATAACAGCTTCACTCTGGGAAGAGACTCAGGAAACACCCTGCTGACACCTTCATCCTGGATTTCTGATCTCCAGGACTGCTGCTGGCTTTGAGTCAGGACTGTCTGCTTTCCATCCCAAGTCTGCGGGTCTGCATCTCTCTCTTACATGTTAGAGATGATGGCTCTAGGTATTGCAAAACCTTTAGGACAGCATGGCATGGTACTACACCTGGCTGCCACCTCTGTCCCTGTCCCTGGTGAATACTGGTCCCTGTGGAATCTGTCCTGGAAACTTATTAGCAAGAATGAACCTGGGCAGGCCATGGAGAAGGCCTGGTTCCTTTGTTTGGCTTAGCTTCAGGGTGGCTGGGGCCATCCCGAGCTCTTGGCGCCTTGACTGCCTTCTTACTAAGAAGTTAACCTTGCCATACACAAATTTTGTCTTAGAGACCTTGTGTCCCTTCACAGAAGGGTCCTCTACTGTAGGAGGTAAATTGAAAAATAGAGTGAGAGAGAGTACCATGGCCTTCAAGTATTTGTTCTAGCAGCAATCTTGTCTGAGGGTTGGAGACCTTGACTTTACAGCAGGTCTTTAGGTTAAAGGAGGAAAATCTCCCCTTGGGTCAGATCCTTCTCTTGGCCCTGTTGAGTGGTAAAGATTGAGGGACTTGTGGACCAGAAGGGATACTGGGAGGGAGCCAGCATGTTTGCCCAGCATGTGTTTTGGTGACTACAGATACTAGAGATTGGCCTCTGGGCATTCTTCCCATCCTGAATTGCTGAGGGGGCAGCCCCGCATATGGACTCACCTGCCTGCTAAGTAGCATCCTTGTCAGGTATCAGAACTCAGAGCTGCCCAGATATCTGGCACCAAAGGCGTGCTTCTGTGAGTACCTACAAAAGATATTGTTTAGCTAAGTGAGAAATGCAAAGCACTTTTATTTATGTGGAAAATAAAAATCCAGCTCTTTTCCTGTGGTTTACTATTGTCTCCTTTGCTCTGGGGAAATTTGCCAAGATAGAGAATAGAGTAAGAAGCCTTTCATGTGAATACGGGCCTCATCCATTATGCACGACATGGCTGAACCCTCCAAGCCCAAGAGACAGGCTCAACTCCTCTACACTGGGATAGGCTGTGATGGAGAGATTATTCTTGCTTTTAGCCCTGAGCATTCTCTGTGGTAACTCTGAAACTGAGCACTGCCACTGGGGTGATATGTTGAAATGTCACAGAATGCTGGGTGTATTCAGTGCCCAATGGCCTTTGCCTATTTGAGAATCAGGGAAGTAGCAGGAAGGTATCCGGGAGATCCAAGGACGTCAGTGTGCCCTATTTAGGAACTCGTTCTATTTCATGCTAAATTTGCAAGGAGTTTAACTCGAGAAGCCTAGAAAATGAAGCAGAAAATACATTTGCACAGTGTTTTAGGCTACCACTGACTATTTAAAGCTGAAAGGGCCCTAGAGGTAAACCAGTTCAGTTGCTTCATTTTAGAGCAGATTGATGACTGAGGCCCTGAGGATCCTGGGTCAGTGCACAGCAAAGTTTGAAACTTGGGGCTCTAGGCCCAGTGTGTTGCTCTTCCTACCCTGGCAAGAAAAGTCACCTGGCTCAGCTCTTTGCGACAAGATGCTCTGGGTAGGAAAAACATGTTCATCTTAAAGCCAAAGTGCCAGGAGTTGTTTTTGAAATAATTTATTAGAGCCACATAATACCATGCAAATAATAGCCTTGAGTTAATGGAAGAAAAATGTACGCCCAGGAAAGACAGCTTTTAATGACTGTCATCTACTCAGAACTTGTGAGCTCATGTCAGGGCTATGGTGAAGGGGGGAGTGTGACCTCCCAGAACCCCAGCAAGAAACAGTACAGGTTTCCTTGTGTGACTGGACCTTTGGAGCTGGCCTGTGTCCCTGTGCCTCTGCCCTAGCTTCTGTTCCTTTGATGCTGTCCCAGATCCAGTTCTGGGCCCACTGCTCCCAGGGGATGGCTACATCCTGTCCTGTCATTTTAGTAATCAGTGCCCCGTCTCCATCTTGACACTCTATCTTTGTCTTGCTCCCCCTTTCTCATCTTGATGTTCCTATACTTATGTTGGTCCTCAGTCCCCATCTGAGTCCCTGTACCCCTATTTGAGTCCCTCAACTCTGACTCAGCCCCTTGACTCATAACGGATTTCTGTCCTGACTTTAGTAGCCTAGACTCATCTCTATCTTCTGTCCCTATTTCTGTCTCCTTCTCATCCAAGTCTCTGATCCGTATCTCTGTTCTGAGACTTGCCCCTGTTGCTTGCTCAATCCTAGTCCTGATAATCAGCCCTTACCACATCCCTCCAGCTGCCCCTGTGCTCTGCATGGTTTCCTCCCCTCCCTTTTCTTCTCCCTTCCCCTGAGGACTTGCTCTATTTCTTCCTCCCCAGAGCGGCTTCCTTTGCAATCTGTAGAGGATCCTCTCACCTTCTCCTGCCTCTGTTTCATCAGTCACCAATCATAAACAAATTCTGCTTCTCACCCCAGTTTTACACTCCTCAGGGGGCAGTGTAACCTGCCTGCCAGGATGCATGTTGTGACTACACTGAGAAATCAGCAACCACTGGTGGTCAGGTGGCCAGTCACAGGATAGTTCTGGGTCCTGTTATAACCCCTCCTCAAGACCACCCCATGAAATGTGCAATGGGGAGAAGGGAAGGCCCACTGTCAGTACGTGGTGGAGCTGGGAGCAGCTACTGAAGGTAGCCCTGTACCATTTCCTGCAAATGCTGGATTATCTAAAGTGCAGCAAAGTCCTGATCCGTCATCATCTCCCCCTAACAGCAGAGATGCCTCCGAGACTCCCTCTGTGGATGACTGAATCCTGGGGTGATGCCAGTCCCTAGATGCACTGTACCTTTTCCTGCATACCATGCAACATGACCACCAAGAGCTTCACCTGTCCTTGCATATTCTTTGCTCAGGTGCCTTCTTTCCTCTTGTGCTCTTGGGCCTTGAGGCCACTCTACATAAATTAAGTCCGCTTATCTGAATAGCAACATTCTGATGCTGTAACCATCAGTGGTACTTGTGACCAGTAGACAAGTAGCATGTTCGCCCTGTCTTCCCTGGATGCATTGATGGCTCACACTCCAGATGGGACAGAGCCAGATGGTGAGAGATTTCATTCTGCTTCTCAGAACAGTACATGACTTAACTTATGAACTGCTTATTTCTAGAATTTTCCATGTGATGTTTTTAGACTTCCATAGACCATCAGCAACTGAGACTAAAAGGTACAAACCTTTCAAAGGGAGGGTTGAGTCCAAACACTCTGGTGCTGAGTAACACAGCTGTCCTGTGCTTGTGTTTTAAAAGTCCCTACTTGGGCCCCTGAACTATGTGGCTGGGCTTGATGTTCATTTTTATGACAGCCTCAGTTGAGAACCTGCAGAGTTTCTACTGACATCAGGTGCAGGCTCAGCTGTGAAGGAAGGCTGCTTTGACATAGGTCATGTTCTTGTAGGAACAGCAAAGGAAGGGTTAAGCATTGCTGGCTGGCGGATGGGATGTTTGAAAGCCCCTTAGGAAAAAAAAAAGCAAAACTAGTAGAGCTCAGGCATAATTGATCAGGGATGATTGACTTGTATTTATATGATCTCTGGCATCAGTAAAGATCTTTTCCTAATGTAAGAACTCTGAGCCTATCTAGGAAGAAGGGATCATTTTCGTATCAGGTTCCTTAGCAGTCTGAGCTAAGTCCTTGTGCTCCACAAAGCAGCAATGCTGAAATATAAGACCCAAAAAATGCAAAGTAGAAATAGGCCTAATAGAAGCAACCTTCCGTTTCCACTCTCTCCTCCTCATTAGGATTCCTGGAGCTCCTGCCACTGGGGCCTTGAAAGCCCAGTCAGCTTTGCACAGAAGCTGCTAATCCCCCAGCAGTTTATTCTCTCGACCTGGCAGCTGCTCACCTTCCATGCAGAGTCAGGCAGGGAGGGAGTGGCCATTGGGCCTGTAGGCCCCAGGCAGGTGGAGTGTGTATGTGTGTGTGTGTGTGTCCCTGTCATTGAGGTCTAGCCTCATTCCCTGGCAGGTGGGGTGTGTGTGGATGTGTGTGTGTGTGTGTGTGTGTGTGTGTGTCCCTGTCATTGAGGTCTATCCTCATTCCCTGGCAGGTGGTGTGTGTGTGTGTGTGTGTGTGTGTGTGTGTGTGTGTGTGTGTGTGTGTGCCTGTCATTGAGGTCCAGCCTCATTCCCTGGCAGGTGTTTTGTGTGTGTGTGTGTGTGTGTGTGTGTGTGTGCCTGCCATTGAGATCCAGCCTCCTTTCCTGCCTGCCTTGCTTGTTCCCTCATCTCAGTTAGCTGTAAGAGAAGGGAGATTTCTTCTGTTTTTCCTTCTATTGTGGCTTAATCTAATGTGAGATTTGGGATTGTTTAACGTGCCTATCCAGAACCTCCTCTCATTAGATCATCTGATTCCATGAGGTAAGTAGCACCATATCCTGGGCCTGGTGTGGTCTCATCCATGGTCCTGGAATGTCCTCCAAGCAGGGGCTGTCCTCAAAGAGGAAACCTTGAGTGGAATACCGACATGTGCACTTGCATCTGGGGATAGGGTTAGGTGAATAAATTGGGGACTCCATTCAAACAATTAATGTGTGACCTGAGTCCCTTATGTACAATTGTTTTTGCAAGCAGAGTAGGTGGGGAAAGAAGGGAGAGGAAGACATAGAGTTAAGGGGAATGAAGAAATCAGTCTGAGCAAGGTGTCACAAGGCTATAATCCTAGCTATTCAGGAGGTAGAGATTGTGAAGATAACAGTTCAAAGCCAGCCTAGGTAGAAAGTTACAACTCTGTTCTAACCAAGCTATAGCATCTTAGCACATACCTGTTGCTAGACGCATAGGCAGGAGGACCTCTGTCCAGGGTTCAGTGAGGATTAAGGTGTGAGCTACTGGCACCCAGGAAGTTCTATTTATTATAGGTCATCTGTGTGAATGGTCCAAACTGAGCAGGGACTCAGTAGGGAAATGGCTCAGCCTCTGTCTACCCTGGAATTTCCAGGTTCTTGGCAAACATATTTACATACACAGACACCTACAGTACCCCCACCTCAAAATGGTAGCATATATACATTTTTGTGTCCTACTTTAAAGTTAAATGAATATGTAGGACATACTGGTATAGAGAGAGCTGTCCACTAAAAGAGTGGCTGCCCAGTGAGCTGGTTTTATTTAACCAGTCTTCCACTGCTGAACACTTACGCTATGTTTAGTCTTTTGCTTTAGACCCAAGTCTACAATGACTGCTGCAGACTATATCAGCAACTTATGTAGGTGTACCTAGAGAATAAATATTCTAAGGTGGAATGGTCATCTTTGTCCTTCCTTCAGGAACAAGCTAAGAACAAATCTTCTTCATAAATCAAGTGCTGCTGTGGGGATGGCCTACAAGATCAGTGGTGGTTTTGGAATAGGAAGTTGGGAACCTACTTTGCAATAGCTCTTTTTACACACAGCTGTTTATCCAGAAGTTACTTTTGTTCAGACTTTAGTTTCAGATTAACAAGAGCCTAAGGAAAGATATAAACATTTAATGAGCCGCTGTTGTTATATGCTAGGCATAGGATTCAGTCAGTTGAAATTACTATAGCAACTTATAAGGTATGTATTTGGCCCTTGGCACCCCAGTTCTTAAGTGAGAATAATGAGGCTTAGAAGAGCTAGTTAACCTCTCCAAGGTCGCACAAAGTGACAAAGTCTGGTCTTAGACTTTGTCAGAATATGTACTTTTTTATTGTGATTAAGTGATGACATAAATTTCACAAATTTCACAGTATTATGAGATAGTGATATTTAGTTAAAGTCACAGACACATTCTAACCTTCATGGGGCAAATTGTCTTTATTGTGATCTATAAAGTTTATGAGTTCTATGAGTTTCGACAATGCAGTTATTTCTTCCACATCAGGTGATATGTACATTTCTTTCCTTTTGCTTAATGTCAGCTGTTCCCTCTTTCCCTCTCATTCCCTCCCATCACTGCCATTGAGTTGCTTAGTTCATTTTCATCAATGTCCATTGCAGCTGATGGGTCCCACTGTTGTATGTTTTCTCCTGTTTCCCTCTGTTTCTGTGTCTTCCTCCTAGTTTCCCTCAGATATGCACATATATATCATATATGTAGTCAGCAGCATGGGGTCATTTAGTAATGATACAACAAGATGAGTGGAGGTCTTTTGTTTCTCGAGTCTTGTTTACTTTGTCGTATCTACATTTTGGATTTAACATCCACATATCAGGGAGATCATGTGCTGTTTATCTCTTTGCTCTTGGCTTACCTCGCTCAACATGATTTTTTCTAGTTCCATCCATTTCCCTGCAAATGTCATTATTTTGTCCTTTCTAATGGCTGCATACTATTCCATTGTATATAGATACCACAGTTTTTGGGTCCATTCAACTGTAGTGGGACATCTGGGTTGTTCCCATATCTTGGCTATTGTAAACAGTGCTGCAATGAACATGGAGGTGCATGTGTCCGTGTATCCTGGTTCCTATTGCTCAGGATAGATGCCTAGGAGTGATATGGCTGGGTCATAGGGGAGGTCTATATTTAGTTTTCTGAGGACCCTTCACTGTTTTCCAAAGTGGTTGGGAATACATGTACTTTTAAAATAATGTAGAAAGCTAGAAAATGCTGTAGACTTTGCATTTTAGAAAATCTGAATATTCTTTGAGCAATGAATTCAGTATCTGGTCAGTTTTGCCTAAGATTGAATATTTATGATATGTGACTTTACTTATCCCCCAGTTGCTTTTGATACCTTTGTGTGTTATCAATACAGTGTGCTGCTAGAGTATAGGAGTTGCATGTAACCACAAAGAGCCATGTTCTAGCATGTCTCCTTACTCTAGCACCTCTGAAGGAAAAGCAGCAGCACCAGAGCAGCCATGTTGTGAATGCTGCTGATCAACAAACCCACAAGCCCAGCAGTGTTCTGGAAAGAAGCTGTCAGTTCAAAGCCCATGGCTTTGACTCTTGGTCCCAACAGAACAGGTGGATGAGAATGGGTAGGAAAGAGCTAAGGAGACACAAAGCAAGGAGACACACAGAGGCTGGAATACCCACATGTGTGACAGAGCCATGAGGATAACACTGCAGGCTGCTGAGAGACAGGATGGCAAGTCTACATACATCATGAGATATCCTACACGGAAGAACCGTTCCAGAGCACTGCCAAGAGGAATGGTCCCTTAAATCACTTTATTAAACTCATCATCTCTGGTGAAAATGGGTTCTGCTTAAAGAGTTTGGATGGAATTTGGTATAATTTCTCAGTTCTAGAAATTAAAATTTCTTTCTTCATGAAAACAAGAGAAATTTTCCACATAGATAATAAAGACTATCGTGCTACTTATTTTTCTATTCATTTTCTCAAACAAAACAAAACAAAGGTGGAATTTCCTGCCCAAGTGGAACAGATGGTGCCCTTTTGAGTTAATTTGGTAACTGTGTCACTAAATCATTTTGTGCATGGACAGTGGAAGGAGCCAGAGTCCTCTACTCCAGCTGCTGTCAGCCTTGTGTTCTGGAGTTTGATGTTGAATGAACTAGCACGTTTGGGTCACATTGAAGTTATTAAACTCTCAGCCTTGTAACAGGTAGGCGTCTTTGCCCCAGCCCTGATAGGAGAAAAAGGCCAGGTTTGTCCTTCCAGTTGCTTAGAGGTGAATGTGTTTACCTCCTTGTCCCTAACCTAAAGTGCTGGTTTTCCATGTTTGTGCTGAGTGGAAGTTATTAGGGGTGTTCTAAGAACTTCCTTAAGGTTTATACTTCAATTATTACAAGGTCTGTTGACTTTCAACCTTTACACTCATGGCTAGATCATGTCACCTAATATTTATTATTAAGCATTTGATAGTTGTATAGTGTTGCTAATATTAGGACTTCACAGGTGATTGGGTGCAGCTTCAACTGGCATTTTTTTTTTACCCAACTGTTTGTGCTTTCTCCTGTTAGAAATAATCACAGTGGGGCTTGAGTGAAATAACCATAAATAGAAGCTAAAAAAGGGATTGCAGCGTAAAGATACAAGCTCATGTGGCATTTCTGCTTTCCCACAGATAAGATCTGTCATAGTCTGTAACGCTCCCCGCTTCCATGGTGTGAAACTCATGGGGGATGATAAATGAAACCTGTCATTCCTGGGATTTGTGAAACATTCTGTTTTCTTGGGGACAGTGTTTCTATGCTCTGAGTATTGGTTCCCTTCCCAATTCATATACGTTGCCTAATACCTCCTGTGGTAATATAGTGACATGGGGTCATTGAGAAATGACGAAGTCACTGGGAGGTCTTGGACAGGATTAGTGTCCTAGTGAGAGAAGCTCCAGGGAACCTCCTTGCCTGCTCCTACCTAGTGTAGACCCAGGACCACGTTCTATCCAGAACCCCTAAGCATTCTCCCTAGACTGAGCCCCCTCCAAGAGGGACTTCTCTATGCACCTTCCACCCTCTCTTTAATAAAGCCACCTTCCCCCACCACCCCCTTCCCTCCCCCCCATGACCCTGCACTTTGTTCCTGAATATGTGTTTCATTTGTCCATCTGTGTTTAGGCTGCAGTCTGGCACCTACTGCGTCTGTTGGCTAGTTAAGTTATAACTGAAAGAATGTACCTTGAGCCAGGTGTAGTGGTGCATGCCTATGATGCTGAGGCAGGACCATCACAAATTCAAGGCCGTTGGGTTACCCGGTGTGTTTGAGGTCAACGTAGGGTACTCAGCAAAGCACACGAACAAAAAGAATTCGTTCTTATTCACAAGTAACAGCTTTGCTGGATTTCAGTTGCTCTGGAATTTAGTGCCTTTGAGGTCCCGGTGGGTGCTGTGTTATAAACCGGCTCAAGTCTGGTGGGGCTTCCGCAAATGGGCCTGCACATGTAAGGCAGGGGCTACTGTTCCTGTGTAAAACGAGGAAGTTGAACAGCTGTGGCACATCCTTTCTGGCTTTCAGGCTCCACGCAGCAGATTCTAACCTTTGTGTTTCCATCTCTCAGCCCACTTCAGAGGACTCCCTGCTCTCCCAACCCCAGCGTCCACTCCTCTTCCCTCCCTTCCTGGGGAAAAGTGAACTGGCAGAAAGTCTTGTCCTCTTTTCCCTTGTTAGGAGATAAGTAGCAAATGTATGGATTCTGCTCATCCCTGAGAACCTCACATGACCCTTCCCAGCCTCCTGGAAAACCACGCTGATTTCAATAAAGCCTTTGGGCCAGAGTTCCAAACTTCAGATCGTAAAACTTCCCCTGATTTTTCCATTGCAAACTAACATTGGAGGGACGTGTTTTAGTCTGAATGCTTCTATACCGTCTGTAAAGTTCTCAGAGCTGGGACCATTTCCCAGTAAGAAGTAGGTGACAGGCTATCCAAATAAAAAGTCTCCTCTGGAAAGCACTTCAGTGCAGAAGAGTGGGGTTTATGATCCTGACTTGCGTTGGAGAGAGGACAGCCAAGTGGGGTTTGGGCTCTGCTCTTCCCCTTCCTCGGCCCAGCAATACACTTTGATCTGGAAGGCTTGTCTAATCCTCAGCCAAGTCGGCTGGAACTTTATCCAGAGCAGGAAAAAGGGAAATACTTTTCCTTTCTTGGGTGGATTTGTATTTATATAAACCCTTAGCCATGAAAATGGAGCCAAGTGACTGTTGCATGTGTCTGTGGGGAGGCTCATGGGAACGAGTGGTGAGTGGTAGTAAGGGGCTAGGCAGGCTGGGCTGCTTCTCTGTCTCCATGCACTTGAACTTGGGTCAGACTGTGTCATACCTATTGAGGGTCAGCGAGGAAGACAGGGTGGTGGAAGTCCTCAGGTACATCCCCGTGTGTCACTGTTGTTACAAAGAGAATTTTATTCTAGAAGCTATACCTGTCCACCATCTGTGAAATTCTAGTCTCCTAAGCTTCAGTTTTGCAGTGTGTCTAGTGTTCATTTACTTCCATGAATTTGTTGAAATCTTTTGGGCTAACTGTTGCCACTTCTTGCAGGGAGTAAGTTTATTTGTATTTACTCCCTGTATGAATGTTTTCTTTTCAAGCTCTTCCTTTAAGCATAAGTGATGTCCTGTGGTTCTGTCTTTCTGGAGCATGGAGAAATCTCATACAGAATCTTAAGAAATGGCTGGGTATGGTGAAACATTTCTTATTTCCAGCTACTCAGGAGGTAACTGTTTTGAAGTCCTATGGGCAAAAGTTTGAGACCCTATCTGACAAACTCAAAAGGACTAGGAATGTGGCTCTCAAGAGGCCCTGAGTTCCAACCTTGGTATGGAAATGAGTCCCAATTCATCAATCAGTTAATCAATAAATAAATGCAGAAAGGAGAAAGAGGGGGAGAGACAGAGAGACAGAGAGACTGACTTCTTATCTTGGTTTTGTAGAGTATCCATTATTTCAATTTGTGCATTATCTGGGTTAATCTGGGACTGGTGAAGATGCTGAGGGCAGCAAGTTTGATATAAAACAATCTTTCTGCTATTGTTGTCTCTTTTTGAACCAAAAGCCAGACCCTTCCCTCGTAGGTGACTCAGCTTCCGACAGCCTCCCTGGAGTCATTTCTCTTGAATGTGAAGAAAGGAGCCTGGCCCACCTGCTGTTACCAGATGTTGATTCTGGCCCTCAGGGATGTTTATTTTGTGTCTTTTAGAGCTGAATACTTCAAAGTGGAATCTTCCTGAAGTTTCTACTTGAGTCTCATCCATAGAGACTTTGGGGGCTACTGACACTTGAAGGTTCATAGAAGATGAGCTTCTAGAACAAAAGGAATAGGAAGGGGAGGGGAGAACAATAAGAGAAAGAGGATGGAGAAGAGAAAGAGGAGGCAGGAGAAGGGGAAGAGGAGGTGTTCTCATTCTGCTGCCGTGATAGGAACTAGCCTTGGCAGAAAGGAATGTCACCAGCCAAGTGTGAGATGGCCTTGGCTCCCAAGATTTGGCCACGCATGAAGGAAAGAGTAGAAAGAGAAAGACTCATGGAAAGGAAGGGGAAACTTGTAACATGAGCGCAGGAGTTAAACTCAGGAGAGATGTGAAAGTTCTGTGCCAAGGCGCTGATGGCTCACACTTACAATCCTAGCCACTCAGGAGGTTGAGATCTGAGAAATGGGTTTGAAAACCTGGGCAAACAAATCCAAGAGACTCTTATCTCCAGTTAACCAGCAAAAAGTCAGAAGTGCTGATATGAGGATTGGAAATTCAAGGCCAGCCTGGGCAGTATAGCAGTGAAACCATGCCTCAAAAACAAAGAGCCTGGAAGAGGGGCTCAAGTATATATACAGCCTACCATGCTGTGTATATGTATATTTTATTTTATTTTATTATTATGTATCTATTTATTTGTGTACTTACATGTTTAAATATCTAAATCATTCATTTGTGTATTTATATAATTTTTATTATATATATTGTATATATTATTTATTTATTTTTGTCAGTTGTGGGGCTTGAACTCTGGGCTTGGGCGCCATCCCTGCGCTCTTCAGCTCAAGGCGAGTGCGCTATCTCTTGAGTCACAGTGCCACTTCCGGTTTTCTAGTCGTTTATTGGAGATCAGAGTCTTCCGGACTTTGCTGCCTGGGCTGGCTTTGAACCGTGATCCTTAGATCTCAGCCTCCTGAGTAGCTAGGATTACAGGTGTGAACCACTGGCACTCAGCTTTGCATATATATTTTTACATATGTGTTTTTACATATACACTTTAAAGCTGAACAGTGTGCTTCCTGAGCCGGTACTAGCCAGGCCTGTGCCTCCCCATTTTCAGTCCCTAGCCCTTCTCCGTGTTCTCCACATAGCTTTTTCCTATGAGTCCTGGGTTCCTTCCATCTATACCCTCCCAAAGGGCCATGCTCAAAGTAAAAGCTCTGTGGATCGATAGATCCTTTCTGAGGTTACTCTTTGCTCATCTAGGAGAGTCCTAGGTGATTACTCACCAGTGACCCCGGGGACCAAATGCTGTTCTTTCTTTATTGCATCTATGATATTTAGTTATTCCCTCTCCCTGCCCCTCAAACAGAAAGAGTTTGCAAAATCATAAACAAACAGTGCGGTCGGGACAGTGAGGACTGAGCATGTGTGCCACAGATGGAGCCCATGCGTCAGTTGAGTTGGACGGTGTATAGCAGCATTTGAACTCGGTGCACAGGCCCCCGTGACTTCTGTTGCAGTATTCATCCTGAGAATCTGGGAAGTCTGGAGGGTGGATCATCCTGTGAGTCATCGGCAATCACGACTGTGGTCTTTGTTTTCACTTCTGCCTGTTACTGCCACACTGTCGTCATTTTGGGTACATGGGGAGAAGTTGAAGATGAGTAGAGTTTAGTTTAGTGCTTCCTGTTGACCACACTGCAGGCGAGCTGTCACCCATAGCCACAGCTCTGATAAGACTGGACAACTTGTCCCCAGTGCTTGAGGGGACACACACACACACACACACACACACACACACTCACAGAAAAGACACAGAAGACAGGAGAGAGAAGACACAGAGAGAGAAAGAGAGACAGACAGACAGAAAGTGGACTTGAGAATTCAATAAATGACTAGAAATGACAATTTCTTCATGTTGTCATTTTGCAGAGAACTCAGTGAAATCCTGTGTTTTGGAGAATTACAGGAATATGAGGTGAAACCTCATAGAATTATTCATAGAATTATGAAACCATAATTCTAGAAGAAGTTTCATAATCTTTACAGTTGTTCCAGTTATGAAGTGGCCCTATCTTACTTTTTTTTTTCTTTTTGGTGGATGTGGGGCTTGAACTCTGGGCCTGGGTGCTGTCCGTGAGCTCTTTGGCTCAAGGCAGGCACTCTATGAAGTGGCCCTATCTTAGTTGAGTAATTTTTAGAGGAACTCTCTGAGTTAAGAGCCAATCCTATGGCTAGACAGGATGCAACCTCTCTTCAGTTTTTAGGAACCACTCTCTGAGCCTCAGAACTCTGTATAAATATAGGCAACTGAGCACTGGAAAGTCTGTGGACACCCTAGCTGATTCACCAGTAGTCCAGCAGGAAGGTTACTGTTAAAGCTATGGGTGGCCCAGTCTATTTAGTGAGGTTAGTAGCGAGTGCCCTGGGAACCTCACAGAAGGTTTTTTTTAAACTAGTATTATTGTTATTGTATTAGAAAGATGATCTACATAGGGATTACAGTTACATAAGTCAAGAGTACATTTCTTTTTGTACAATGTCACCTTGCTCTCTCTCACTTTTTCCCTCCCATCTCCACCCACAAGTTGTATAGTTCATTTTCAACAAAGTGTCCAGTGAGTACCATTGCTGCATTTGTTCACCCTTTGTCTCTCCATTTCTCTGCTTCCCCTTACACTCCCAAAGACATATAAATGAACCAGTAGAACACAAAGGAAAGAAAACAAAAACAGCAAAAAGAGAAAAAGAAAAAAAAAACTCCTGTTTTCATTTCCTGGAGTTCATTTTGATACATATAATTTTGTATGACCGGATACACCGAGGCATGTGCCTTTCTGTTCCTCTCCTAAGAGTATCTTCCTTTGTTCTCACTGTGTATGAATGTCTAGAATCTTGTGTAACATGTACTGATATTTTAGGTCTAGCTTATGCATATGAGGGAAAACATGTGCCACTCATCTCCCTAAGCTTGGCTTACCTCACTTAACATGATTTGTTCTAGATCCATCCATTTAACTGCAAATGACACAATATTATTCTTTCTAATGGCTATGTAAAATTCAGCTGTGTATAGGTACCCCTTTCTTGATCCATTCATCACAGAGCATCTGGATTGTTTCTACAACTTGGCTATTGTGAATAGTGTATCAGTGAACATGAAAGTTGCAAGCATCTTTATGGTATCCTAGCTTTTGATGTTCTGGGTAGATGTCTAGAAGTGGTATGGCTGGATCATAGGGAAGATCTAAGTTTGGGTTTTTTTTTGAGGAATCTCCAAAACGCTGACCCGAATGGTTCTACTATTTACATTCCCACCTACATGCAATAGGGTTCCTTTATCCCCACGTCCCCACCAACATTTGTTGTTCAAATTCACAATGTTGGCCAATCTAACCGTGGTGAGATGGAGTCTCAGAGTTGTTTTGATTTGCAATTTCCTTAATGGCCAGGGATGATGAGCATTTCTTCATGTGTTTCTTTGATATTCTTACCTCTTCATTGCTCTCTTGCCATCTACTGATTGGTTTATTAGCTTTGGGAGGGGTTGGTTTCTTAAGCTCCTTGTATATTTTGGGTATTAGGCCTTTGCCTGATGTTTTGCTGGTAAAGATCTTCTTCCAGCTTGATAAGAAATGTATTCATTATCTTGCCCATGTAATTGTAAGCCCTCTGTACAGTATTTTCACAATAAAAAAAAAGATCTGCTTCCAGTCTGTTGGCTGTCTTTCTAGTGTAGTAACTACATCCTTAGCTGTGCAGAAACTTTTTAGTTTGATTTAATCCCATTTGTCAAATCTTTCTCCTATCTACTGTGCCTCTGGGCCTCTTTTCAAAAAGTTTCTGCCTATGCCTAGTGTTTCTCCTACTGTCTTTTGTGGTCTCACAGAAGGTCTTGAAGATATTTCTCTCGCTGTTTCTTCCTGAATTCAGCAGCATGGTGGGGTGGGCTACATCCCAGTTACTGTAGCCAAAGTCCCATCCAGAGTCCCAATAAGCTCAATAGTATACTCCCCTCTCCATGTGCTTCCTGCCCTCCAAGACAGCTTCCTAGAGGTTTTGTTGGCACCAGGGGACAGTCCCCTGTCTGCAGCTTTGGTCAGCTGACTGTGGATTACCTTGGCCTAGGACAACTTGGCAACCTTCTCCACTGCCCTGGATGGAAGTGTTATTCAACAAGGTCTACATCTCAGCCTTGAAAGGCTCCCCTCACCACCAAGGTGTTCTTCCTTGGATACTGAGGTGATCTTGGTAGTTAATACCTGGTGAATACGTAGTAAGTGTCTCTATGTCACCTTACTTTGTAGTAAAATTTTTTCATTCAGAGATTGAGTGTAGCCTCATCTTGCTATAGTTTAAATGCTACAGTCTCCTCAAGGTTCTATAAATTAGTTTTAATTTATATATACTTCACTTTCTAGAAAACTTTTATTGCTTTAAGGTAATATTACATCTTTATCCTAGATCAGGAAAGGTTTTTATATTTATATTGAAAAATATTTTGAGAGAGAGAGAGAGTGTGTGTATGTGTGTGTGTGTCTGTGTGTGTGTGTGTGTGCGCGTGTGTGTGTGTGTATGCTGGTGGTAGGGCTTGAACTCAGGACCTGGGTACTGTCTTTTTGCTTTTTTGATCAAGGCTACAACTTGAGCCACAACTGCACTTTGCTCTACAATGTGAGCCACAGCTGCATTTCCTGCTTTCTTGGTGGTTAATTGGAGAAAAGAATCTCATGGGTTTACCTGTCTAGTCTAGTTTCAAACCAGATCCTCAGATCTTAGCCTTCTGAGTAGCTAAGATTACAGGTGGAAGCCACCAGTGCCTGGTTAATTTTTACTTTTATTATTGTAGTTTGGGTTATCATTATTGATAAATTTTTAGTATTTTGCACAATGTGCCAAATATTGGAGATTTCTAATGACAAGGAAAAAAAAGAAAAGCTCATTGTCTTTATTTCTTACTAAGAAGATCCTCATAAATCTTAGAGCTGTTCCCATTCACAGGCAGAAATCCTGAGCCCAAGTAGCAGAGCAGATGCTCATAGCTTTAAAGGACAGAGAAGATGGCACAGTGGCCCAAGTCAGGCCATATTTGCTCAGAAATTAATAACAAAGATGTATCTCTGCACCTTTGAAAAAGCTGATTGCATTGGAATGTGCACTGGTGAAGAAAATCTCCAACAAAGAGAAGAGATCATATCTTGTCATCCTGTGTATGAAGCTTTGGGCGATAGATAGACAGATTGGCAGTAGCTAGGCTTGAACTCAAGGGCCTTGTGCTCAGCTTTCTTGCTCACAGCTGGTGCTTTACTACTTGAGCCATGCCTCCAGTCTGGCTTTTTGTCAGCTACAGAGGGAATCTCAGGGACTTTTCTGCCCAGGCTGGCTTCAAACCAAGATGAGTGAACTCGCCCACCCATGTAGCTAAAATTACAGACAGAGGAGTCACTAATGGCTGGCTGGGTTCCTCCCTCCCTTCCTTCCTCCCTCCATCTCTCCTTCCTTCCTTGTCTTCCTGCCCTTCCTGCCTTCCTTCTAACTCAGACAGAAAAATAAGCAAGTGAATAACCTCAGCATCATTTAATCTTGAATGACCCATGGCACAGTAAACTCAAATTAAAGCATGCTTTTAAATTTACACGAGAATGGCAGTATCATGATGAAAACTATAGAGTATTCCATCTAGGTAATGTGTTGTAGTTCTTAGCCACTTCCCTGTCATGGGGTGTTTTAGGGAGTTACCAAGTTTTCCCATATTATAAATGGTACCTCGATGAGCAATCACTGGGTTTTTTTGTTTTTTGTGGGGTTTTTTTTTTTTTTTTTTTTGGTCATGGGGCTTGAACTCTGGGCTTAGGCGTTGTCCTTGCGCTCTTCAGCTCAAGGCAAGTGCTCTACCGTTTTAGCCATAGCGCCACTTCTGGTTTTCTAGTGGTTTATTGGAGATAAGAGTCTCATGGACTTTCCTGCCTGGGCTGGCTTTGAACTGCGACCTCCAGATTTCAGCCTCCTGAGTAGCTAGGATTATAGGCGTGAGCCACCGGCATCTGACACTGGGTAATTTTTGTCCTTAAGAAAAGCCTACTTCCTTTTAGCAAGTTCTTAGGAACAGAGATTGCTGTCAGGCATGACTGAGTGCTTTGGTCCTGTCTTCCCTGTACACACTGAGATCCTCTGCTCAGAGGCCAGCCCTTCCATCTGGATCTCTGCATCTTCCCCAGTCATACTGAACTCTCAGTGTGGCTATATCATTACTTAACGAAAGAACATGACTTTTCTTCTTCTTTTTGGAAGATCAAGTCAGTGTTGAATTTCAGGATGACTAACTGAATTAGGTTACCGGATAACATACACATTTTATAAGCCACATTCATGTTAAGACAGGTTTAAAATGAAAGCTGCTTTTTCCCCTAGCCCTGGGGCTTGAACACAGGACCTGCATTGTCCCTGTGCTTTTTCACTAGTGCTCTACCACTTGAACCACACCTCTACTTCTGGCTTTTTTTGGTAGTTCATTGGTGATAAGAGTTTCATGGGCTTTTCTGTCTGGACTGTCTTCAAACCACAATCTTCAGCTCTTCCTGAATAGCTAGGATTACAGGTGTGAGCCACCATGGCCAGGCTTAAAAGCTGCTTTTCTTATGTTACTCTATGAACTGTGGATGTTTGTTAAATCCTCAAAATATTGTTATCATACAGTAGGTTGTTGGAGGACATGGTTGTGCATGCGATTGTGAACTATTCTGTTTATTGTTTAGTATTCATTAACATCAAGTGAATTTGCCTTATTTATCAAAGTTCCCAGTGTCTTCTACGTTGTATTGTTGCTATGTGTATTCACTTTTCTGTAACAAAATACTCAAGTCAGAGTATCTTTATAAAGAAGGGAGGTTTATTTAAGTCACAGTTTTGGAAGCTGAAAGTCCAAAGACCAGGATGCATGGGTTCCTCCCTTTTGCTAAAGTCTTGATGGCAATGACAGGAGCATATGTGGAAAGAGAGAATGGATTGAGAAACTGGAAGCTGGAGAGAGCAAAGAGTCCCATAGCCTCTGCCGACGCAGTTTTGCAATTGACCTAAGGATTTTCCATTTTTCTCTCCCCACTTGTATTCCCAGCACCAACATAAGGAGGGACACAGACTCCCAACACCTGAACTCTTGGTGGACAAACCACTGCCATGACTGGACACTTCTAGGGGTAGGGCCCAGACAAAACCGCTGCCCTGTCCCTGTCCAGGGGGCCTGTGAAGCTATTGATTTAATAGAAGTGAGGAACCAAGGCTTTATTTTATATTCTCTGACAGTAAGAGCTACAGCATCCTCAGCGCAGAAGCCAGGTGTCCCTGACTGGTGCCAGGGACAAGTGCCAGAGACAGGGCTCAGGCAGCCAGAAGCTGATAGAACCAAGGTTTGTCTGGAGTTGCAATCCACAGGGAGTGTTCAGGCCAAACCAGAGATACCTGGACTGTGTTCAGGCCTTGGAGCTCTTCTTAGGACCTAATGTAGGAAACGAAAGCATCACACAAGGAGCTGAGCATGGGCAGGCCAGGACTAGGGTCTCTCAGCCTCTCTCATTGCTGTGTTGGTACTGTGATAAACATGTGGAGAGCTTGGTGTAAAGATACACAGCTGTTAACTAGGTATCAGTGGCCTATACCTATAATCCTAGACACTCAGGATGCTGACATCTAGAGGATCGCAGTTTAAAGCCAGCGTGAGCAGAAAAAGTTTACTAGGCTCCATCTTCAACATAACCAGCAGAAAGCTGGGCTGGAAGCATGGCTCAAGTTAAAACTCTTACCTTCTATCTGACCAAGTGGTTTGGGGACTGGTTGACTTCCTTGTTTTAGCCTAACTTGCCATTCTTTGGCTTTATCTATTACCTATGCAGCATTTGACATTTATGTTTTAGTGTTCACTTTTATAATTTGGGATCTTTTCTCAGTTGGTGTTGGAGTATAGTTCAGATACCTATGTGTCCACAAGACCAGCTAATGGTACTAAAGTCACTTTTTTTTGCAGGAGTTTGGCTAAGGAGATCAAACTTGAATTTGTCTGTATCATTCAAAGCCATACCAAAATGTTCCAACTGGGAAATTAATGCTGTTCTTTAAAAAAAAATAGTGTTACTATACGGGTGATGTAAAGAGGGATTACGGTTAAATAAGTCAAGTATAGAGTATATTTGTTTTTGGACAATGTCACTTCTTCTTTCACTCTCTCCCAGTTTTTCCCGCCAGTCCTTACCGACAAGTTGTGTGGTTCATCTTCAACATAGTGTCCAGTGAATGCCATTGCTGCATTTGTCCCTCCATTTCTGTATTTCCCCTTACACTCGCAAAGACATATAAATGAATAAACAGAACAAAAAGGAAAGAAAACAAAAACAGCTAAAAAGAAAAACAAAAGCTCTTGTTTTCATTTTCTGGAGTTCATTTTGATAAATACTTTTTTATATGATCAGATGCACATAGGCATCTATGCATTTCTTCTCCTAAGAGTATCCTCCTTTGGTCTCACTGTGTGTGAATTAATGTTCTTAAAAGTATACACATTCCAGCGCTTAAGTTCCTTTTTTAAAAAAAGTGGTTGTAGAGTATTTGTCTAGGTAGGACTCATTCTGATATAGAGAAACAGCCCCAGCTATAGGAGGTTGGTTTGAAGGGTAGCAGCCCTAGAGATGGGCTACTAGCTTCTTGTCCTACAGCTGTCACTCATCATCGCCTGACACTGAGCACATGAGTCTCTCAGCTTCTTCATTTGTGAAATGACAATGACTGCATATAGGGACATTATAGCGATGAATTGAGATGAACCTGAAAAGCCCTGATTTCCAGGCTGGTCCATGGTGTTTCATCACTGTGAGCTTGCTAGAAGCTGATCTGATTTGGAAATCTGGGACTGGGGTGTGGTGGGATAATTCCTTCATCCTAGCCCTGGGCTCAATCCCCAGTATGGACTTCGCAGTCTCCTTGTGAGTAGAAGGGATGGTTGTCCTAGAATTGCAGTTTGAATTTAGGTAGTGTTTCCCCCCCCCCGAAAATCTTATATATCCTTGGTTTGGTTTATTGATGTTTTAAGTTTTGTTTTGTTCTGGGATGAAACCCAGAACATTGTACTTGCTTGACAAGCACGTTGCCACTGAACTACATTACCTGATGTGGAAGAAATAATTGTATTGTCAAAGTCATAGAATTCACAAACTTTATAGACCATGATAATGACAATTTGCCTTGTGAAGTTTAAAATATATTTGTGACTTTAAGTATCACTATTCCATAATACTGTGAAATATGTGAAATTTATGTAATCACCTAATCTCAATTTTAAAAAACTGGGGATCAAACCCAGAATATTGCACTTGCTAGACAAGCACTTTGCCACTGAACTACATCCCAGCCCTATGTTCTAAGGTTAACTGAAGCAAGCTAGGCAGAAGCATGTGCCATTGTCAGCCAGACCTCATTGACTGAGTGCATCTGAGTGAAGAAGAGCTCCGTGCTGGCTCTAAGAACACAAGGAGGGCAGGCTCCCTGAGAAGTAAACCCCTAGTAGGGAATGGAAAGGCTGGAATCATTACTGCTCTTAGGGAATTAATGATCCTTGGAGAGATTCCATTCTAGGCAGGCAGAGCATCTGATTTCCTTTAGGTATTGTGGTAATCCATTATGTTATTAGTCATAAGGTAGTGTCCTGTTAGTGTCTTTGGGTCAGCACACAGCCCTGGTCCAGGAATTGTCTTGCTAAGAGGAGGCAGAGCTCTTCTGATTCTGTTTGCAGTGTTAATCTGCTGCTTGTTCAGATCATTTGTACAGGGCTTTATGGAGAAGTTGCACAAACCCCATCTGCTAAAATATTATGATTATTTATTTATTTATTGTTTGGTCATGGGGTCTGAACTCTGGGCCTGGGCACTATCCCTCAGCTCTTCAGCTCAAGGCTAGCGCTCTACCACTTGAGCTACAGCACCATTTCCAGCTTTTTCTGCTTATGTAGTGCTAAGGAATGGAACCCCCAGGGCCTCATGCATGCAAGGCAAACACTCTACCATTGAGCCACCTTCCCAGCCCTGCTAAAATATTATGAACATCTCCTGGTTTGGGAGTCCTGCCTCACTGGCTGGACTCTAGGAAGGCTGGCATATAAAGATCTTAGTACCAAGGAAAGTGAGTAGAATTGTCAAAATGTTTTGTTCCAAGATCAGGCCTTCTCACTATGATATCAGTCTCCTCCCCATCCATGGTGATGAGATTGTAGGCTGGAGCCCAGTAAGTCCTAGCTTTTCCCTCCCTTCCTAATTCCAAGTACTAGATTTCTATTTTAAGTGGTGTGGGGTCAGGTTACATTTCCTAATGTATTTCCTCTCTCTTCCTGCAGGGGAGCTGCTGAGTCAGCCCAGGCCGGAAGGAGTGGCAGAGATCATCTGCCCCAAGAATGGCAGCGAGAGAGTGAATGTGGCCCTGGTTTACCCACCTACGCCGACTGTGATCAGCCCCTGTTCCAAGTGAGTTCACAAAAGTCTCAGTCCCTGCTTCCTACCCCTGATCCTGGCTCTGTGGATGTGATAACAAAAAGTCAAGTTCAACTGCAACTCACATAAACCAAGAAGAGTCCCTCAAGCAAAGTTCTACTGAGTGACTTCTTCAGCACCACATGGCTTATGCAGCAACATAGGAGCTACTGTTTTTCTCCTTTTTTGTGATTTTTTTTTTACTTTTAAAACATTTTTTCTAACAGCTTTAGGAAATCATTCACAAATCACATCCTTGTTTAAAATGCAGAGTTGGTTGCTTTTTGATATATTTACAGGTATGTGCATTGATGACAGAACGTTTTCCCTCCAGTTCATTTCAGTTTTGTTGAAGGCTGCTGGGGTCTTCTAGAACCCCATCACGTTGCTGAATGACATGGGCCTCATTTCATAAAGCAGTGAAGTCCATTAAATATTAAAGTGCTGCAGAAAATCCATAGCACATTGGTTTTTGCTGTGGGCCTCCAATGCTCTAGCCAGTCCCAGAAATCAAGTACTATGCAGCTTGCTACCACCTTCTCCTCAGATGGAGAAAACCTATAGAGAACACGTATTTGTCCACTAGCTTGCATAGAATGTAAGCATTCTAAATAAAACTAGAGTGCTCGCATTCTAGAGTATTCTAGGTATATTCTACAATACACCCTGTTTTCATTTTTTATTAGTATATTTTTGTAATATCAGGGACTCAAGAGGCAACTTTTTTGTGTATATGTGCCAGTACTGGGGATTGAACTCAGGGCCTTGCATCTTTTTTTTTTTTTTTTGTCAGTTGTTGGGCTTGAACTCTGGGCTTGGGTGCTGTCCCTGTGTTCTTCAGCTCAAGGCAAGCACTGTACTGCGTGAGCCACAGCACCATGTCCGGTTTTCTAGTGGTTTATTGGGAGACAAGAGGCTTTGAACTGTGATCCTCAGATCTCAGCCTCCTGAGTAGCTAGGATTACAGGTGTGAACCACGGGCACCTAGCTGGGACCTTGCATCTTGACTTGGCTTTTGTGCTTAAGGCTGGTGGTCTACCACTTGAGCCACACTTCCACTTCCATCATTTTTGTGGCTAATTGGAGATAAGAGTCATATAGACTTTTCTACTTGGGCTGGCTTTGAACTGTGACTGTCAGATCACAACCTCCTCAGTACCTCGGATTACAGATGTGGCCCACCAGCACCAACCTTTCCAAGAGGCCTCGGATTACAGATGTGGTCCACCAGCATCTAGCTTTCCAAGAGGCCATTTTCAGCCCATACTGAAATTCCTGTGTATCTTGTATCTTAGGAAGTAGCCAACCACAAATATTTTTGGATCCAGTCCTGCTATTTTGATATCAGCAATATGGCTTATTCAGCCCAGCAGTCATACTCATGCAGCAAGCTTTTAGCTTTTCTTCTTAGTTAACCATTTAGATTTTTTTTTCTATCTATAAGCTGTTTATAGAGGACCAGCAAGTTTGCATTTGGGAATTGTGGCTTCTTATCTTACCTTGGAAAACTGATTGTTCAGTCACATTCCAGAGCTCCCTGTGGTCAGAGCAGTTCCTTCTTGTCCCTGAGGTGGCAGATCTACCCCCTGCCTATGCTTTCTGCATGGGGTCTCCAGCCGCACTGAGCTCAGGCGGAGTGTGATGCCTCCTCTGCTCTAAACTGAGCAGCTCATTAGATGGAATGTCCGCCATCCATCTTGGCTGGAAACTATCCAGGAACACCCCCGGGGAATGCTTATTAATGCTGAATTTATAATGCTCTTTCATCTAGCACGTGCCTGAGATAATTCATCATGGGTTTGGCTTGAAGACACTGAGATCTTGAAGTGCCTCGTAAATATTAGAGCGAGATTACATAGGAAAATCTTTGTCAGCAGATGCCCATTCTCAGTATCTAAAAACCCAGAAATTTGACTGTCTGGGTTTTCTTTGAATTTGGCCTCCCCTCTGGTTGCAGATAAGGGGATGTTACAAAGCCAGCAAGGTGTGGATCAGAAGGAAAGACTTACTTAATATGATTGGCAATAATGCCCATTCATCTATTGTTTCACTGTAGACACGTGCCCTTTAATAGGCAAGATAGAGGTGAGAGCTATACGATCCTTTTCTAGAAGCCACAGGTTTCCAGGCCTACATTACCAGTGTTTCCCCATGGGCTTCTTGCTGTTCTGAACAAAAAGAACCCATTTACACCACCTGCAAAGAAAATTATCAGCCTCTCCTTTAGAGTTTATTGAACATAAATGAACCAACAGCTTTGACATTCTAGGTAATCAGAGGCCCCAGGCTTAGCCTTCTACTTGAGAGAGAGGAAGAGAACACCTTTGGGGCCTGAACTACTTTTCACCTAAAAACTGAAATCGTTTTTTTTTTTTTTCAGAGCCTCAAAATGTCTCATAAAAATGGATGACAGATTTGTAGTAGAATAAAGGAATATTCTTGAATAGGAAAATTTCACATCTCCAATAGATAGGAGCAAGGAGAAAATTATCTCTTGTGACCAGTTATATGAAAATATGCTTCCATTCAAAGCTTAGCATTGTGTGGCCTAGTTTACTCCCTATTTTCCTTAAGCATTTACTTGAACCCTGAGCATAAACTAAAAATGAACCCACAGAGGCTCTATCAGGCCCAATGGACGGTGTAAAGCACTGTGACTGACAAACATAGCAAGGGGAGATTTGGAAGGCTGATGAGTGTAGCTATCAAAGGAGGTCATTAATTCCCATGACTTGGGACTGTGCCTAGACATGGGGTACTAGACGGCACCAAGCATTGGGAGACTAAGGTTGCTACCCTGTTTTGCAGCTAAAGCCAAGTTAACTTAAGCAGCTCACTGTGAAGTGATCTTCTACCTCCCTGCCATCCACCAAGTGTAGGTACATGGACAAAATCAGGTTTTCATTATCAGGCATGGATATGGGGATCTCATGCATATGAGTTTCCAGGGGAAGTGACCAGCCATGAACCTTTCAAAAGCATGGAAGTCAGCCAGGTACTCGTGGCTCATGCCTGTCATTCTAGATACTCAAAAGGCTGAGATCAGAAGAATTATGGTTGAAAGCCAGCTCCAGCACAAAAGTCCTAGAGACTTCATCTCCATATAACCAGCAAAAACCTGAACTGGAGGCATAGCTCAAGTGATAGAACCCTGACTTCAAACTCCAACACCAGAGAAACACACACACACACACACACACACACACACACCCTTATGTAAGAGGTGAAGATAAGAAAGTTGGTGTTCAGGGTCAGCCCAAGCCAAACAGAAAAGAAAAAGAGCCAGGCACCAGTAGCTCATGCCTGTAATCTTAGCTACTCAGGAGGCTGAGATCTGAGGATCGTGGTTCAAAGCCAGCCCAGGCAGGAAAGTCTGTGAGACTCTTATCTCCAATAAAACCACTAGAAAACCCGAAGTGGCGCTGTGGCTCAAGAAGTAGAGTGCTCACCGTGAGCTGAAGAGCTGAGGGTCAGCACCCAAGCCCAGAGTTCAAGCCCCACGGCCGACAAAAAAAAAAGAAAGAAAGAAAAAGAAGAAAAAAAGGAAAGGAAAAAATTGGCAAGATCCTACCAACAATCTGGGAATGGTGGTACACATCTGTAATCTGCTACACAGATGGTCATGGTTCCAGGCCAGCTCTGGCAAAAAGAAAAAAAAAAGATGCCAAACTCTGTCAGTGCTAAAGGAATGACTCAAGTGGTAGAGCACTTGCTTAGCAAGCACAAGGCCCAAAGTTCAAGCCCTGATACCACACCAAACTGAACAAAAAGACACCCAGTTGATTCTAATGTGTGTCTACTAGACTTTGTGATCCTTCAGCTTCTGTCCTTAGAGGAGTTGGTTCCTAGTGAGGCAGGCCTTACCTCTGCCTCTTGGACCTTTCTGTGGTCAGTGTCTAGTTGACAGCACCAGTGCAGAGCCTGGCACATGCTGCCTTGCTGTTAGCTCTCGGTCCCTTCTCCTGCTTTGAAGGTAGCACTCTGTTCAAGCCAGGAAAGCGTGAGCCTGACAGGAAGTCATTGTTGTTACTCTGGACTATAAGAATATCCCCCTGAGTAACCCCAGACACCCTTAGCCCTTTGATCTAGAATTCCTGTAGTTTTCAAGAGACTCCACGCCCTTCTTTGAGTTTCCTCCTGTGTATGTCAAATCAGACTTGGTATTTAATTGCCTGCCCTTGGCATAGTATAGATTATGCTACTATGTAGTTTATGAAGCACAACCCCACAAGCCAGGCATGGTGGTGCATGCCTGTAATCCCAGCTCTGTGGGAGGCACAGGTAGAAGGAGGGGGAAAGACCCTACTTGAAAAACAACCTAAAGCAAAAAGGCTCTTTTATAGCAAGTGTGAAGCCCCAAGTTTAAAACCCAATATCAAAATGAACAAATCCACCAATGACTTATCTATATTTTGGTCCTTCCTTATGAACACCAAACTTTTCTATTTCTTGTTTTTAAGATTTGTGGGTACTTTATTCCTTATTCCTTCCTGGGGAACAGTAGAGGTTTTCACTGTGTGTGTGTGTGTGTGTGTGTGTGTGTGCGTGCGTGTGCGTGCGTGTGTGTGTGTGTGCGCGCGCGCTGGCACCAGGGTTTGTTTGAATTCAGGTACTCTTGCTCTCAGTTGGCTTGCTTGCTTACTGCTGGTGCCTGGTGCTCTGCCACTTGAACCAGCCTCTAGACTGGGCATTCTGCTGGTTAATTAGAGATAAAAGCTATCCTGCCAGGATAGCTTCCAACTTTGATCCTACTTGCATGCATTCAGTGAAGATTTTTAATGTCACTCATGGTCCTGGTATTAAGCAGATTCCAGAGTTAGAAAGAAGTTGTTGTAAACACATGTTATCCATGATACAATGTAGTGTAAAGACAGTGAATTGATATGCACCCCCATATACACTGCCAGCCCCCAACTTAAAGGACAGTGGAGAGATGGAAGCTAGGGGAAGCTGATTGGAGGGAGATGAGGAGCCTCCTAAGAACTTACACAGTGCAACTGCACCCTAGACATCCAAAGCATGCTGCAACCCTGGACATGAAGCTTTGGAAGGGACAAAACTACACAGTTGTCCTTGGGTACTAGTTCTACCTGGAGACTGGCTCCAGCATCCCCCTCCCTTCCAGACATCCCAGAATCAGCTGATGCTCAAGATGTTTATAGAAAATATTGTGGCATTTGCATATAACCTGTGCAAACATTTTAAGGGAATAGTACCCAATATAATGCTGTGTGATATGTAATAGATTGTTACCTGAAGCATTGCTATACCATGTTCTTTAGGGAATGAGCTTGGCACGGGTTCAGTCCAAATCAAAATTTCCCAATCTGCGATTGGTTGAATCTGAGGATTCAGAGGACAGGGATGTAGGGAGTGAGACAGGGATAGGGCTGAACTCAGTAGAAAAAGAAGAAGAAGAATCTGTAAAATTCTTAGCTGTCAATTTCTGACTGTCCAAGGGCTCTTTGAGCAGAGATGCTGCCTAATTCCAGCCCTCAGGCTGTGGGAGCTTCTTTGCACAAACACTAGCTTTGCCAGTTGGAGATATCGTGTGTGTGTGTGTGTGTGTGTGTGTGTGTGTGTGTGTGTGTTGTATATTGAACTCAGGTCCTTGTGTTCATGTTAGGTTCAGTGCAGCATGTTTCTCTCTCTAAAGAAATTCTGAAGTATATATTCTATGATATGCTGGCTGAAAACCCAATATAACTTCTGATTTTCATATAAAAGACAGATAAAAGATTCAACAGATTAGCAGATGAAATCTTTTCACCTGGTGGCGTACTGGATTGCAGTCTATGCTCTGCCATGTATTTTCCTTTTTTTCCCTCCTTCTTTCCCTCCCTCCCTCCTTCCTTGTGCCAAACTGGGACTTGAAGTCAGGGCCTAAGCACTGTCCCTTAGCTTTTTAGCACAAGGCTGGCATTCTACCATTTGAGCCACAGCTCCACTTCTAGCTTTTTCTAAGTTAATTGGAGATACAAGCCTCACAGACTTTCCTGCTTGGGCTGGTTTCAAATTGTGATCCTCAGATCTCAGCCTTCTAAGAAACTAAGATTATACCAACACCCTACCCAGTCACATGGAAGGAGTATGTCTTGTTCTTAATTCCTGAAGCTGAACTCTCTCTTGTGGTGGAATGTCTGTGTACTACTCTCTCATCTGAGCAGTGAGAGGGGAGGGGGGATTTATGAGGAATAAAGAAGGGAGATAATTCTGATTTGAACAGGTCATGCGTTACAGAATTAACAAAACTGGACTGGTCTGAAAATTGTTGAGCTAAGCTTTCTCCTTTTCCAAAGGTTTTAATTAGAACAATGGAGGGCAAGCTGAGATATTATATTTCAAAACTCCTTAAAAAAACAACAACTTGGATTATTGCTTCTATATAGTAGAGTTACTTGCTTATCTGTAAGTATTCTCAAAAATTCATTGATGACTTTTCACAAGAACTTTGGTCATGACTTCATTATGACAGAAAGATATTTAAGACCAACAGAAACAACTTTTGTATAAAAGGCAGGATTCAGACAGTAGCCTTTATCATACCAAATAATCCGGCAAAGTCAGTCTATATATGCTCAGGTTAGACAATATGGACTTGAAGAGTGATTTCAGAAAGAAATAGAAGGAAGATGAATTTGGTTTTTATCATAATGGAGTTCTTTCCTACTGACTACAGTATTTTAAAGCGTGATGAGGAGGGGCTGATATTTGAGAGGATAAAGTTAGGTTTGGAGTTTGCCTAATAGTAAAGCCCATTGATTGGCATTGATTTGTTTTGTCCTGTGATAGGAGTGTCAGGCTCATGCTGTGTCTGGCTGCTTATACAGGCTGGGAGAAACTGTCTCTTTAACCTCCTGGCCTCCCATCAGCCACATTGATACTGGAATTCTCCCCTCTCTGCTTAGGTATCTTCATACTTTCTTGGAAAATTAAGTGGAAATGATAGTGCATCTTTCCCTAATGCCAACATTTTTACTGTACCCACTCTGTGACTTTAGGAGCACCAGTTTTAAGGGTAAGTCTCTGGGGGAGCACAGGTAGTTTTTTTGAATAGACAAGGCTCTGGGGGCCTGGAGAATTTAAGGGGAAAAGGGGAGGGGGAGTTGGGAGTGAAGAGATTTCTGGGAACAGGGCTTCATACGGTAACTGGTCTTTTCTTTGTCTAGAATCCATTCACATATGCAAACTATGTGATTCTTTTGTTCAATGTACTATATTAAAAGGTCCTTAACCTTCTATCCTTGTTGGGGAGAAGAAGGTCATTTTAAAATTTACTTGTATTTGCGCATGCATTTGTGTGTGGTATGTGTGTGTAGTGGTACTGAAGCTTGAACTCAGGGCCTTCAATTCTTGTATGGTCTTTTCTCTCAAGGTTGGCACCCTACAACTTGAGCCACAGTTTAACTTCTGGCTTTTTGCTGCTTAATTGGAGATAAGAATCGCATAGACTTTCCTTCCCAGACTGGCTCTGAACTGCAATTCTCAGACCTCAACCTCCTGAATAAATAGGATAGCAAGTGTATGTTACCAGCACCCAGCTAATTTGCTGTTAATAGTATACAGAATATAACATCAGGAAAAGCTTCAACTACCCTACTAGTACAAAGGAGGAGAGGTGTTAATTCCATAGATGGGTATTTTGAATAAGAGTTTACTCTCTCTATTAGCATGGAGCTTTTATTTTACTGCTTTTGAGTTCACATGCATTTGTAATATGTAATATTTGTGTTGCATTGTGATATATCCATACATACACAGTGCATGAGCAGGGGCCTCAGTGATCTGGAGGATCTGATTCTCACAGGGTGAGCTTGTTCCTAGAGAGAGCAAACCACTCACCTGCCAGCACCTTCTCCACAGTCAACACCAACCAGTCCACAGCCCAGATCCTAACTACCTGTCCTATTGGCTATCATGCTTTAGTTCACTGTCCACTTGCCCTAATTCTCCCAGGGCCAGGTATAACACCACTAAGTGACAACCTTTGCACCCCAGTGGTCACTGAAATTATCTACTACCAGTCCTAAGCCTGCTGATCCTGCCCTGCCTGTTTCTCCCATGGAAATCAGAGGAAAGTCTCTTATGACCAGCTCTGTGTTTCCTTGTGAAGACTGCATGGTGTCATGGGCTCCCTCTCTAAATGTGATAGCCTCTATTTCAGCCTTCGTGTCTAAATACTTTGAATTGTTTGTCTTTCTGGTGTCCCAGAAGGGACAAATTGTATACCCTGGGAGAATTTGGGGTCTGAGCTCAGCTACCCTAGGCTGAGCCCTCCCCTAGCTCCACACCTCTCACCAATGTCCTATTTGGGAGCTCCCTGTAAGCTTTGGGGTATAGAACTGATTTACCATTTGCTTCCTACGAAGTTCTTCATCCCTTTTCTTTCTCATGTAATACAATAGCTTTGCACCTAAATGTCCAAGCCAGCAGTCCATCAACTTCAATGCTTTTCTCTCCCTTTCTCGTAAGTAGTCTGTCACTAAGACCTGTAGTCCCAGCTTATCAGAGTGCCTAGTCATGACTGAATTCATTCATGAAACTTTCTCCTCGATCCCTTGCTTTTCTCTAGGCCTACCATGTCTGCCAAGATTCCTGTGAGTCTCAGTTGGCTTCCTACTACCTATTTTTCTCATCCCTTCAATCAATATTATCTTGAATTGTCAGTCCCTGTCACTTCTCTCCCAATTTAAAAGCCTAGAGTGGTGATTACACACTCAAGTTCAAAATCCTGAGCCTAATTCATAGGACCTATCACCATCAGACCCAAGCCACTCTGCTGACCTACGAGATGCTCCCCTTATTGTAGGAGGGGTTAACCACAGTGTTCCCTGGCTGTTGTTTGTCTTGTCAGTGAAAGCCCATCCTTCTTTACAAAAGCATCCCTAACCCTTTGGACTCTATAATCAGCTATATTTTCCTATATGTTTCTTTAATACTTTGTGGGGGGGGGTGTGCATGAGTGCCCGAGTGTGGTACTTGAGCTTTTAGCTCAATGGTAGCACTCTACCACTTGAGCCACAGCTCTACTTCTGTCTTTTTTCTTTGTGGCGGGGGGTGATTAATTGAAGACAAGGATCTCAGGGACTTTCCTGTCTGGCCTAATTTTGAACAGCAATCCTGAGATCTCAGCCTCCTGAGAAGTTAGGATTATAGGCATTGAGCCACCTGCACCCAGCTATCTCTTTAATACTTTACTAATACTTCATTACAGGAATGATCACATAGCTACTTTGTCAAGACAGCATGTACATCATCTATCAGTAGGCCTCTGTTGAGTAGTGGCCTTCTGATAGCCATTGACTAGGCCTTGAGAATTCAGAAATGACCAGTCAGACACTTCTTCAAGAATCTAAAACAACAGGAATCAAAGGAACAGTCAAACTTGTATCAGATTGCAATTAAAATAAATATATTATTAAACTATACCTGCTACCTCTGTTCATAGCTGTGTGAACAGTCTTGTGAGCAGAAATGAATCTCCCAGAAAAATCAGGAAAAGTTGTAGAAAGTAGCATCAGAGGTGCTTCTTGAAGGATAAGGATGAGTTTATTGCAATAGAAAAGGCTAGAGACTTGCTGGCTCTTGATTCTTCTTGGATTTTTAAAGAATGCAAACATGAGACACAGTATGGATGTGAAACATTCTGGAAAGAATGAGTGGTGGAATTTTTTTCCCTGTGGGTCTACTGGGCTAGCTGTTCTGGGTTTCTCACACTTTTGTTACTCAGGGGAGCAGCCAGCCTGATACAACTGTCTTTGCTTCTGAAGGCTCATCAGATTCAGTGAGGAGACTTCAGTGAGGAGACTATTTATTGCCACACCCCCAGCCCCCTGTGAAGCACCTGGTTGAGATGTGCATTTGTACCCTGACATCCTCTTGACAGTTGCTACTAGAATTTAACACAATGTCAAACCTTTCCTTCCCAGGATTCATTATATTCATAGGATTTTTTAAAGTTCATGCGGTTGGAGGTGTGGCTCAGTTGGTGGAATGCTAGCCAATGAGTGAAAGTAGCAGGGACCAAGTTCAAATCCTGGTCTTGGGACATAAAAAAAAACCAAAAAAACAGTTTATATAAAAGCCAACTTTTCTCTCACCCACCAAGCATGTTTCAGTACAGTCTTGTCTAGTTGACAGCCAGGCCTTGCCTATAAGGAAGGAGATGCCCTTCCTCTGGGATCTGGAAGCTCTGGTAGGGGTTGAAAAATTAATAAAATACTGGCTACATGAAATGTGCTATTCCTGTCATATAATACATAGAAAAGAGTTTTTTGGTGGTGTTGTTATTACCTAACTTGAAGGAGCCCTCAGCTAATTCTTGGATGGGCTAGAGGGCCATCTTAGGTGGATGCTGAATTATCAGTGTATCAATCAGTGTCCTTGAAATCAAGCAGCATTGAGCGACATAAAATGGGATGAGGGCAGCAGGACATAACCCCCTTTCCTTTCCTTACATTGTTTTGTAGGTTTTATTAAATGTTGTTAAAATGCTGTTAGGAAACCACACTCAGGTCACTATAGAAAAACCCAAGTAAATGATGGATGCATTTGACATTTTTTTCCTCTACTGTATTTCAGTTGTCTGTCACTTTGATTAGTGAGAATGCAGCTAATGGCTTCTCTGTGTAACGCCAAACTCAAGACCTGGGTTGACAGCCTGGCTAGGAAGACTTTTGTCCTGATGTCTGTGCTTATTTTTTAGCATGTATTTCTATTCCTACTGGATTATTCAGTGTGTGTCCACCTGGGTTGATTGGGAGGAAGCACATCTGTGTTTAGAGTTTGGAGTTGTTAATTAGAAATCTTGTTAAGCTATAAAATTACAATAGAATAACTAGTTAAAGCCAATTAGCATCATTTCCACTTTAGGGCTGATCTGAGTTTAGTCTCACAAGCAATAATGTTTGACTAGTTTACTACTAGAAAGGCTTTTGGGGGGATAGGGGGAGGGTGCATTTTTGGCCTGATATCTACATGTTTTTTCTAGAAATAGAAATGAAAGTCTGTGCAGAAATGCCATTTATGGAATGACTTTCTTTTCTTAAATTTGAGACTCCCATTCTCCTTTACTGGTAGTCATTTCTGGCCTGTCTTATCCCCCGATCCAGGAAGAACGTTGGTGAAAAGCACAGAAACCAGTGACTTTCGTGGCTGTGGAATTTCCATGGAGAAAATAGAGAGTGGAACTCACATGGATCATCTTCTGTACCTGCGAGCCCTCCCCTCTCCCAGGCACTTTCTGTGACCAGGAGTGAAGCTGTGTTCCAGGTGCTTTCAGAGGGTCATTGGAGAGGTGCGGAGGGGCGGGGAAGGGGGCAAGAACATGGAGCATATGTTTCACAACCTGAACCTCAGAACTGTGATCCTCCAAGTAGAATGCTACTTGAAGAAAAGAAAAAAAAATGTCTAATGGCTTCTCAGGGATTTTGTTTTCTGTGCACATTTAAGCCATAGTGACAGTACAGGTGGCAGTATTTTGAGCACTCGGGTTTCAGTTCTGTTCAATGTGAAAAGATGGATCGATCGACTGACGTTCATTGCTGTTCCGTCACTAGTGTAAGATATGTATATGTTTATCTTTATTTTTATAATATGCAAATACATTAAAATTTATACAGTTTGAAGCTTCTAGCATTAGTTGACACTGGGTGCAATATTTTGCATGAGAACTGTGCCAAGATGAGGCTGATTTCTTATTTTAGTATAGGACATTTTTTTGTTCTTTATTCTTTACTCCACCTTCTCAGATTAAAATGGAGAGGTTAAAAAAAGATATAGATTAGCTCTTGGGTTTTGCATTGATTCAAAGAAATTGCCAGTAATTAGCAAGATCTTGCAACAAGCATTTCATAAATGCCTGGCAGTTATCTTGCAAGGTGGAGCGATTATGTCTCCTCACTTCCCACATTAGCACTGGGGCAGCCTCTTGCAGGGGGCCCAAGGAGACAAATAATCCATGGAAAACTTGAGTCTTTCAATAGCTCAAGATGATCAGGAGTCAATTCTAATCATGTGAAGAGTTCTGCTATTAAGTACCTTTTTTTTTTTCTAGAACAGGGTTCAATAATTAGCAGTATGCTTTGCCAGTCCCTCAATATCTGGCTGAGAACATCCTCCTCAATGGAGAACACAGTCCCACTTATTTATTCATACAGAGCCTCTTGTTGGACATCTACTGCCAAGAAGTAGTAAAAGCCTTGTTTTGGAATCTACAGGAGGTAAAACTTTAGCAAACTCAACAAATTACTCTGTCTCCTAATTGGGGCCAAACAGCATATGCTGCTGCAGTAGGAACACATTCTTTAAGGAATGTAAAGGACTCTGTTTACATCTGCCTCCTCCATGTGTGGATAGAAAATGTGTAAAACTGTTTTTCACTAGTGTCAGACAAGAAAGTGAGTCAGCTGGTATTACTCGTTCACTTCCTTTACAAAGTATTGACTGTTGGAACGCCATAGAGCACAAAGTCTCCACATATTTAAAACTTAAGAGTGAACACACAACTGCATCTAAGCATTTGCAAATCAATTTGTGTAGGGACAGACAGTTAATTTCCTTGACTTTAGAACCTGATCATAAAGTCAAGTAGCCTATTTGTAGATTTAAAAAAAATTGACTATGACACTTCATGTGTAAAATTTCATTTTCCTTTAGAACATAGTCACAAGATGAATTTAGTTAACCCTTTTGTCACAGTTCTCGTGTGTGTGTTTGTGTGTGTGTGTGTGTGTGTGTGTACTGAATGGTAACATTTAATTGCTTTATGGACCATTGGCAGTTAGAATTTTTTAATTGGCACCACACAGTTCTTCAGCTGTTAAATCAATCAACTTTGTCCGGTCTTTGCAAAAGACTTCCAAACATATGACTTTGGGCTCACTCCCCAGAAATTCTATCAAGTAAAAGTAATGTCACTGGGGCTGTACCCTTGCAAAATATTTGCTATCTTAATGAACCCATATGCCCATGTTCTTAAAATCTACTACTTATTTTTTTTTTGACAAGTGACGTTTTGTGCTATTATCCGAACCCTAGAGAAGCAGTGTATGAGGAAACCTAGTGTGTTGTGACCAAAGGGTTGTCATGGTAGAGGGTCATATGACCACAAGAAGCTCCAGAAAAGCATGAGAACTTGCTTCAGCATGGGGTGGGGAGAGGTTGAAGATACAGAAAACACTGCTCTACAGGAATTTTTGCCATCTATATAGGAAATTCCATTTTCTCTCTCAACACCTGGAAAGACTCAGCCACCAGCCAAGGCTGACAGACCATTCACTAAGCACAAGAGGAATTTGTTCAACCCAGTGAGTCCTTTGCCTCTCAAACAAATGCCCTCCAAGTTTGTTATGGTTTCTATTCCTGCAAAACCACTTCCTGGAATTGTAAAAGCGCTGCCAGAATAAATGTTTTCCCCCTTCTAAGAAAAAACAACTCTGCTCCTATTGACATTTGTGTATTGGACTCTTCTGTCTGAATAAAGAGGAAAAGGTTTGCTGTGATTCCGGATGAAATGTGTTCTTCATGCCACAGTCTGTGAATTGTAATTGCGATTTCTCACTGCATTGTCTTAATAGGGCAGAAATTTAAAAAAAAATGTCAATAAAAGTACAAAGAAATGGTTTAGCAGTGCATTTCCAGTTTAATTATTTGTTTTATTCAGTGTTGCTAGTTAAGGAGTAACTATGTTATATTTTTAGTTCTTAACTTTGAGCTACAGAGGGTGGGGGTGGCAGCCCTTAAGGAGAAACTCAAAGTTCCCCTACTTTAAAGCTCTCCAGGTGCTAGTGGTTCATGCCTATAATTCTAGAGACTCAGGACGTTGAAACCTAGAGAATCAAGAATCAAAATTATCCCAGGTAGAAAAGTCTATGAGACACCATCTGCAAAATAACCAGCCAAAACTAGGCTGAAGGCATAGCTCAAGTGGCAGAGTACCAGCAAGGAACAAACAACCCAGGTGAGAGTTCAGGACCCTGAATTCAATCCCTAGAACTGGCATTTAAAATAAAAAGAAGCAAGCAAACTACAAATCTGCCTCTGCACTCTCAAGCCTCTTGGGGCTGGGGATACAAGTCCTATGCATCCTCAGCCAACGCTGGCCATGTGATTTAGGTCAGACTCCTTCTTCAGGGAGGTATTAGATTCCTAAATCAAACTCAGGGACTTAAGACATAGTTCCCTCTCCCATGTCTTGCTTTTCAGGAGTCCTCCAGGGCTTGTAAGTACCATATTCTGGGGGCCTTCTGGCATTCCTTCCCTCCCCCACTCTGTTCCATACATTTTGTTTTTATTTTTTTTTTTATTAAGAAGAGCTGATAAGATATGTAGAATCCAAGACAGTCTTCCAGACAAGTCCTGCCCAGAGGCAGTAGGGTCCTGGGCCCAAGGAAGAAGAAAGCAGCTGATGAGGACGGTCTTCCTGAAAGATGCCTGGAAAGGTAGGTGGAATCATCAACCACCCTGAGTTCAAATTTGCCTCTATCAGTGATAAAGGAAACCGTCTGACAGAATTTCCAAGAGTATTGAAACCAGGTATGGTCCAGGTAAATGGCTCTCTCTTGCAGCTATGTCCAGGTAATGTCAAATACTGACACTCAGTGCCATGGCCACCTTATCCTGATGAAGACAGCATAGTTTCACCATCTATCATCAACTTGAGTCTTTTTTTTAAATTAAATTAAGAAATCTGCTGAGCAGGTGACAATGAAAAGCAGATTTCAGTGGTGACAATTACAAGTGCATTATTTATCACATGTATGGCTGCTTCCCACAGCTACTTCCCCCATCTCATTGTGGGCTTGTTAAAGTAGATTTTACATTCTCGGAACTTTGAATCCAGCATCTCCAACACAGGGAGGCCTTCTGTGCTGATCTGCAATGAGGGAGAGACAAAGAGAAAACTAGGCAGATAGGGAGAGACAGCAGGGCCAGTGGAGACAACGCTTCTTCCTGAAGACCCTGGAAGACAGAGGTAGTAACACTGAGACAATGCTCTTTATAACCCTAGAATAGACCTGTGCAGAGGCAGGTGTCCCTCCCCTTGGGTTGATGTGGGCAATGACCCAACAGATGCCAGAACAGCTGAGATTCACCCAAAGAGATATAAAAGGGAAACCTCACAAATGCTACAACAGACTCCCAATTTCCAGATCCCATTTCTCATTCTCTTGCCTCAAGAAATCTGTACTGCCCTCCTACTCCTCCTCTTCCACATCTTCTTCTTTCTCCTCTTTCTAGGGCATAAGGTAGCTCTCCCAGCCAGGAATCTTAATTGGGGAGGGGGTGGGTTATGCCAACCCCCTAGAAGCCAAGAGGCCATCCTCACCTTCCTTGGTGCCTTACTCTCACTTTCAAGTAAACTTTGCCTCTGCTCCCATTTTCCTACATCATAATTCTTTGGTGGAGGAAAGAAAGGACCCTAGATGGTAGCAGCAGTGCCTAGGGTAGCATTGCCTGTGACTGTTGATTCCCCCCCCCCACCATTGTCCCGACCCTAACAAACAATGAAGGTTATTACCTGAGGAATCTGCTATTGTACTGTATTGGGAAGGACTGTAGGGGGCCTGGAAGAAGGCTTTAAAAAGCAAGGACCAATAGGTTTGAGGAACATGGAGTTAATTAAAGCCAGAGAGTCCTTGCTGTGGAGCTTTGAGAACATTGAAGATGCTGATATAAATTGAGTCTCCATAAGCAGGGAGAATGTGCAGGGTTTGGAAGGAAGTTTTTTTTGTTTTGTTTTGTTTTTTTCTGAGAGTAGTCTATGGCTGTCCCCAAGGGTTTCCAAACTCTGGAAAAATGTTTCACCAACCCATGTTGTCCGTTATTGTCACTTCTCATGGTGTATGGGAAATATGCCCCTAAAAATGAACCCCTGTCTGTTGGAATCCTGATTCTACCATTTGTTTATCATGTGTCTCACTTTCCTTGTATGTAAAACAGGGGAAAGAGCTTATCCAGTTATCATGGATATTAAATTAGCTACTCTCTGTGAAGAGCTCCAGACAGTAAATTCATACCACATATAGCAAATGTTTCTCTACTTCTTTGTTGATATAGAAAATAGGCCACAAACTCAGAGCATTTCACAATATCTAGCCACAATTTGTGTCTTGTTTCCATTGCATTTGCTAATTGGCTATTTGTACTAGTGATAAAATATTTGTGTTAAAAATAAATGCATCTAGTCTGGGAATGTGGCTTAGTGGCAGAGTGCTTACTTAGAATACATGAAGTCCTGGGTTTGATTCCTCAGCACCATATAAACAGAAAAGGCTGCAAGTGGCACTGTGGCTCAAGTGGTAGAGCACTAGCCTTAGCAAAAGAAGCTCAGGAACAGTGCCCAGGCCCTGAGTTTAAGCCCCAGGACTGACCAAAAAAAGTGTCTAAAAAGAAATACTGACACCTCTGGTTGATCCTAGGGTCTGGCATGTACTAAGCAAGGGTCTACCACTGAGCTGTACCCCAGCCCTACAAAAAGAAATAATGGGGCTGGGAAGGTGGCTCAGTGGTAGAGTGCTTGCCTTGCATGCCTGAGGCCCTGGGTTTGATTCCTCAGCACCACATAAGCAAAAAGCAAAAAGCCAGAAGTGCTGTGGCTCAAGTGGTAGAGCGCTAGCCTTGAGCTGAAGAGCTGAGGGACAGCGCCCAGGCCCAGGCCCCATGACTGGACCCCCCCCCCCAAAAAAGAATGTAGTATGTTTTAGGGGGAAAAAAGGTTAATACACAAATAACAGGAAAAAAAACTTCATGGAAGTAGAATAAAAATGATGATACTGATATGAAGGAAAAAGTATTTTTTTTGTTTGTGGTCAATTGTGAGATTTGAACTCAGGGCCTGGGCAATGTCCCTTTCTTTTTTGCTCAAGGCCAGCACTCTACCACCTTGAGTTATAGTGCCACTTCCAGGTTTTTTTGAGTGGTTAATGGAGACAAGGGAGTCATGGGACTTTTCTGCCTGGGCTGGCTTTGAACCACAATCCTCAGATCTCAGCCTCCTGAATACCTAGGACTACAGATGTGAGCCACCATGCCCAGCTGAATTTTTTTTTTAATCGAGTGCACTGAAGATAGCTCTTTTATTTTTGCCATTACCCCCTAAACAGTTTCATAACTATTCACATAGCAGGTACATGGTATTAGGTGAAGGGTCTAGAGACAATGTAAAGTATATTGGAAGATGGATTTAGGTTATTGCAACACTAAACTGTTTTATGTAAGTTTTATATGCATTAGCATCCTTGGGCCTTTATGATATGCAAGACTGACCATGGCATGAATCCCTAGTGGACACTGAGGTAGTACCTGTACACATACAGTTGTTACCAACAGTCAATATCTGGCTGTGATATCCTTTACCAGGTTTCTTGTTTGCTTTGGTTTCTGGAAGCTCTACCTAAGCCTTTCATTCTAGACAAATATAGCCAAGTACAAGACAATTCCTTTTGCCCCTCCCCCACCCTGCACCCCTACCCCTTGGGCTGCCATTTCCTTGGCATGTCCATCTATTCTTGCTGGAATTTTTTCTCCCTAACCCCTTCTTGCAAAAGCATTTCATCAGGCAGGAGTGGCTGGGGAGACTGTGGCCACCTCCCAGTGACAGGGCTGCCAAGAGCATGAGCCTCATTGCTGACTCTCATTGCCCCTGCTCGTTCTCACACAGGGTGGAGAATCCGTACCCTTCTAGGAAAAGCACCCCTCCACACACACACACACACACACACACACCTCCTCAGAGCCCATGTGTACAGCAGGAGTGTCATTATTCTGGGCCTCAATGCATAGTACAGGTCTTTGTCAGAGGAAATGCAAGCCCAAAGGGACAAAAGCAAGCTCTAGCATCATGCTTGAGAGGCTTGGAGAACCTGAACCTAAGGGTAAGGTGGAAGGCAGAGGGGTGGAAGGCAGAGGCAATGACTGCTAGATACAGAAGGAGTCTGGGAGCTACAGTAAAACAGCAGAGCCATGGGAAGTTAATAGAACCAGGTGAGGATGCCAGCAGAGCAGTCCTGAGACCACCATCAACTCCAGAGGTCAAGAAGATCATGAGCATGAGCTAGGCTGCACCTACCAAGGGCCAAGTGGAGAAGGATTTGCGACATCCACGACAGCATCCTTCAAGCCACACATGGACCAGTCTGCATAAGGCAGAAGCCCTGTACCTAGGGCTAAAACAGCTAGGCAAACTAAAAAACTAGCACCTCCAAAACCAGAGGTGAATCTTAGGAAAGCAGGCTTAAACCTATGACATGACACTCAGTTCTGGCAGACTGGATGTTTGTGTGTATGTGTCCAGGGCCAAACTGTCTCTAAAGGGATCAGAAAGAGAACTTTATGCTCAGGTCTGTCTGAATGCAAAGCCAAAAACAAAAAAGGACAAGAAAAAGAAGAAAGTCTACATTTCCTGGAGAGTGGTCACTGAAGAGTAACTCTGAGCTATACATATACATACTGGGAAAAACCTAAATGACAAAGGGACTCAAGCACAATCTTCGCATAAGTGACTTCTGCAGACCTAGAAGAATCCTGTGGTAGCTAGACCAGAAGTTAAAACGACATTTGGGGTGGGGAGGTACAGGGGAGAGATCTTACTTGAGACATTGCTGAGCCCCAGAAAAGGATATTATATAGATAAGGATAAAACTGCACAGTTTTTCACTTTTTTATTGATCTGAAAAGTAATCACACAGGATTCCCTTGCTGATCCTATAACACAGACAATTGTAATATATAGTCATGAGCCAGGTTCAATCAGTGGTAGATATCATATGTAACTGTGGTCCCATCAATTTCACAGTTCTCTTAGTTTATGCCTGTCTGTTCTGTGATGGTCACATAACAATGTGATCACCAAAAGAGGCATTTCTTTGAACATAGCCTGGTCACTAAGCTGGACAACCCAAACACAAAGGAGACAGGAGGGAAAGCTGTACTGGAGTGAGGAAATGTACCTATAGAGACATACTATTTGTACATCTTTATGGAGTTCTTTATGGTACTTCAGGAATGCAATGTGTAATTATCAAAAGTGTAATTTTCCATCTTCAAGCAATAATCTTTTTCTCTAAAGTACTGGAAATTGAACCCAATCATTCTCCCAATAAGTCTCATGGGTTTCCTGCTCATGCTGATTTTGAACCTCAATCCTCAAATTTCAACCTCCTGAAGAGCTAGGATTACAGGTATGAGCCACTGCCCCTGCACCAATACTTCTTTAACAACTATGTTCTGATTTGGATCTGAAATATTCCCCCAAACCTCAGCATGTTTGAAGGTGGGACTTGAGAGGAGATTGGATCATATGGGGGTTGACCACATCAGTAGTTAATCCACTGATAGTTCATAGCTGAATGGGCTTTGGGGGGTGGGTTCTAGTTAGCAGAAGTAGGTCACTGGGGGTAAGAAGGAGTGTGGAGGGGAAGCATGTCCTTAAAGAGACCAGGGTTCCTTTCTCTCTTTCTCTGCTTCCTAGCTACTATGAGGTGAGCAATGTGGCACTACTTGGCTCTCTGCCATCCTGAGCTCTCATACCAACACTCCCAGAAATGATGAAGCCACATGATCATGGACTGAAACTCGAGCCAGAAAGAATCCTTGCTTCTTTAAAGTTGATTTTTCCCCCTCGGGTATTTTGTCAGAATGACAGAAGACTGACTAATACAGCCATATTCTAAAGTACAACGAAATAATGCTGTGCAATTATCCTGTTTCTCCTACAACCCTAATTCCTTCTAGTGCAGGACAAACTAGTTATTCTTCAGCCTTGGCAAGTGGTCAGCGGTCATGGCCAGGAAGAAAGCATAATGAAACACTTCCAAGTGCTTTGAACTGGCAAATGTGTGTTTATATAATGACACAAAAACAAGCTAATGCAATGGCATTGCTGGGGGTTAATGGTGTTGGGGTCAGGAAATTACAGTTCTCTGCTACATATTTCACTGCACATGGTTTCCATTGCATTGGGAAAGATTCTTGCTCTGGAGTTAGATTCATGCACAGAGGCTAAAAAGGTAGAGGGCTGGAAGAAACATAGGTACCATGGTTTCCCTTATTTGTAATAACTAGAATATGTCTGGGACAAGCAGAAAAGGTCAAAAGCTATGTACTTATGACCAGATAATTGTGTCCCAAGAGGGACACAATTAGTTTTTTCTTTCTTGCTATTGTTTCTAAGGTACTTATAATATACCATGTGATTTTTTTTTGTTTCTTTGTATGTTCCTCCCCCTGTTTTCACTGTATTTGATGTCAGTGCCCTGCATCTTGTATATACATTTTTATAATTTGGGAAGGGGAAGGGAAAAAAACAAAATGCTTAAATAGGGATATAGGTTGACCCACTGCAACAATGAGATGTACAAGATACTATGTTGAAAAACGAACTTTACAGTTCAGGCTGGGGGGCGGGCAGTGTAGTTGTGGAGGTGGGAAGGAAGGGATGGTAGGGAAAAACAAAGGAGGAGGCACCAATGCTTGCTAGGAATTGTACTCATTACCTTGCTCATGTACTTTTAACCCCTCTGTACAGTACTTTTACAATAAAAATATTAAAAAGGTAGAGGGCTAGGGAAATGAATCGTAAGTGAATTTTATTCCCTTCTGAAAGTTGAATGTGCAAAGAAGTGGAGTTGGCATCTGAATTGCACCAGAAAATTCTACCAGGTGCACAGGGCAATGGCAGAGGATAGTAGAGGTTGTCTCCTCCTGGCTTTCAACTACTTCTGCCAGGCTTCATGGTCATGGGCTTTAGAGGCAGGCAGATAATGCAGATAATTCCTTCTAGTGAAAGAACACTGAACTTGCAATCTGGAGACCTGGTTAAGATCCACAGAGCATCTGGTCATACAAAATAGTATTTATTGAAATGAACTCCAGGGAATGACAACAAGAGCTTTTCTTTTCCTTTTTTGCTGTTTTTGTTTTCTTCCCTTTTTGTACTGTATGTTTGTTTATCTGTCTTTGGGAGTGTAAGGGAAGACCTAGAAATGGAGGGACAAGGAATGAACAAATATGCAATGCTACTCACTGGACACTATGTTGAAACTGAACTATATAATTTGTGGGTAGAGACAGGAGGGAAAAACAGGGGTCGAGCAAGGAATGTACTCTTTACCTGACTTATGTAACTGTAATCCCTCTGTATATCACCTTTTTAATAATAATAATAATAAATTGAAAAATAAGGTCGGGTCTGGCGCCCCACAGGGCTGGGGGAGGGGGAGGGGTGTTGTCTCCTAGCCTCTCTTCCTGCAACGTGGGGTGGGGATGGGCACACAGAGAGCCCTTCACTGATTGATCAAGGCCTGAAGGGTGCACCTTGGCCCTGGGCTGAGCGTTCATCCTCTTGTTGACCTGTCAGAACCGACAAGACAGACCCGTGCGTGGTGGGCAGGAGAGTACCCTGGACCCCAGTAACTGTGCGGCTGGTCGTGAGCTTAGAACCTTCTAATGCTGCCCCTTTTCCCTCGCCGCCAGCCCTCCGACCATTCCCGCAGGTGTGTCCTGGCCCAGCTACCTGGAAATGTTGGCAGCCATGTGCACGGGTGCCCAAGTGGTGCACAGGTACTACCGGCCTGACCTGACAATACCTGAAATTCCACCAAAGCCTGGAGAACTCAAAACAGAGCTTTGGGGACTGAAAGAGAGACAACACAAACCTCAGGTTGCAGAGCAATAAAAATTTCAGAACTGAAGGATGCCAAGAATTCTGTAAATGAGAAGTCTTAAATAGGTGTTAAACATAACTTACTGTGTCAAATTACTTGTGGCTAAGCACCTAATGCTATGCTGATAGCAGAATTGGTGCTTTGTCTATATTCACTGATGAGGTGAACTTGTCATTACGGTTTGACCAAAATGCCAAACTACCTATTCTCAGCCTCTTGCATGTGGAGTGGAAGATAGTTGTCTTGTATATCATATAAGATTGAGTACTTGCCATGTTCCCTGCCATTTTAGTTCTGGCTTTTCTCTGAATTAGCTTGAGTATAATGGCCGATGGGAATTATAAACTTAAACATAGTAAACTTGATATTGACACTGAATGTGTATGAGATCCACGTTAATATTTCTATAAATAATAAAAGTACTTGTATTGAAAAATAAAAATAAAAAGATTTGCAGAGCTAGTAAGTATCCCTGAGATTTTGGACATGTCCCTGGACTGCTCTGGGCCTTAAGTTGCTCTTCTCTGAATTTGATAGTCGCTTAGGGTCCATTTCACAGTAAGAAGCTGAATCGATGCCAGTTCATTAGGCTGTTGTCCCACATACACCAAATTACTGGCGCTGACCCACCAAGATTAGGGTCATTTTCTAATTATGCATCCATCTTGTGACCTGCTTCTCCTTATGACTCACCCTGCATCTGTCCCACAGAGCCTGAGGTAATGGGGTTTGGCTGAGGCCTTTGCAGTTTCCTTTTAACCATGCATGGTATGAGGGTGTGCAGCTTCTAGAATGCCTGGCTCCTTGGCAGCCTTCTCTAACAGTTAACGAACCAACTCATGGGATCTACAAAGATGTTATATCTAAGGATTATTTTTAAACCCAAGTATAAAGAGCAGAAAGTTCAAGTTCTTAAGGGGAGAAGTTGGATGGATGATACGTTTTCTATGGAGGAATGGTCACTTGTGAAAAGGAGCGTGACCTTGAACAAGGCTGGCAGAACACAGTAAATCCTGCCTCTCCAGGAGTGTTTACAGTCTGGGAGCCTCAGGAATGCTGTTCTTGGAACCCATGGTTTTGAAACAGATGGATAAGACTATAAAGTGATGAATGTCTGAGGCCACAGGCTGAAAGTTGAGTCCCTAGCAGACTTGTATCCAATATTAGAATTGTAAAATAAGGATGTGAGGAAGTAAATCCCCCTTGTTAGACATCTCATACAATCTAGTGCTCTGCATATTCCCAAACATGGTCCCTTTGAAGTTTGTATCTTTAGCTCTGACAGGATACAGCCCTCCCACCCCAACACCCACCCCCACCCCCAACAAGGGGAGGTTAAGTTGCACTACTCTGGAATGCAACTAGGAAGACAGCTATCAAAATTGTCAGTGTGTCCAAGTCCTTTACTTAGTCATAAAAATCTATTCCAGCACCAGAGAAAGAAATGTTTATAAAGAAGGATATTTCCCACAAAAATTTAAATAGCCAGGTACTAGTGCCTCACACCTGTAATCCTAGCTACTAAGGAGGCTGAGATCTGAGGATTGAGGTTCAAAGCCAGTCTACCCAAGGAAATTCAGGAGACTCTTATCTCTAGTTAACCACCAAAAGCCCAGTAGAGTTGTGAATCAAGTGGTAGAGTACTAGCCTTGAGCAAAAAACCTCAGGGACAGTGCCAGGCCCTAACTTCAAGCCTTAGGACCAGTACTAAAAAATAAATAAGTAAATAAAACAACCATGGGAGAGATGAGTCAGAAAGTTTTAAGAATTTCATGGAACTCATACCTGTAATCAGAGCTACATAGGAAGCTGAGATCTGAGTATCTTGGTTCAAAGCCAGCCTGAGCAGGAAAATCATGAGACTCTTCAATTAACCTCCAATAAGCTACAAATGGAGCTGTGGCTCAAATGGTAAAGTACCAGCCTTGAGAAAAGCTAAGAGACAGTCCTAGGCCTGAATTCAAATCCCATTACTGGCACAAAAATAAACAGGATGGAAAAATTGATGGAAAAAATGATGCTTCATAAAAATGTTTATAATTGCATACAAACCCAAAGAAAAATGACAAGTTTGATATGTAACTTTTTAAAGTGAAAACGCCTAAACAATATGCAAGATATCATGCTGAAAGATTACTATAGATTAGGGAGGATGGCTGAGACAAAAATCTAACAAGTATTTAAATAATTAGTAGCCACCCAAAAGACAACCGAGGAACGAACCATTTAGTTGTGAACACTTGGCTTGAGGTTAAAGGTAAAACTATAAACAATTACTGTAGCCAGTTGTCTTATGTCTTGAAATGGTATATCTTACCAGTTCTGAAACTATTACATAATAGTGAACAAATAATAGACTTTCACCATGAGAAGATGGGCTATAAATACACAAGTGGACAGGGCTGGGCAGCACCCTGTGCTGCTACTCTGAAATCAGAGATGTCAGCGCCATCACATGGTTTTACAGCTAGCGATGCAGAGATCATGATAAATCTCAGGAAGCAGACATACATTGTTGGCTTGGTACACTGAGAGGGTCTAAAAGCAATGGCACCCTAGTAATGAGTATATTTAGCATCTAAGGCTTTTGTGTAAATACCTTACACTATTACAAGGAGCAGGAAGTCCTTAGAGATCGGGCTGCAGGTTGGAACGCTTTGCTGTGCAGGTCAGGAAGTGCTTAAAATGGACCAGGAAATATGAAAATGACATAGAAGAAGATTAAAGAGCCTGATGGCTCAGAGGCAACTAGAGCGTCAACATAGCCAAAGAGGTGGGTGGGATTACACACATGTATAGACCCAATTACTATGCAGGAGAAGCCTGGAAGACTGAAGGTTTGAAGCCAGCCTGGGCAAAAAGTTGGCAAGGTCCTATTTCCAGACTAACACCAGGCATGCTGGTTCTCAGTTACCTGGAAGATGAAGATAGGGGAATCCAGTTTTGAGGCCAGCCTGAGGAAAGTTAGCAAGAGACCTCATTTGAAAATCAAGCTTTATATGTGTGTGTGTGTGTGTATGAATTCTATGCCTCCATAAGAAAGAATGGCATCACCCCATTTGTTAGGAAATGAAAAGACTTGGAAAAAATTATATTAAGTGAAATAAGCCAGGCCCAAAGAAACATAGATCCCATGGTTTCCCTTATTTGCAATAACTAATGTATGTCTGGGACAAGTAGAAAAGGTCAAAAACTATATACATATGACCAGATAAGATGAAGTTAAGTGAAATGAAGCCCCAGATAGGGACACAAGTGTTTTTTTTCTTTCTTGCTGTTGTTTCTCACGTATTAAGGTACCATGTGATTTTTTTGTTGCTTTGTATGTTCCTCCCCAACAGTATAACCCCTGTTTTCAGTGTATTTGATGTTAGTATAATTTGGGGAGGGGAAGGGAAAAAACAAAATATTTAAATAGGGATACAGTTTGACCCATTGCAACAATGAGATGTACAAGACACTATGTTGAAAAATGAACTTTACAATTTAGGAGGGGCTGGGAGGGAGAGTGGGGGTGGGAAGGTGGGGAGTGAGGGAGTGAGGAGTGGGGGGGTAGGGGCAGTATAGTTTTGGAGGTGGGAGGGAAGGGATGGTAGGGGAAAAACAAAGGAGGAGGCAACAATGCTTGATAAGAAATGTACTCATTACCTTGCTCATGTAACTGTAACCTTTCTGTACAGTATTTCCACAATAAAAACTTTAAAAAAAGAAAAAGAAAATCAAACTAAATGCAAAAAACTGGGGGCATGGCTCAAGTGGTAGAACATTTGCTTAGTGAGGGCGAAGTCCAAAGTTCAATCTCCATCAGAGAAACTACAAAATAAAAACTTATACACACACACAGATGTGACTAAGTTTTTTTTTAAAGGTTTCCATATGTATGGGGGAATTCTATATGAATTAAAACATTCCACTTGAAATTACTCCTTTTTATTCTTTTGTATTTTATCTACGCAGCCACAAGCATGCATGTCTTTTTTTCTTTTTTCTTTTCTTTTTTTTGTTTACCAGTACTGGGGCTTGAACTCAGGGTCTGGGCACTGTCCTTGAGCTTCCTTTGCTCAAGGCTAGCACTCTACCACTTGAGCCACAACACTACTTCCAGTTTTTTCTGTTTATGTGATACTGAGGAATCGAACCTAGGGCTTCATGCATGTTAGGCAAGTCCTTTGCCACTAAGCCACGTTCCTGGCCCTGCATTTCTTTTTATAATATACATTTACTTAATTTTTAAAAGGACCTTTGGTAGGCCTGTCACAAGGAGCCTTTTTTGGTATCACTTGTCTGTCACTGTGTCTGTCAGACACAGATACACCCATCTGGGCTCCACCAGCAGCTGTGGTGGTGCCACAGCAATTCTGAATGAATGGGATGGTGACAGTGAGACAGCTGAAGTGTCAAATGACTTAAATGTGTCACATGCCTGTCCCCTGAGGGCCGGAGTATACTCTGTGCCAGAAGGAATTCTAAAAACGGTCATGTGCACATTCCATTGTAGAAGCGCTCTGCCAGTTTGTAGCTTAAGAGTTCCAGAGCCAGGAGCTTGGAGTTGGAGCATTGTGGAAGTGCCATTGGGTATTTTCAAAAGAAAAACTATTTATCACACATAGATAGGACATACCCGCTGAATCTTTGGGTGCCTTAGAAAACTATTTTTTTTCTTTTTAGTAATAGTTTGCTTGAGGGGTTTTGTTTAGTTTGGGACAGGGCCTCACTTTGTAGCCCAGACTGACTACAATCAAATTCACAATCTTCCTACCTCTGCCTCCCTAGTGCTAAGATTATAGGTTTGCACCACCACACCCAGCTTTGGCTATACTTTTTGAAATGAATTTCAAACCACACCTTTCACAGTGTTGGTAAGGGATAATAGAGAACCTATAAATACAGTAGTAATCTGCTGAGCTTATTGAACTAAATGAATTAAAGAGATGGGAGTTGCTGGCAGGACTAGAAAATTCTGAAATTGGACTTTAAAGTTTGGATTATGCAATGGTCTCATCCGTGAGCAACTTATTTCACAACTGTTCCAGAGTCTGCCAGCTGGAGTGACATTAGTGTGTCACGCAGGAGTTTGTACCCTAGATCAGGGTCACATACATAGGTTAGACTCTCCTCCATCTTTCTCTATAACTTCCAGAAGGCCAAGTCACAAGTTTCCAATGGACATTATGCAGTTCATTATCAATCCACATTCATACCTGATTCATGAAATTCTTTATCTCATGAAGTTGCTTTTTGTTTTGGTTTTTGGTTTTGTTTTCCAATACTGGGGCTTGAACTCCAGGCCTGGGCTCTGTCTTGGAGCTCTTTTGTTCAAGGCTTGCACACTAGCACTCTACCACTTGAGCCACATCATTACTTCAGGCTTTTTGTGGTTAATTGGAGATAAGAACCTCTCAGACTTTTCCTGCCTGGGCTGGTTTTGAAGTGTGTTCTTCAGATCTCAGTCCCCTGAGCAGCTAGGATTGCAGTCATGAGCCACTGGCACCTGGCTCAAAGTTTTATTTCTTAGTGGTTCCAAAAAGAGTCACAGGTCTGATTGTTCTAGATCATTCTACTTTCCCTCTGTTACCATGAGAGAGATATTTCTCCAGACTGCCTCTATTCAAATACAGAGGCATATTCCTGATTCCTTCTTTGAGCAAAGAGCCACTGAGTATGTATTAACCCAATTTTAGAGCTATCCCTCTGTTGAGCCAGACAATTAAAAACCTGCAGTTTGTGTTAAATAATGTGTTTGGGGAGGGAAAACTCAACTGGCTTTTCTGACATTTATGAACTGTTTAAGGAAATAGGATAGCAGCTTTCAGAATTAGACTCTGGAACTTTTTAAATTTTAATTTCTAAATATTAGAATAGGAATATGTGATAGTCAAACTTTATTATCCTGTCAAGTTAGAATAGTAAGTCTAACATTACGTTTAGACATTTTTTCCAGAAGATAAGTTTAAATCATGATGTAAAATTAAATACGAAACTATGACAAGATAGGCAAATGGTCTTAGAATTCAGGGTGTCTCTCTTGTTTGTATAATTATAACTTACTGGTACTAATAATTCCTTTTCCTTTTAATATTAATAATAATAGCTAGCATACATAGCTACTTAAGGCAACAGACATATGCACTGAATCATTAAAATAACTGAATGTGTCCACTGTCCAACGTGTGCAGTTAATAAACAGCCAAAGACAGATTCAAATCCTGAGCATCACCACAGAGTCCAAGATTCCAGTTCCTGCATTTTTTTTTTGGTGTCTTGAACTGTGAGCAGAGTCAAACTATAAGGCCCAACTTTCCCCTCTGCCACCCAGCAGAACCTATTGGGCAGTCCACCTATTCCTCACCCAGGGATGTTCGGTCAATGTTTTACAATCAACCAGCCTGATGAAGAGTTAATTTGTAACATTTGCCCACTGCTATGGTATACGTTTTCCTCTCATAGCCAATTTCAGATTCCCAACTTGAAATGTGGAATGGAGAAGAGATGTTCAGTTGCACTCCATTATATGCTATTTGTGTCAGACAAACACAAGCACTGTGCATAGCCTCAAGAGCACAGATAAAAATAAATAAATAAAAGACTTGTGAAATGATCATTCTTGAGAACTGATTACCTTTTCCCTGGATATAATTCAGTCATCTAGTATATAAATGTTTATATTTGCTACTATTAAGGACCTATTATATAAACATATCATTTAATTCTAATTAATGTTTTAAGACTTGAAAATTTAACATCCTATCAGATAATTTATTTTCTAGAAGTGTGAAATTAGAGCAAGAGGGAAATTAGGTCTTAGCTTACAGACTCAATTGTTTGATTCTTGTCCTCCTCCCAACAAATTTCTGGGCTTACTTGAGTCTGCACAGAAGAGCCAGGGTGTGGGTTTGCCCAGTACTGCTGAGGTGTTTGTTCGGCTCTGCCTCCTGGTGGTGACAACTTCTTTATTTCCTGTTGCTGTCTTGCATTTATGCTTTAGAGCCCTTCTCACTCAAATGCCAAGCACACTTTGCACACTACCATTTCAAGTTACTGGCTGGCTTCCATCAGACTCTTAATTTGTTGTCTCCTATAGTAAACCTTTAAAGTAAACTCCTGAACATCAGGCCAAAGTGCAGTTGATCAATCAATTAACAGGTTCTTGTCTCCCACTGAGATCATTCATTACCCCAGCTCTTCAGCCATAGGGAGCATCTTTGAAATGCCAACCAGAGATGCCAGTATTCTGATAAATAACCCGAAGTCCTTCTCATCTCTAGTTTCTCTGAGGTTTACTGGCCCTCAGCAGGTAAGTCCTCAAGTACTTTATCTTGTGTTTCTGAACAGTGATGGCATAAGCCCATCTGCTACCCCACATTCCTGCATTCCCACCATGGATATCTTTTAAGATAACAAAACAAGCTGGGCACCCATGGCTTATGTCTGTAAATCCTAGCTCCTCCTGAGATCTGAAGACTGTGGTTCAAAGCCAGCCCAGGAAGGAATGTCTGTGAGACTCTTATCTCCACTAAAAAAACTACCAAAAAGCCAGAAATGGAGGTGTAGCTCAAGTGGTAGGGCACTAGCCTTGAGCAAAAGAAGCTCAGAGACAGGGCCCAGACCCTAAGTTTAAACCCTTGACTGGTATGGAAAAAAAAGAACAATAACAAAATCATATGTCTGTAGAGTCAATTAAAAAATTGAGAGATTGCCTCTGCTTGTGCTACCCACAGCCCTGATCTCCTCTTGGTGTATATCATTGAACATCAATCTTGCATTAGAGGGAATCCCCAACCATTCTTCCCATCTCCTTTATTTTTGTATCTCCCATTCAGTATTCATCCATCCATCCATCCATCCATCCCTCCATTCATTCATAACAACTATCTCTTGAGCATAATGATGTGCAAGAGATGTGGGCATAAAGATGAAGAAGGCAGAGGTCCAGGCCCTACATCAAAAGAACTCAATGTGGTATGGTAGAGGCTGAGAATTCATTTGACACATCAGACACACAGGACTCAGTGGGTGCTTTTGATGAGAGTAATTCATTCTCAGCATTGCTGACAAGGATTCGTGTAGGAGCACTGAAGCTTATCTGAAAGTACATGAAGAGTTTAGACAAAGAGGGTCAGTACAAAAAGATGAATAAAGGATTGAGATCGTAGAAGTTGTAGCAGAAGCAATAAAGCAGTTGGCTGGATAGTTCATGAGGCAGATGTAGAAAGAGATGACCGAAGAAGCTAGGATACCAGTGGAGCTCAGGCTTGGTTATCATAGCAAGAAATGTGGACTTTGTCCACATAGAAATAAAGGTTGGCCTTTCATATAGTCAGTTGTGGAGCTTGAACTCTGGGCCTGGGCGCTGTCCCAGAGCTCTTCATATCAAGGCAAGCACTCTACCACTTGAGCCACAACACCACTTCTGGTTTTGCAGTGGTTCATTGGAGATAAGAGTCTCATGGGGAATTTTCTGCCCAGGCTGGCTTTGAACCACGATCCTCAGATCTCAGCCTTCTGTGTAGCTAGGATGATAGGTGTGAGCCACCAGCAACTGGCTGCCTTTCAATATTTTTAAGCAAAAACTCAAAGGATTATGTAAAGAATTTGTCTGTGTCAGCTTTGTTAGGCACCTAGGACAAATTTGGGCTTATTTCTGTGTATGGACAAAGGAGAAGTCAGGTTCCTTACATAAGAATATGAACACTTTATTCCCTTGTACTCAGAATGGAACCCAAGGCTTTCCACATGCTAAACAATCGCTCTATCACATCGGCTACACTCCAGCCCTTTTATTTTTATTTTGTTTTGAGATAGGCTTTGCCAGCTTTGTAGAAGCTGACCTCGAACTCCTGACCCTTCTGCTTCCACTACCTAAATAGCTAGGATCACAGGAGTACATCCTGCCTGATTGGATGTAGACATTTTTAACAAGCAGTAAAGAATGTTGCTGGCTCCCCTAGCCATTTCTGAAAAGCTCTCTCCTGTGAAATCAACATCTGTTTACTTATTAAAAAGGAAGGGAAAATGGCAAGAAAAATGGGGAAGTAAAAAATATTAGGAGGAAAAATCAGCCCAACTGAGGAACAGGAGAAGAGTTGCTCTGAGGAACTGTAGAGCAGGACCTGTGGGCATGAAGTAGTGTCCCCACTACCTGTAGACAGGAAGGCCTGATGACAGTCAAGCAAGAGATGCCATACCTTCAGCAGATGAACAGGAAGGAAAAAAAGACATTTGTGGAAGACATTTGGTGGGATTTCTTAGTGTGGAGTTTGGGGATAATTAAAAATAATCCAGAAAATATTTCTAAAACATTATTTGGTCAAACATTACCAAAGGCTTGAATGTTCCTACCCATCAACCTAGTAACTGTATGTCTAAAAGTTCATTCTGAATCTAATACTGGCTGAGAATAAATTTGCATATAATATGTGCATTACAATGTTGTATAATAGAAACAACACATTTGGGCTATATATAAAAAGAGGGATAAATTAAGAGTCATGCTTATTCTGAATATTTTATCCTTTTTATAGCTTTAATCATGCTTAAACACAATGATCCTGTGTATAATATGATTCTAATTTTGTAAAGAAATCCCTGTATGCATAGCAAATGAAGAAATGAACGTTATAAAATATTAACCAGCTGTCTTCAAATGGTAAAGTTCGACATTTGTTCTTCTTTATTCTTTATCAAACACTCTGAACACTTTATGTAATCTATAGTATTCTAATAAACAAAAAAGGCAATAAATGTAAAAAAATGAATAAAAGAAATGACAAGTTTCTGGCCTTACAGAAAATCTTGCAAAAAGTTTAGATTTAAATATAGGTTATTATTAATATACAAACCAGGGAAATTTTAATAAAGTGAAAAAAATCAAGATCAATGGAAATAAATACATACTTTTAATTATGAGGTTCAACATAATTGCTATGACTCAATTAGCTTATGAGCTTCAGGCAGAGCAAATATGGAAAATTGGATCAGTTCAGTTTTAATTACAATATACAACCAAGTCTCACAGTTGATCTACAAAAGAAATAATGTGTTGCTAAGCACTGCCCTCTAAAATTTATGATGGAAGAGACTTGAGTGATATAAATATCAATATGCAATATGCCATATATTTGTGTGTGTGTAATCTGGCCTTGAACTCAGGGCCAATAATTGCTCACAGCTGGTGCTCTACCACTTGAACTACGCCTCTAGTCTTGTATTTTGTGGGTAAATTGGGGATGGAATCTCACAGACTTTCTCCTTTCTTTCTGTTTTTACAGATTAAATTGAAGTGAGTCACACCATTACCATTGTGACAAGTTTATTTCTAAATGTTCCATTAGACAATTAAAGCTAATATTTGATATTCTCCATTGGAAAGTTGTTTTTCAAACTCTATTGCACTTCCCAAATGTAGTAAGAACTAATTAACTGCTATTAGAAATCCCTCTAAAATGGTCAAGCTAATTAAAGTTTAATTTTGGAAATCTTATTAATGATAAATACGAGATAATTTTAACCATTCCTAGTTGTTTGTGAGTAAATGACTTTACATAGAATTGTTAAACAGCAAGACTTCTATTCTGTTGAGAGAAAGAGAGGGGGGAGAGAGTGAGAGTGATAGAGAAAGAGAGAGACATATTCTTCTAGCAATGACAAAGTCTGGAAAACTTCACTTTTTCATGTGGAGATATCTTTGAGAAATAATCATTTTGACTTTCAGTGATTTCCCACTGGTGCCCTGAGTAGTCCGTGTTACCTCACAGTTCCACTAGATGGCAGCATCTGGAAAACCCTTGAGAGATGTCAGGGAATTGAGCTGTTACTGTTCATGGATAGTTTCAGTGTAGTCTCCTAGATTTCATCAATGGTGTTTTAAAGATCTTTAGGGCTGGGAAGGTGGCTCCGTGGTAGAGTGCCTGCCTAACATGAATCCCTAGGTTTGATTCCTCAATACCACATAAACAAAAAAGCCAGAAGTGGCACTGTGGCTCATGTGGCTCAAGAGTTCTAGCCTTGAGCAAAAGAAGCTCAGGGACAGTGTCCAGGCCCTGAGTTCAAGCCCCAGGACTGGCAAAATTAAAAAAAAAAATGAATAAAGATATTTCATTTTACTCCTTTTCCTCCAAAATGTTAAAGCATGTTATATATCTATGCAATGTTTGGTTTTCAAATTTGCAATGCTGCATTTGAAATTTCATTCTGAACCAGTGGTTCCCAGGCAATGTTGGTGAGTGTAGTGGTCTTGCATTTGAGAAACTTGAAAAGTGATGTAGCAATTGTTAGGTAGCTTATTTGAGAAGAGAAACCTGGAGTTCTTCTGCTGGAGAAGAGCAGTGTGTTAAGTTGCCTTGATTTATGCTAACATTACAAGTTTTTTTTGACTTTCATTTTCTGGAGTTCATTTCAATAAATATTATTTTATATGAGCAGATGCATGTAGGCATTGTGCCTTTATGCTTTTCTCCTAAGAGTATTCTCCTTTGTGTGTGTGTGTATATATATATATATATATATGGCTTGAAGCGGCTAGTGCACTACCACTTGAGTCTCAGCCTCCTGAGTAGCTAGGATTACAGGTGTGAATCACTGGTGCCCAGCTGTAAAAGTGTTTTTTGGGGAAAAAAAAGTTTCCTTGATATTAAATGAAGAGAAATGTGTAGGTCCAAATCCTTAGTTGTTGTTTTTTTCTTCTTTAGATGGAATGAGCGTACTCTTCCCCTTTTACTCTCATGAAAATAGAGCTCTGTTATAAACTTGTCTACTTGGGCTGGCTTCTAATCTTGACCTTCAGGTCTCAGTCTCCTGAATGTCCTAGCTCAGCAGCACAGCACACTGGCCTGTGTTGGTGTTGGTGGTTGCCGTGTGTTGGTGTGGCTGATGGGAGCTAAGGCTCAGTGCCCTGCCCAGCTTCAAGAATGTCCTTGATGTGCATATTGAAAAAAGATCAAGGTTCAAAGTATTGTTTCTAGTCGAGCATGGGTGGCACATGCCTATAATCCTAACTACTCAGGAGGCTGAGATCTTTGTATCTCAGTACAAAGCCAACCTGGGAAGACAACTCTGAGAGATTATTAGCTCCATTTAACCAGGAAAATGCTAGAAATGGAGGCATGGCTTAAATTAGAGCCTATTCCATGAGTGAGCCAATTGAGAACATGTGGTCCCGAGTTCAAGCTCCAGTACTGCCTTAAAAAAATTAACAAATGAAAAAAAAACAGTTTTGCTTTCATATCAAAAAAATTGTAAGTTGAAATATGTAAATCAGGGAGTTTCTGTAGATCTATTTTGAAATGTTAACATTTATAAAGGCATCAGAAATTACATCTTTCAACCACATAAATGTGATTTTCAAAAATGAATAGGGGGCTGGGAAGATGGCTCAGTGGTAGAGCGCTTGCCTTGCATGCCTGAGGCCCTGGGTTCAATTCCTCAGCACCACATAAGCAAAATGAAAAAAGCCAGAAGTGGCGCTTTGGTTCAAGTGGTAGAGTGCTAGCCTTGAGCTGAAGAGCTGAGGGACAGCGCCCAGGCCCAGAGTTCGGGCCCCACGACTGGACCCCCAAAAAAAAAACTTAGCCATGGACGAGGGAGTATGAGGCTTTACAAAATTTCACCCTATGACTTAAAAAGTTTGAAGGTCACTCTCCAAAGACCAATGAAGTTCTAGAAATTCTACAATGCATTAGGGGACCTGACTGAAATCTTCATTTATTTCCTGAGATTTTACTGCTTTTATATGGCACAGAACATACCACATAAATAGGAAAACATTTTAATAACTGCTTATATTCTTTTTATTTCCAGTTGCAAAGAGGAGAAAAATCATCAAATAGCTATATCCCAAGAATACCATTAATAATTTCACTGTGGATGTATGTGGACTTCAGGATGATTCAGTTTTGAAAGAAAAGGTGCCATGGGATTTTTCTCTTGAGGCTTTTTTGTTTTAAACTCCAACGAATGAACATATGCTTGATTGAGTTCCAACTCTTTCACTGTAAAAGGACAGATAAAATTTCCAGTTGGAGTATTTCTCAGATAACCAAAATCCAGTATTTTGTCTCCTAGAATTACCTCAGGAAGGAAGTAGAGGTGTAGCTCAAGTGGCAAAGTGCCATTCTTGAGCAAAAATGCAAAGGGCAGAACCCTGTCCCTGAGCTTAAAGCCAGCACTGACACACGCACACACACACACACACACACACACACACACACACACACACACACACACACACAAATGTAAAAGAAAATACGTGTTTAGCCAGGCTCTAAATGGCTCACTTCTGTAGTCCTAGATACTCAGGGGGCTGAGATCTGATGACTGTGGTTGGAAGCCAGCTCAGACAGTCATATCCAAGAGAGTCTTATCTTCATTTAACCACCAAAAGGTTGGAAGAGGAGCTGTGGCTCAAGTAGTAGAGCACCAACTGTGAGTGAAAAAGCTGAGGGCACTCAATCCCTAAATTCAAACTTCAGTATCTTCTCTCTCCCCTGTTCCCCCACCCACCTCTCTCTCTCTGTCTCTCTCTCTCTCTGTGTCTCTCTCTTTCTCTCTGTCTCTCTCTCTCTCTCTCTCTCTCACACACACACATTAACACATTTTCCTCAAGAGTGCCTGATTCCATGTTCAAAGATGAAGGAATTTGATGCCCATGGAGGATGGCAGTGGTGAACCACTGTCTCTCAGCTTCTCAGCTCTTCAGCTCAAAGCTAGCACTCTACCACTTGAGTCACAGCACCACTTCCACCTTTTTCTGCTTATGTGGTGCTGAGGAATGGAACCCAGGGCCTCATGAATGCTAGACAAGCACCTTACCACTAAGCCATCTCCCCCAGCCTCCCCTCACCCCCTGCTCTTTTACTTGAAAGCCAATTGGATGATGCCTTCCACATTCAGGATGGGCTTTCACCACTCAATTTGATGATCCATGTGCCAATCATCTCTGGAAATACCCTCACAGACACCTAGAAATGTGTTTTATTAACTTCCCAGGTATCTCTCCGGGAAGATAACCATCACATTCATTGTTCAGTTAATAATTCTTCTCTGAGCCTTTTAAATTTTAGTCATGATATAGAAGCAAAAAGTAAGTAAAACGAGTATGTTAGTGACAAGTACTCAAACACTTGTCAGTAGGAACTGTCAGCAATGTTTATTTTTAATTGGTGATGAAACTCATTTGTTTCAGAAAAAGACTGATACAATACTAAGCACTGGAAAGTAAAAGTACCTGGCATGTACTGGGATTTGGTTTGAAGTGGTTCCTAAAGTGGTGTATGATGTAACCAAACTAATGAATTTAAACTTGCACACATTAAATTAAATAGAAAGCAAGACAAAAGTGGGCATTGGTGGCTAATGCCTGTAATCCTAGTTACACAGGATGCTGAGATCTGAGGATCACAATTTGAAACCAGCCTGGGCAGGAAAGTTTATGAGACACTTGTCTCCATTTTAAACAGCAAAAATCCAGAAGTAGAGCTGTGATCAAGTGGCACAGTGTTAGCCTTGAGCATAAAAACTCAAGAACAGTGCCCAGGCCCTGATTTCAAGCCCTAGGACCAACACACACACACACACACACACACACACACACACACACACACCACATCACACCACACACACACAGAGCAAGGAAAATTACTCGTTGAAACATATACAAATTGCAATAAAAATGAAGACTTGCATCCTCATAGGGTACATTTTATGGTTTGGGGAAAAAGTTACTTCTGAGGGAGAAAGAGCAGAATTACAGGGGAGTTGTGTTAGATGACAACACTCACTACCCCACTACCCTGTACCATGGTTTGGTTTAAGTGTCTGATGTTCCAGAAACAAATTGGTATGAGTGAATGCATGATTGAACAAATGTACAGTGGATGTCTCCTCTATCAGATAAATGTTTCCAGATTCTCATGTGACCATCTAGTAGGACTATTCTATTTTTTTCTTCCTGAGCATTTAGCACATGGTTACATGGCTGTAGGTTTTTGAGAATTAGATATTGGTACCCTAAGGGAAATTCATACAGGAAAACATCGTAATGAAGTAATGTGTTTGATCCTATGTGTGGGCAAGTTGAGTTACTCAGTCATGAGGTTGAGTTTTCTATGCACTTGAGTAAGTCAAGCATGTGTCCTATACAATATGGTAGACTCTGAAGCAGGTTTGTGATTCAACTCAGCATTTACTATTTAGGAATTTTATCATGTTTTGGACAAGCTATTTTATTTTTCAGAACTTCTGTTTTTTTTAAGGCAGTGGGACTAATTATCACAATAATCATTAACAATAGCTATTAACACAGCAGTCTTGTAAAGAATAGATGAAATAATGCCTAGCTAAGATGCCTGAACCTCAGGCAGCATTTCTTGTGATTCTCATTGTTATGATTGCTACATGGAGCTACAGTGTCTTCGGTAGGTAGCTCAGGAGTAGAGAGAACAGGAGGCTACATTAATGTGTTGCACAGGCTGGGAGGAGCAGGTGGGGCTTCACATTCAGGTTCATCCCATAGCCTGCCTGAAAAGAGGCGTACCTGGAGTGAATTCATCAGTCCATTACTCTTCCTGGTGATGGAAATTTTTCTGGAATTCTCTTTATTCTTGTAGAGGCCAGAGGCTCACTCTGGTTCTCATGGTACAAGCCACCTACAATATTTAGAGATTCCTTGCTGTGAATAGGGGGAAAAATGGCCTTAAGGGCAAAATGTTGTGACCAAACTGAGTCTCTAGATGGCAGCACGAACCCAGGCATGAGAAAGCCAGTCCACAAAGCTGGTCAAATGTAACATCCTGGGTGCTCTGCTTTACCTTTTGTGGTTTACAAGGGAAAAAACCCAGAAGCTTTAAGCTGCCATCATTTAGTTAGATTCAGCAGGACATTAAAACCATTATGTTCCACTAAACTATGTTTGTGTTGAAAGAAATCAGAACGTCAGCAATGCTTTTAGGCTAAGCTAGCAAGACATAGCAAGCACACACACAGTTAAGGCCAGCCATCACTGGTACTATTTGCTGTGTAACGATTCTCCCCTTTGGATTAGGTTGATAAAGAGATAGTGCAGTCTTCCTGGTGATAACTGAGTTTTTACTTTCACATTTTATTTAATATTGTTTGCTTTGTATGGTCTTGATTTATCTTTACCTATATCTTAAATGTCAAACTTTCTATGAAAACTTTTGTGTGTCTCTTGTAGATCAGAAAGTTAGTTATTTCCTTAGTCCAAACTAATAGCCCTTATCTTCTGATATTGGAATTCAGCCCATTTGTGCTTCTGGCTGTTGTCAGACTACACATCTTCCTTTTTTAAAATTGTTTATTATGTCTGTTTATTATATATTTATTGTGTCTATGATCTCTGTCTCTGTTCTTCTACTTTTTAGTATTTCTTCTACATTAAGCAGGACATTAATTTTTAAAATTCTTTTCTTCTGAAATAACACAAATTACAAGACATGTACCTTCTAGATTTTACCTTATGCTTATGAGTGAAGAGCCTGTGTGAATCGATCAAAACTCAGCAGCCATTCTGGCACTAGCCTAAGGGTTCACATCCCTCCTATTCTACCAGTTGACATGTTTAGAATGCTTATGTTTTCTTATTCACTCTCCCATTTTAAACTTCTGTATTTTGAAAAAAAAACTTCTGTATTTTGTTAACAAAATTAAGTATTTGCAGTTATGGGTAGTTTTAAAAATAATTTATAATTAGGGAAACAAAATGAGTACAAAGGATATCCATAATACCCTTTGCTCAGATTTACTTTTTTTTTTTTTGCCAGTCCTGGGCTTGAATTCAGGGCCTGGGCTCTGTCCCTGAGCTTCTTTTGCTCAAGGCTAGCACTCTACCACTTGAGCCATGGCATTACTTCTGGAGTTTTCTGTTTGTGTGGTACTGAGGAATCGAACCCAGGGTTTCATGAATGCTAGCACTCTAAGCCACATTCCTACCTGAGATTTAACATTTTATTCCATTTTTTCTATTCATTTCCTTCTCCCTATTTACACACACACACATACACACACACACACACACACACACACACACACACACACACACGATTATTTCCTGAATGCTTCAGGGTGAAAAATGCATATCATAGCTCTTATCCTTGCATTTCTGCAAGTACTTCCTAAGAAGATTGTTATAGTAAGCCTGCATTATTTACAGATTGAGTGCTTTTGATCAAGTCTGACAAAAAATGTTTTGAAAAATCAAATTATATCTCAAAAGCAAATATTTCAGTTCGCTACATGTCCATTCATGCAGCTGAGAGGATGTGGAGAAGCTCTCGGCCTGTCCTGAGTTATCCCTGGTTTGTGTGTAACCTGCTGAGGGTTTCCTGTCCTAAATGTTGTAAAAAATTTGCCTCCTCAAAACCAAATGATGTTCCCAAAGCTAGTAAATATTAATGTGCTTTGCTGAATAGATCAAGCGAACATTTGAGATTTGTTGGAGGGCAACTGTCTTTAGCGGAAGTGGCATGTCATTGTGGGAAGAATGAATCAGGAGTTCACAGCCCAGCACTGAGTGCCAGGCAGCCTGAGCTTGCAGGGTTTTCTCGGCAGTGGTCTCCTTGGAAGCATAGACATGCTCTACATAAGATAAAGATCAATTTCAGGAATCTGTACAGATATAATTTACAACCCAACTTTACAGCAGTGGCCGCTTCTTGCCAGAGCTGGATTCAGGGCTAGGTGAAGCATCAGTGTATTTTTCTTTCTTTAATCTGGAGATAAACAAATTAAAATTGAGTATAATTTATGTTAGCCCAATAAGCTCCCTTCCCAAGGATTAGCACTCTCCTTCCCCAGCTTAGCATGCTCCTTCCCCATCCGACAGCTTAGCATGCTCCTTTCCTAGGCAACACTAGGCCCATGTAGTAAAGGCAGTGAATAATCAGCCTCCAACCCCCCTCTACCTTGGGAGGGCACTTCTCTGGGGCAGCTACCACCATATAAGGCAGCAAGAGCCCCTTAGAGTGACCTTCAGGTCGGGGCAGCTGCAGGGCCCTTATCTACTACTTGGGCAGCAGCCATAAATCCTAGTCCACCATGGCAGAGCCCCTGGCCCTCCGGTCCACACCAGGGGCTCCACCTCCTAGCCCCTTTTAGTCCTCCAAAACCTTCTATGTTATATAGGTCACCTTAGACAATAGCTGGCACTTCTCACTTCTCCTTTGTGAGAAGGGGTCTTGCCAGCCCCTTTCCCAGCAATAAACCTTTCGATGTTCTTTGTACCTGGATGCCTGCATGGTTTTCTGGCAAAGTCTAAAATAACAATTTATGTACTGTTTTTCTGATTACTCCATTGTAATTAGATTCATATTATGCACCCTCAGCACATTCTTAATCAAAGCTGCTGTGTTTCTCCACTAGATTTTTCCCTTCATTAGAAATAGGGCTTTTAATCACCTACTTGGAATTTAGCTAATTTCTTTACTCTAAGAGCACAATTTAATTTTCGTCTCTTGCAATAAATAGGCAGCCTGTGGTGATCTACTTATACCATATAATTATCCTCTGTATTATATGATTTCCAGATACCTATTACAAGATTTGCAATTCATTCCAGTGTGGTCAGAGAATAAACTTCCTATGACTTAAATCTTTTTGGATTTATTGTGATTTATTTCCCAGTGGAAGTTAGGGTTTATCTTGGTAAATGTCCTGTATGCATCTGATGTATTAGTATCCTGCTGCTGCTCACTGGAATATCCTGGAAATGTCAACTAGAATAAGTGGTTTATAATGGAGATCAAGTTTTCAGTTTATTAATTATCTGTCTACTATTTTTGTCAATTATTGAGAGAGACAGGTATCGAGATCAACTAACTGTGGATATTTCTGTTTTGCACTGCAGTTCTAGTTCTTTCTGCTTCATATTTAGAAGCTTTGTTGTTAGGTGCACACATACCTAGACATTGTGACATTAAAAATAAAATGACAGAACGAAGATCTATTCTGTAAACATTAAAGCTGGAATTGCTTTATTTAGATCAGATAAGGTAGATGTCAAAAGAATGAAAATAATAGGGATAAAGAGAACTACTAATAACACAATCATGTTTGTAGTAGATTTATTATAGGCAGCATGTGATTAGATTTTCTTTGGCTTTTTTTTTTGCCACTCCTGGGGCTTGAACTAATAGCCTGGGCACTGTCCCTGAGCCCCTCTGTGCTCAAGGCTAGCACTCTACCATTTGAGCCATAGTGCCACTTCTGGCTTTTTCTGTTTATTTGGTACTGAAGAATTGAATCCAGGGCTTCAAGCATGCTAGGCAAGCCACATTCCCAGCTGATCTTTGTCTTATTAATGTGCTTAGGTCATATCATAGTTTATTAGAGCTTCTATAATAAAGCAATGATATATTTATTCATATATACATACATATACATATTGTTACATGCACATACAAATATATACACACATATAACACACACACATACACACACACACACACACACACACACACACACACACACATATATATATCTCAAAAATTTCTCTTACAGCTTTGGAAGTCTGGAAGTGTAATATCCAACTGCCAAGAGATTTGGTGTATGGAGACTACTGGCTCAGTCTCACATGGTAGAAGAGTCAAGGTAGCCCCCCAACATCCTTTACAAGGGCACTATCCCATTCATGAGGCACCACCCTCATCATCCATCACCTCCCAGTGACTCTCTCCTAATGCAATTACATTGATAATTAGGGTCAGCATAAAATTTTGGAGGTGACACTGACAGACTACAACAAATCACTACAATGTAATGCATTAATTTGCAGGGCTGAATTTAGGTTGCTCATTTTATCACTCACTTTCTGTTTGTCTCCTCTAGTGGAGAAAAAGAGAAAAACAATATAAGCTCAAGCAGGGGTTCAGATGAATAATTTTGGAACCACTACACATTCACTGGAATTGAACATTTGTGTAAATGTCTGGCAGATGGTAGGGGCCAGGTTTCTGTATGTTGAAAAAGAGGTTATAGACAAGGCAGGGTAAAATGCTAAAATAATCCATATGGTAATGGATTAGAGGCATGACACTGGTACAAACTAACTTTAGTTTCCATAGTTACAGATGGTGATAGGTGGAAATATATATAGATAGGTATGTGCGTGTGTGTGTGTATATTGGTATATACATATATATTTTCTTGCTCTATCAGCTGCAAGGGCCTAGAACCAGTAATCCTGGCAGTAATAATCATACTCCACCATCAGATCTTGATTCCCAATGCTATTATCAGTAGGAATTGGGGCTGCTCGCGGAAAGGACTTGTTCCAGGACTGGAGTTAGGAATAGACAACATGAGCCCAGAGCATCATATAATGCCAGACACACATATGACTGTTCCCATACTCCTTCTTTTCATCTATTTGATTTGGACCCACTCTAATGACTTCATCTGAATCTATGAAGATCCAATTGCCAGATAAAATCAGACTCCAAGGTACCAGAAGTCAGGGTTTCAACATGCCATTTTTGAGGGGGACACAAAGATGTTTACAAGATCTATCTAAGCAAAGAAAAAATGGATGTAGTGGCAATGTGCCTCTCATCCCAGCTATGACGGGAAATATAAATCCTAAGATTGAGGTCCAGGCCAGCTTGAGCACAAAAGGAGATGCTATCTCAAAAATAACTAAAGCAGAAACAGCTGGTTAACATCTTAGAGCTTCTGCCTAGGAAACAAAAAGTCCTGAGTTAAAACTGTAGCATCTCCCCTTCCAACGCCTCCTACCCCGACCCAAGGAATATCTACCATTGCCTGAAAAGGTAATGCTTTTCCTGTGGCCAACCACCTATCTGATGGATGTTTCTTCATATATGGAAATCATCAAAACAACACATTATAACAGATGGAACTTAAAGGGACATATGAGGATACAGCTGTCTTCCACTAATATCAGTAAATTGATTTTTGGAAATATAAAATAATGCTACTGTTCTCACTTTTTATTTTGGAACATATGATTGTTTTTATAAAACATATCATTTACAATAACACATAAGGGGTTACTGTTATTTTAAGTAAACTTTTTAAATTCATAGTTTTAAGTTATGGAAAATATTGACAGATATATTGATAAATGTGATTTCTTCAGGAGGATGATTTTTAATTTTTTCTTTAATGTATTGGTCTTGGGGCTTAAACTCAAGGCCTGGGTGCTGACCTTGGACTCTTTTACTCAACGCTAGTGCTCTACCACTTGAGCCACAGCTCCATGTCTAACTTTTTTGGTGGTTAATGGGAGATAAGATTCTGACACAGTTTCCTATCCAGTCTGGCTTCAAACTGTGATCCTCAGATCTCAACCACCTGAGTAGCTAGGATTACAGGCATGAGCCACTGGCACCCAGCTTGAAGCAATATTTATCTTTCAATATCATAATATTCCTATTCTCTAAATCATCATTGGTTGTTTTAGAGTTTAACTATAGTTTTTCATCAGTTTTGAAATTCCAGATTAAATATATGAATGTGCTAGTATACCGTTCACTTATTATCCATGTAATCTGTCTACGACATGGAAGGTGACATTCTGTTGAAGTACCACTTACCTGTCATCTCCTTAAAACCCTCCCAGAGAAGCGGAGTTGAGTTTGCTGAGAGAATTCTGTCCGTATTCTCCAATATCATAGCCACTAGCCACACCTAGATGCTGGGCACATGTGGCCTTGAGCATCTGGAATGGCTTCTTAGATCACTGAGCAAAAGCCAATGTCTGGCAAGGCCTCAGGTGATCAGCTTCTTTCTTGCATCCGACCTGTCCTCCAGATTCCCCTCACTCACTCTTCCTTAGCTTCTGGGATTTCTCTACTTCTGGAGTACCAAGGTCGACTCCCACGCTGGAGTCTTTGTACTTGTTTCCTCTGCTTGCAATGTTCTTTCTTTAAATATCTTTGTGGTTCAGTCTCTTACTTCCTTTAACTGCAGTGTTCAGAACATTTACATTTCATGAGCTTATTGATGTAAATCTATGTGTTGAGACCTACCATCTTACTGTTTGTTTTGCATTTTTCCCATCTGTTCTTTGCTTCAGTTCCCACCCCCCCTTTCTCTGATTGCTTTTGGATTTATTAAGTTTTTTTGATAACATTTTATCTCCACTATTGGCTTATTAGCTTACAGGCTCATGGACCTCCTTGTTTTGTATTTTCTTTTTTTTTTTTTTTTGTCGGTCGTGGGGCTTGAACTCTGGCACTGTCCCTCAGCTCTTCAGCTCAAGGCCAGCAATCTACCACTTGAGCTACAGCGCCACTTCCGGTTTTCTAGTGGTTTATTGGAGATAGGAGTCTCACAGTCTCTCCTGCCCGGGCTGGCTTTGAACCGCGATCCTCAGATCTCAGCCTCCTGAGTAGCTAGGATTACAGGCGTGAGCCACCAGCGCCCGGCTCTTGTTTTGTATTTTCAATGGTTGCTTTAGGGTTTACAATAATCACGTTGAATTTATCACCCTATAGTTACTATGCCACTTTACATACACCAGTATACATACTTCCATTTACAACAACCATCTAAGGTCATCTCTCCTTTGAGTTACACTCCTTATATATTTTACTTCTGTGTATATTATGAATCCTAAAATTCACCACCATTATATTTGCTTTAAACAGTTGATTATATTTTAAGGAAAATTTAGGGGGCTGCGAATGTAGCTTAGTGGTAGACTGCTTGCCTAGCATACATGAATCCCTGGATTTGATTCCTCAGTACAACATAAATATAAAAGCCAGAAGTAGAGCTGTGGCTCAAGTGATAAAGTGCTAGCGTTGAGCACAGAGATGCTCAGGGACAGTGCCCAGGCTTTGAGTTCAAGTGTCAGGATTGGCACAAAAAAGAAAAGAAAAGAAAATTTAAATGAGAATTAAGATTATGTGTCTACCTCAATATTTCTGGAGCTCTTTGTTTCTTATGTAGAATCTACTTTTATCTGATTTTTTTTTGGGGGGGTCCGGTCGTGGGGCCTGAACTCTGGGCCTGGGCTCTGTCCCTCAGTTCTTCAGTTCAAGGCTGAAAAGCGCTCAATCACTTGAGCCACAGTGCCACTTCCAGCTTTTTTCTTTTTGCTTATGTGGTGCTGAGGAATCGAACCCAGGGCCTCACGCATGCAAAGCAAGCGCTCTACCACTGAGCCACCTTCCCAGCCCTGATATTATTTTTCAACAGAAGCAATTTCCTTTAACACTTCTTATAGTGCAGATCTGGCATGACAATTTCTCTCAGTTTTGTTTATCTGTTAAATTTATCACTTTACGTTCGCTTCATTTTGCCTATTTACTTTTTTCAAATATGGAACAGGAGGCTGACATTTGTTCCTTAGTGGGTTTATTTTTCTTTGAGCACTTTAAAGATGTTACTTCATAGTTTTCTGGCTGGCATAGCTTCTCATGAGAATTCTGTTGTTACTTTTGCCATTGTTCTCTTACTGCACGAGCATCTCTTTATGGCTTTTAATGTTTGCCTTATCATTGATTTTCACTGCTTATGGAAAATCTTCATGTGGTATTTTTGTATTTATCCTATTTGAGTTATTGAGTTTCTTGGATACTTGGGTTTATTATTTTTTTTCAATCAAATTTTCAAAGTTTTGTTATTATTTCTTCAAATATTTGCTGACTGCCTTCTTTTGTCTATGACTTTAACTGTACATGTTGTACAACTTGATATTACATTGCAATTAGTGGACTATTCTTATTTTTAACTTTTGTTTCCATGTGCTTTATTCTGATATGTTCTATTGGTACTTTTTCAAGTTTCCTGCTTTTTATGTCTCAGTGTCTAATAAGTTATGATTCTACTCTAGTGAAGTTTTCCATCTCCAAAAGTTCCATTTGGATCTTTTAAATAATATTATTTTCTTTACTCATCATATTAATATTTTCTTATATATCTTTGAGCATATGAAACAGGCTTACATCAGCTATTTTAGAATTCTAATTTTATCATCTGCATCATTCCCTTTGGACTACTTTCTCTTTTATTATGTTCTCTTCGGCCTTTTCTTTATGTCCACTAATTTTTATGGGATAAAGTGAATTTTATATTGTTCAATTCCCACTGGGTTATGCTTTTTAAAAAGAGTACTTGACATTTTATGACCAGTTAAATTTAATCACTCATAGATTGTTTTCATTCTTGTAGAATTGTTAAGTTCTTTTAAGGAAGCTTTAGCGTATTATTTATTCTGGGACAATTTTTGACTCTTGTTTAAGCCATACATCCCTTGAACATCTACCAAATATTTTTATGTTTATTAAAGTCATTTGTACTTTTGTCAGGGGAGATAGGATACAAATGATTGCAAGTACTATATGAAATTTGAGAATTGTTTACAATTTCCCAATAACTCTTCTTTCTCCTCTCCTTCTTCATGAAATCTTACCCTATGCAAAAGGGATTCCTTTTGCAGCTTTCTGAAACTTTCCTTCTATAGATTCTTTCTCTTTGAAACTCTGTCCTACAAATTTGAGCCTTTTCAGCCTTCCTAAATTCTCATGTCCATTTCCTGAATTGCCAGATCTGCTTGAGATCACTCTCCCTTAGACCCAATAGGAAATTGCCCACAGGCAGAAAGGCTGGACAAAGCAGAACATTTGCTTCTCTTTCTCTCAACAACCACTGCTCTCTTCTCTCAGGTCTGAACGGCATTAAATTTTTTTGGGGGGGTCCGGTCGTGGGGCCTGAACTCTGGGACTGGGCGCTGTCCCTCAGCTCTTCAGCTCAAGGCTATCGCTCTACCACTTGAGCCACAGCGCCTCTTCTGGCTTTTTTTCTTTTTGCTTATGTGGTGCTGAGGAATCGAAACTAGGGTCTCATGCATGCAAGGTAAGCGCTCCACCACTGAGCCACCTTCCCAGCCTGCATTAGTTATTTTCTATACTTTATCAATTTTCTTGTGGCTTATGCAGATGCATATTCTGAAACTCTGTAGACCCTCACTTCTGGAGTAAGAAGAGTAGCTAGCTGAGTGCTAAGTAGAGCACTTTCCCATCCTCATTTGCTCTATCACACTATCAATGCTTTATCACATTTTCTCTGGTCTCCTTTAAATATCTATGTAGTGTGGTGTCTCACAGCCAGTATTCTAAAATAGCACCTGCCCTTCCTTCACCAACACTCCATATTCATTTTGGACAATTTATTTCTTCTTAAGAGTTATCATGGTATAACAAGCTATAAAATATACACAATCATTTTGTTTATTATGTGTCTTTCCCAGTTTAATCTATAGCAACATGTATTAAAATGAACGCTCCAATGGCAATTGTTCTTGTTTTCTTTTAAAAAAATAATTGTAAAGGTGACGTACAGAGGGGTTACAGTTACCTAAGTCAGGTAATGAGTACATTGTATGTGACCCTCTTCCTTGTTCTCTCTGTTTTTCCCTTCCTGTCACCCCTCCTCACCTCCAGTTGTATAGCTCATTTCTAATATAGTGTTTAGTGAGTATCACTGTTGAATTGCTTCACCCTTTTGTCTCATTGTTTCTGTGCTCAACCCTCCCCCAAACAGATAAACTTACATACAAGACAAAAGATACAGAAATCAAATACAGGGACAAAAGGGAATAAACCAAAGAAAAGCAGTTGTTTTTATGTTTTGCTCATTGGTGCAGCCTCAGGGTCTAGAATGATGCTCAGAGCATTAACCAATAATGCGATCAATAGCATTCAATACATTTAGGGAGGTTCGTTTTGTTTTCTAGGCAGTGGTATTTGGACGGAAGGCCTATGTATTTGCCGGGAGGTTCTCTACTATTTGAGCCACACATCTAATCCTTTTTTTTTTTTTGCTTTAGCTTTCTTTTTTTTAATAGGGTCTTGGACTGTTATCCTCCTATCTATGCCCGCAACAGACTTCGATTATAAACATATAACACTAAACCTAGCTTGTTTGTTGAAATGTGGGTCTTTTTGCCTGGGCTGGCCTGAAACCACAATTCTTCCAATCTCTACCTCCTGAGTAACTTTCACCTGGCTCAAGGGACATTTTAACTATGGGATCTGAATGAAACACTGAGAACGAGAATATAAGAAATGTAAAAAAATATAATAGTAAGAAGCACAAATCAACATAGTTTTTGCGGTCAAGAAACTTCAGGAAAGAAATCAACAGATTGATTAAAGATTCAAGTTGAAATCTAGTTAAATGCTGAGATGTGTAAGTCAAGGCATTACTTATTGAGGAGGGGAGCTTGGAGGAGATTTGATGAGCAGGTCTTGAGACAGATCTTGAAAGGGTTGTGTGATTTTGTTTATTGTGAATATTTTGAGCCAGCTCTTCTATCTTTAATTTCCCTAAACATAAGTACTTCCCGGTCCCTGGGCTGATGACAATCACAGAGAATTCTTTGTTTTTGCTAGTTAGGAAAGAACAAGAAACACAGCCATTGTACTTTGTTGCCGCAGTAACAAATTTATATAAACTTACTCACGTAAGGCAACATGAATTTATTATCCTACAATTCTGGAAATGAGAAAACTGGAATAGGTGTTGTGATAACAAAAGTGTTGGCAAGTCCTCCTAGGGACTCTAGGAGAGAATACATTTCTTTGTTTTTTGCTGCTTCTAGAACTTTCTTACATTCTTTGCCTCAGCACCCCATGCTGTCAAGTACATCACTCCATCCTCCATCTCTATGTGCCTATGCTTTCTCAGTGGTATGGGCTGTTATAAACAGCCAATATTATCATAAATAGCAATAATAAAACTGTCATTTAGATATGTGTATGTTTAGATCTATACATATCTATATGACTATTATTGTATATATGGTGTGTGTATAGATAGATAGATAGTTATGACTATGTTTTTGTCCCCCCAAAATATGTTGCAGTGATAACTCCTGATGTTAAATAGGGATTTTGTAAGGTGATTAGTCATGAGGGTGGAGACCTCATCATTGGATTTGTGTCCTCCTAAGGAGGCCTGAGCTAGACCTGGCTTCCTTTCTCTCTGCTGTCTGCCATGTTAAGGGCACAGTAAGAAGAAAGCCACTGCAAATCAAGAGAAGACCCTCACAAGATATTGAATCTTTCAGCACTTCCCAACCTTTAGTTTTAGGACTGTGGTTAAGTCACTAGGTCCGTGGCTATTTGTTAGGGGCAGCCCAAACTAAGATATTTTGTAGTATCATTTAGCTGAGATTTGAACCAAAGGTATGGGACTCCAGTCTGAGGCATTTGCACGACTGGCTTTAATGTCTTCCTGCAAGAGATAGTCTATATTTCTGTGACCCCCTTCCCACCTCCCTGAAGGTCTGCCAATGAGCTCCAGTAACCAAAACTGAAGTCCATCATGGATACGCCTTACATCCTTCTGCCCCTCTTTGCTTCTTCCCCTCCACATCTCCACCACCAAGCATGGGATTCCACCCCTGTTCTTTTCTAATATGGGGAGCCAGACACTCCTTGTTTTGTCAGTGCTGGTTGAGCTGGGCAGTGTCCAAGACTTAGAAGGTACCACATCTGGCTCCACAGGATGCTGGGTCAGTCCTTGTTCCCAGCTGTTGCAGGATGCTGCAGGGGTGGGAGGCAGAGAGCTGGGGTCACTCTTTCCAGAATGTGACCCAGTGTTGCAGCTGTTGGTTTCAGGGAATGTGAGAGGATCTCCTGGTAAGACCACCTTATTAAGCATCTAAAATAATCTGGCCCCAAAGCCTCAACATTTCAACAAGAAATCAATATAGCAACTTCAAGAGATATTTCTGTTGTTAAAACCAGACGATCTTTTTAATTGGCTTCTGCAATCAGAGCATACAACAAATGTAAAGAAAACTTCAGAGCATATGGCATTCTGGAGTCAAGTGTAGTTTGATGAAACCACAGTGAATGTGAAGAGGAGGTATGATTTTAAAGAAAGCTGTTGGACTCTAGTGTTACAGATAGAATCTAAGAAGGCACTTTGCAATTCATTTTTTTCTATTTCTTCTTGGTGTTTTATTGCTTTCATGCCCAAAACCTATAAATGTTCCTTGTCACTTTAGCATAATCAATTCTAACTCCATCATGTTTTTTTCCAAGAAACTGACAAGAATCTCTCACAGCATGGCTGAGGGGACAGGATGGGCTGGCTGGGTGCCCAAGAACCTATCCCAGGCTCTTTTCTCAACTGTTCTGTCTGAAGAAGATGACTATTAAGCTAATCCAGCCTGAGACCCTGTGGGGAAAATGGTTGATGCTGGTTGAGCCTCATTAAACTCTACCTGGCAGTCTTGGTCATATTGTTAACTAAGGCTCTCATTTCTGTCAACCACCCAGATTGAAAGGGGCAATGCTCATCTCCCAGGCCTTCATCCTATTACTCTTGGTTGCTTGTGGATGACTCTGGATCTGTCATCACAGACTCCAGCTCCTAAGTCTGCCTAGGCACTGCTTGGAAGACAGGAAGGCGGTGGAAGAATTCTGGAAGAGAACAGCATCAGCGGCCTGCAGTCACAGTAAAACCCAGGGAGTTTGGTAGGGGGAAATGAGCCTGGCTAAAAGAAAGCCCCCATATCCCAAAATGTGACAAAGGTAGGATGTCAGGCCCTGCTCTAGACCTGTGAAAGTGGAATCCTTATTAAGATTCCCAGGTGGAGGCTGAGGTGTGACCATTGCATTCTTGGTCAGCCAGGGTAGGAAACTCCATTAGACGCTTAGCTCCAATTGGAGCTGAGGCTTGGGGTGATAGCTTGCCAACTTGGAGGAAAAAAAATCCTCAGGGACAGAGCCCAGGCCCTGAGTTTAAAAAGAAAAAGTTTTCCAGGTGATGGGTAAGCATCTGAGTGTCACAGATCACTGCTTTTTGTGTTTGTGTGGTTTTTATAGTTTTTGGTTTTTTGTGTTGTTGTTGTTTTGCCTCTAAATCTGGGAAGGTGTGTGTGTGTGTGTGTGTGTGTGTGTGTGTGTGTGTGTGTGTGTGTGTGTGTGTGTGTGTGTGTGTGCCCTGAAAAAGCAGACAACCTCTGCTGTCCTATTGGCGCATGGAGTCACAAAGTCTCCACCACTCCTCTCCACGAAGAGACAGTCTGAGGTTGCAACGAAGAAGACGAAAGTCATCCCCAGAATCCCGTGGCGACAAAGTCCCCACCTCTATTCTCCCAAGCCCCTTTCCAATGAGAGGTGGCTGCGGAAACCAGAGCCCGCCCTGGGCGGACCCCGCGCGCCTCTATGCTCCTCCCTCCCGTGCCAGCGCCGCACCGGGAGCCAGCACCGAGCTCCGGGTCCCCGCGATGGGGTGCGGGACATTGCTTCTCCTCGTTTCTCTGGTGTGGGTCGCTCTGGGCAACACCAGGGGCTCTGTGGCGGGTGAGTGGGGCTCGCGGGCTCCCTCGGAGGGGACCACTCCGGGAATTTGCGGGGTGCCAGGCTGCATGCTACCTGGGCTTTTCAGGGGCCGGAGGTGAAGAACTTGGGAGCACCTTTGTCTGGTGTGTGCTGTCCCCAGTTCTGCTGCTGCTGGTTGGACGAGGCTGGACGAGGCCGAGCCTCCTAGAAAGACCTCCTTAGATGAGTCCGGACATGGGGTGGGGGAGCTCCCCAAATCTGCGGGTGAGAGGGAGCTGGGGTGGGCTCAGGGACGCAGCAGGCGCCTTTCCTTCCTGGCACCCTCGCACAGGGGAGAAAAGGGGTTTTCTCCACCCCGCGGGCTCCCTCCTAGACTCTTCCCTGCCCCAGGTCCAGGCCCCCTGGGTTCGCTTTCTAGCTCTGGTCTCCCGCAGCAATGTGGCCCCAGGAGACGGCAGGAAGAGTTGCCTGCCTGGACAAAGCGGCCAGCAGAAAGGTGATGGAGTTCGAGGGACCTCTAAGAAGCGACTTTCGTGGCACTTGTTGATACAACTTACATATAAGCAGATCACAGGGAGGGGGTGAGCAGATCACAGGGAGGGGGTCCTGGGTGGCTGTGAATCACATGGTTCCTGAAGGGGGAAGTCGGTGTCTGCTGCTTGCTGTTGGAGTGGCCCAGCATTTGTGAAGTCACCTGCTCTGACAAGTCATCTCAATCCTAAGGGGAAAGTGCTTCACCAGACAGCAACCTTCCTCTCCTCTCCCCTCCAGGAAGGGAAGTGTGTGTGCGTGTGTGCGTGTGTGTGTGTGTGTGTGTGTGTGTATTCAAACTTGAACTCGGAGCCTTTTCCACACATGCTGGCTCTGTACCACTTGAGCCACACCTCTTCTTTTGGCTTTTTGCTGGTTAATTGGAGACAAGACTCGCTCAGATTTATGTGCTCCAGATAGCTTCCAACAATGATCCTCAGATCCCAGCCTTCCGAGTAGCAGGTGGCTTAAGACACAGGCACCAGCAGGGAAGTCATTTAAATTTATGCAGGCTCTTTTTTCGTCGACCCACTGTTAACCAGAATGGAGGAGCTGTCATTAAACAAGGAACAGTTCATCTTTCACGAGGGATTGTAACCCCTAGGATTGGCTCTGATCCTGTGTAGTGTCTCAGCTGTGACTTACCTCCCCTGCTGTTTCTGAAACAGGATTTGTTACTTGCCCCTTTCTTTCTTTCTTTTTCTTTTTCCTTACTCAGTAGTGATTGTCAACTCTTTCTAGTATGTAGACATCTTTATATCTGTTTTAGAACAGCATGCATTCATTGTACTTGATATATTGGGAAGCTAATTTAATATGTAAATCCATTACAAATTATTACAGGTACATTACACATCATAGGTATATAGCAAGTAGCTACCTATGGTGGAAATGTAATTTTTGAGACCAGTCTGCAAATAATGCATAGAATCCATCTGCAGGACAAAACACTGTTCAAATTACAACTCACCTAATGGGGGTTAGTCTTTGAGGGTTACAGTCAATCCTAATTGAAATCCACTTGGTAGGATGAACTGGAAGAAGCAACCAGAGTTAGTGCTTTTGTTTAACAAGTATGCTGAGTGCTCATGGAATCCCAAAAATCTCCTTCTTGTAATGCCTTATTTACCAGCCTGATTGAATAGACAAGAAAATGAGATCTTAAAGAGAGGAAATAGCTTTCTTGAGGATACATTGCCAGCAAGTGGTCCAATCTAAACTGTAACCCAGGTGGCCTGTTGACGGAGCCTGCTCCCATAGTAGTAATTACTGACATCAAATGGTCTCAACCTAATAGTGTTGTCGCAGTTCATTGAGATAGCCTGGCTAGAATGTGCATGATGCTAACATGGTTAACTGTCCAATAATAAACAATATTTCCTGAGTGTAAACTAAGAGACGAAATCTAGACAGCAGCCTTCTGTGGTCCATTTCACTCCCACAATGCTGCAAAACTTGGAAGTAGGACTTGCTGACTCTTCCTTACAAATGGTATGTATCACATGGCTTATGTTTCCTAGGAACTGATGATTGGCTTTTTTTTTCTGGGGATGTTATGTCAGTATAGCAAATTAAGTATACTCATGCCTTTCTGTTGTTTCTTTCTATGGACCCTGCATATTAGGCTTGTTGTGTGTATGTGTGTGTGTCAAGTGTGTGAGATGTTGATGTTGTTGTTGTTATGCCAGTCCTGAGGCTTAGATGCTGTCCTTTAGCTTTTTTGCTCAAGGCTAGTATTCTACCACTTGAACCAGAGCTCCATGTCTGGATTTTTGCTAATTAATTGGAGATAAGAGTCTTACAGATATTCCTGCCTGGGCTGGCTTTGATGATCATCAGATCTTAGTCTCCTGAGTAGCTAGGATTACAGACAGGAGCCATCAGTACTCAGCTGAGGTTTGATTTTATTCATTAAATGTTTGAAGTTTATAGACATAAGGACCGAGCTTGAATAAAGCAGATAATATAAATCAATCTCGTGCAAATAACTGAAAACTCAGAAATACTTATGTCTAGCTATTAGAGGTATTCTTATAAAAAAAGAGTTTTTAAGGACCAAAACTTGAAATCTATTTTAAGATATGTCAGTACATACCTAGGAGTAAATGAGTCAAAATACTGTTAGTATTCACACCACAAGGCTTTGAGACTTAACCAGAGCTGAAGAAAGTTCCAGACTAACGTGTGTACACTTATGAGTGAGCCCCCATTCTACCAGTTAAACAGGCCTGCATACAACAAGGCTCCAAGAACAACTCCACAGCATCAGCAAGAACTTGCTTGTAAGGAATGGTACTAGGGAACTATGTGGATTTGGGGGGTGATATCTCCTCCCTAGTGGAAGGAAGGTCTTCAAAAATGACCGTCAACAGTTACTTATGGTGAAAACATGCTCCCTGTATTCAAGGAAGCCAGACATTCTCATGGCTCTGCTTCTTGGTCATCTAATGCAGACAAAGTGGAGTGTAACAGGACAAGACAGGCTGCCTGTGGAGAAAAATGCATTCCTGTGACCTGGCTCTGCAATGGCCAGCAAGAGTGTCCCGACGGGAGCGATGAGCAGTGTGGTAAGCACGAGTCAAGGCTGTGGGTGACATTAATCAGGGGGCATTGTGCTCCTCAACTGCTTTGTTAAGTGATAGTTCCCTGGTACAACTACTTAAAGACAGTATTTAAAAAAAAAAAAAAAAGACTGTCGCATGAATCTGGCCCTGATTGGCAAGTAGACATTGAGCATTACAAATGGGAAAATCTGAACTGCTCTAAAGCCTCAAGTTTATAGGCATCAAATGATGTCACAAATGGAAAATTCTGCATCCAGATCTTGGTGATGGGTTATAGGCACAATGCAGGAAAGATCATTTCAAAATGATCTGTGGTAACGGTATAGATGAAATATACATGAATTTTGTGTTTACATTTGGGTTTCATTCCCAAGATACCTTACTAATGCAAATATTCCAAACATTTAAAACATCTGGAATCTGAAATACTTCTGATCTCACATAAAGCAGCTCAGTTGTTGCAGGCTATCATTAGGTAGGCTAGGGATGTGTCTTCAAATGTTGGTATCACCATTATCATATCAAGATCGTCCATGTAGGCTTAATCATTGGTAGAAATATTATCCAAACTAGACTAAGCCAGAGAACAGAAAACTTTTGGAGGTCCTGGTGCACAGAATTGCTTTTGTATACAATTAACTGGTTAAAGTTTTCATGCTCAAGCTCCAGTACTGGTGCGTGTGCATGCACATGTACATGCACACACACACACACACACATATACTTACAGAAGAAAACCATAAAATCATAAAACTACAAAACTGCAATGGCCATGTGGTGACCATGGGAACCTAAAATTATTTAAATGCACCAAATTTAATAAAATTAAATTCTTCTGTCATGTTGGCCACATATTTCAAGTACTCAGTTGTCACAAAGGACTAGTTGCTACCATTGTAGACAGAACAGATATGAAACATTGCCTTTGTCACAGCAGATTGTACTGGATAGTGAGTGGTGCTCTAGATGAATGATGGGGAGCATGCGTTACTGGGCTGCCAGGCAGTCATCCCTTGTAAAGAAGAGGTACTATGGGTTATCCTAAGGGGAAGCATGAACAAGATAATCAAGTCCATGGTTGACTCCAGTGACAAGTTGGGGAAAAATGAGTGCTTTGCTAATTAAGAAAATAAAAGCTACCTGCATCCTGACAAACTCACCTTCCTACCTGCTATTCTACATCTGCCACTGGCCTTCAGAAGAGACATGTGGGGGGCACGGCCACGCCTGGCAGTGTGATGATGGCAAATGCATTTCCATTGGATGGCTTTGCGATGGCACCAGAGACTGTTTGGATGGTTCTGATGAGGTCAATTGTGGTATGTATGACTTAATTTTCCTCTTCTGTCACCTCTGTTTATCATCAGTATTTGTTAGCACCCACAACACTTTATCAAACAAGGAAGCCGTTAGCTGGCTTTGCACCATGTGCAATAAGACCAGATGTTATTCTCTCTCTGGCTTTATAAGAGACTTTTAAATTCACTTGTTTTCTTTTTCTTTTTTTTTCCCAAGCAGATTCAAAGTAAGTGATTACTTTACCTTATTAATTCTTGAACACATCTTTGGAGTGGAATCTTAGTATACACAATTGAGACCATGTCCCCAGTGGCTTGCATCTCATTTAATTCTTGCTTTTCTATACACTAAATCCATGAGCAAGCCATACATGATGTGGAGACACAGGCTCATGGTCCGCTTCTACTTCAACCAGCCACCTTTTCCTGCCTTACAGAGCGATCAACAGCATGTCCATACCCAAAAGTCCAGTGTCCAGGGACGCTTCAGTGTCTGGATGCCTGGGAACTCTGTGATGTCCACCAGGACTATGCAGATGAGTCTGACAAAGCACACTGTCCCCAGAGCCATTGCCCACATGGGCAGTGGCAGTGCCAGAATAAGGTATGTGTCATGGACAACTGGAAATGTGATGGCACTGACCAGTGTGGTGACTCTTCAGATGAGGAGGCCTGTGGTGAGTCCTGCTTCCCCACTTGTTTTCAAGGGCAGGTTGGACTATGTGGGCGGCTTTATGCAACTTGCATTTTAATGTATACGAACAAGATAAAAGCAAGATGCCTCCTAGCAATAGCCAGCACGTAGTTATCCATGGAAAAGTACAAAAGTGCTTGAAATGAAACTCTTGAAATGAATGCTCTAAATATTGCCTGAAAAAGCTCCCAGTATAGACGATCTTAGAACACCTAAGTCCCTGTTTATGAAGGAAGCCTAATGGCAGATGACCCATGATCTTGTGTAGTGACTATAGAAGGGGCCAATTACTCCTTCAAGGAGGAGCACCCCCAAGAGGTCGACAAATGCTACATTTTCCCCCCTGGACCCCACATGCTCCATGTACTAGCTTTTCTGACTTCTTCATAAACCACGATCCCACCCAATCTCTTCTAGAGTTAACGTTGTCATACCTTATATATTCAGATTCCAACATTTTTACAATGAAGTGAAATCCAGTTTCTTAAGAGAGTGCTTTTAGATGACAAGTTATATATACCATTCCAGTTATAACTATTTAATTCTAGGTCCATCAATGGTTTCAATACAGTCCCAGGTATTTTAACACCTTTGTGATCAAATCTAAAGATCTACTTCCTTGATAAATAGCTTTGAGAAGATACAAGATTCTTTCCTTCATAAATTTCCCCTGGGTTATAGAAATATTATCACTTTACTAACTGAAAAAGTTGTCTGTTGTTATCCTCCCCACAAGTACTAATGAAGACATGCTTAATTCCTGACACAGCTTCCTGTCCAGCCAACACAGTTAGGTGTGATGAAAGCAAATGCATCCTAGAATCTCTGATGTGCAATGGAGAAGCAGACTGTGCAGATGGTACTGATGAGCCCATTTCATGTGGTAAGAAACCAATTACTTAGTTGATGGTGAGAAAATAAGATTGAGCAGCTAATGCCTTAGTTATCATAGAGGTTGGTTCTTCAAGAAAATACTCAGACTAAGATTCATAGTTTATTATCTTTCAAGAATGGATTCTCTTATATGTTATAACTTTTAGCATTTGGCTGTAGACTTTGAGTGTAAAAAAAAACAAAACTTTAAAACTTGAAGGGCCATTCTCATTTTGTAACTTTAGAAAAATATTTCAAACTATGTGGTTTCTGAAATGCAAATATAAATTTGCATGTCTTCAGGATGCAAATAAAAATTATATATAGAGCCAGCGATGTGCCTTCAAATGTCAGTGGCATTGTTGTCAGAAAAAATTCTATACTGAGGTTTTGGCTTAATCATGTGCAACAGTGTGGCTCAGACTACACTGCCCCTGACCTGCCTTTATAGGAAGACTTTCTAGGACCACATTGCACGTAATTGTCTTTGTATATGACCAACAATTTCAGCTTTACATGCTCAGAGATTTTATGACTCTTAAAACTGGTTTACAAATTGAGTACAAAGACAACTACAAGATGTCTAATGAAGAAGTAATACATTTGTTCAAGACAAGATAGAGAATTCTCGAAAGAGTCAATGGAAAAAAAAGACTCAGGAAGAACTTTTCTCTAATGAGGGAAGAGGCTACTGAAAAGCAGAACTTTTCTAGCTCTTGCAACACAAATCACTGTTGGCTGGGCTGGGAAAGTAGCTCAGTGGTAGAGTGTTTGCCTTGCATGCATGAGGTCCTGGGTTTGATTCCTCAGCACTGCATAAGTAGAAAAAGCCGGAAGTGAAGCTATGGCTCCAGTGGTAGAGCATTAGCCTTGAGCTGAAGAGCTAAGGGACAGCGCCCAGGCCCAGAGTTCAGGCCCCATGACTGACAAAAAGAAAGAAAGAAAGAATCGCTGTTGGTTTGGCAGGGGAAGGGGAGAGTGGGCATCTCATCTTATCACTTTGTCAGTTTGTTTCCTAGATCAACACCAAGTCTTCCCATATATCTTTTTAGTGAAACCTCGTTAGTAGTGTTAAAAGCTGCCAAAGAAATTTGTACTTGAAGGAACACAAGTAAAAGATACTAAACGCATGAACCATGGAACAAAATAGAGGTTTTTGAGTCCTCTGTGTAGAGAATTTATTGGGGTGTGGAAATCAGTACCTTATTTCCTAAAGTAAGGAAAAAACACAGCCCTGCTGCAGGAGAGTAATAAAGACACTAGTACTTGAGATTGTCTAAGCTGTTGGCCTGTGTGCCACTGCTGGAATTCCTATCATTCCCTTCATGGTTGTCCTTCAGAGCTCCAGGTACCCAGGCCAGCGGGCTAGGTCAAAGGTTATCCATAACAAAGTCATCTGTTCCTCAGCTAGTATAGAAGTAAGCACAGTTCAGATGTTGGTCCTCCATGGTGTTCAATTGTTTTGACTGCTGCCTTGTCTCCACTAGGTAGAAACTGCTCCCTAGTGAATGGGGGCTGCATGGGCCTGTGCAGCGACACGCCCTGGGGAGTCTGGTGTGCCTGTGCGTCAGGGTGGCAATTGCAATCCGATGGGCAGAGTTGTGGAGGTCAGAACTCATTGGTTCCTCTCTCTTCAGATAGCTTTTATTGTGGTAACATAATATAAATTCTACCATTTTAGCTATGTTTAAGTGTACCATTTGTTAGCCTTAAGTATATTCATAATGTTGTGTAACCATCCTCACTGTGTATTTCTAGACTTTTCCATTGTTGCCAGTAAAGACTGTCTTCCCACAGAATGGTAAGTCTTCATTCCTTTCTCCCGTGTCCCCAGTAAACGCTACAGAATTGTTGTCTTTTGTGATTTTGTAAACTCTAAGTTCTTCATATAAGTAGAATCATACAATGTTTGTCCTTCTGTGTCTGGTTTATGTCACTAAGCATATCTTTAGGATATGTCAACATTACCTTTGTTTTTAAGGCAGAATGAAATTCTATTGTGTGTATAGACTACATCTATGGATGAAAGTTTTGGGTTGTTTCTGCCTTTGGGTTATTGTGAATAATACTCGTAGGAACATTGGTATACAAATACCTGTTTAAATCCCTAGTTTCAATTCACTGGGTGTATTTCAGAAGTAGAAGGACTGTTTTTGGATAATCGTCGAACAATTTTCCATAGTGGTTGCGCCATTTAATACTCCCACCAAATCCTGCCAATGCTTATTTTCATCTTCCTGTGGCAATTGCAGGTCAACTATTGCCGGGTGAGACTATGTCAGATTTTGCATCCTTCCTTCATAGGGCTTAAAAAGTTTCTGTCATGGAATAAATAGATTTGTTATTTCATGCCTAAGATCCATGGAATAAGTGTCAGGATAAACTCTAAAATTAGAGTTTGCTGAATGTCCCAACTGTTCTGGCTAGCTGACCTCTAAGTTTTGCAGTCCTTAAGTTGCACTTAGCTGTCAAATGGGATTATGGTACATACATGGTAAAGAAATTTCACCTATCTTTATCCGTCAGAAATAATTAGAAAAGGTTTTGGTTCTACCCTGTTGTACTTGTATACAAAAAAATCCAGGGCGGTATTTTAGATGAAAATATGATGAGCAGGACAAAGGATCTTTGTTCTGTTGCCCTGACCTAAAGGGAAGATCAGCTCTCTACCATGAGCCTCAAGGATTATCCCTACTTACTAATGCCTTTTCTTCCTGGTTCCACCTGTAACCCTAGTCACCTGGGAGGACTGTAAGAGAAAAACAGATTTACTAAGAAGCATTAAATTTACAGTAGATTTTATGTTAATGCTTTATTAAGAGTTTCTATGAGCCTATGTAAAGTTAATTCATTTTAATTGAATTTTAGTAAATCTTAACATCTAAACTTAATTTTTCTAAGCTAAATCAATAATTTAATCTATTGCATTTGCTACTTCTTTATCTAAAGCTGGTGATTGTACTCAGATGGATGTAGGTTTTGTACATCCTGCTCCAGGATCCTGAAGCCCCCTACTTCCTTTTCTGATCTATGGTAGGACTTGATTGGCCACTGAGTTGGCAGTAGCTCTGCACTGATTATTTTTCAGGAATAGGAGGGCATTATTCTCCTTTGGGATCTTGTAGCTCTGGAAGGAAAAATATTTTCCAGTAAAAACTCTTCGGGAACCATTTTCCTTAATAGTAAAAATAAATAAATCTCCCCTCGTTTTGTAACTTACAATCTAAAGAGTCTCTATGATCAGGCTTTGAGAGTCAATTGCATCTTATTAAAGTCTACCAACAATACCTAAGAGCTTTTTCTGTCATCTTAGAAGAGATATTCCATAGTACCCAGTGGACTCCAGATCCTACCACTGTCATTCTGTAATAATGTCTGGCTGGCTTGGAAACATTCTAGGAATATTGCTAGGATAACATAGTCAATATTCTGTACTAGCCAAATACCTTGGGAGCCTATATTTAAGTTTCTGCTAACTTATATTTACTATATATATAAAACTATATATTTACATTCACTATATATAACTATATACTTATATGCACTATATATAACATTATATATATATAACTACATATATATATATATATATATATATATATATCTGACTTACAATTCTCTGTCATCAGACTTAGATGAGTGCTCTGTGGAATACAGTCCCTGTGGCCAACTATGTCATAATACACCAGGCTCTTACTCCTGTGACTGTATTCAAGGTTACCAGCTTTATAATGGCACTGACTGTCGAGTTATAGGTAAGTTAAGCAAGTTAAGAAGTCCTACCTCCTGTTTATTCTTAGCCATAATTATAGAGAGCAGTGACATATACAATTGGTACTAGAGATGATCCTATTCTTTCTGTACAGGAGCAGTCATAATATTCATTGCCCAAGCTGTAAGTTATAATGTGTCTTAAAATGATGTCCTATGAATGTGCTTAGTGTAGATGTTAGGGATAAGTAGATCTGGACAAGGAAAATAGGGTAATATCTTTAGTTAACAGGAAAGATGTGAAAGAATCATATTAACATGTCACTATTTCCTTCTATTGCAGATGATGATGTTAAAATTCTTATTGCATCAGAGCAAGAGCTTGGTATCCTGGACCGAAAGACAGGCATCTATGAGACTCTGATACCTATAAAATCAAGGCCTCATTACGTTGCATATGACCTTGAAAGAAGCATTTACTTCTGGGTGGATGAAGTTTTAAATGTGTTTTTCCTTGGGAAGCCAAACTCTGTTCCCCTCTACCCAGGTTAAGAGTCTTAGCTGCTTGAAGCTGTATGTGTTACCCATCTGGCTGTTACCAGTACAAAATATCTGAGATTATCAACTTAAAAAAAAAAGGAAATGTGGTTACCACTTTTGGTGGTTTCAGTCCACAGTCAGTGGCCCTATTTATTCAGGGCCGGTGATGAGATAAGCACATCATAGCATTAGTATTTGGTGGTGAAAGCTTCTCCTGCATAAAAGCCAGGAAGCAAAGAGGAGGAGGAAAAGACTGCTGTCCCATCATTCCAATTAAGGGAAGACCAACAATGACCTAAAATATTCCACTAGGCTTCCCCTCTTAAAAGTTTCTACTAATAGTGTTCCTGTCTGGAGATTGAGATTTTAACACATAGAACTTTAAAGAACATCCCACTTCCAAATTATAACACCTGTCACACATAATGTAAGAATCACACTCTGACTCACTTGTCACAAGTATATTAAAAACCCCAATTTGATGTAAGACTGGCAGTTTAGCTGCATGGGAACATCATAGAGCATTACCTGTGACTGGAAGGTATATAGTCTCTGGTAGTTCTGTGACCTTGGACAAGTTCTTACTCACTTTGATTGGCCTAGTACTCACTGGCTGAGTGGGGGAATTAAACTAGACAGTGCATATGAGAGGATTGGTATAATGGTGGGAACAGAGAAATATTGTGGGTACAATTAAGTGGCAGGGCTCATGGCAATTCTCCCATTGACTATTGCCTGACCTGAGGCTGCAGGCTCTCAGATTCCTTGTTTTTCTTCTGTTCAGGTTCCCTCCTTCCATGCAACTTCTGCATGTTGAAAATACCCTTGCTCATCTCAGGCCTCTCTTCCTTGGGTTCCATTTATCCTACTTTATAACTTGAAATCAGAAAACTTAGAATAGTCAGATCCAAGTTTCTGCTTCCAAGGTAAGAGAGAAATAAAAGGAATGCAGGAATGTAATGTTTTCTTCTGTGTCCCCAGAACTTACATCAGTGAACAGTATCTCTTTGGACTGGTTCACGGGACAGTTGTACTGGGCTAGTAGTTCTTCAAGAGGCATCTATGCTGGCTTAAGTGATGGCCGAGGCTACGTCAAAGTCTTGGAAAAGGATGTTGTGCCAGAACAGCTAGTTGTGTTTCCTGAAAAGAAGTAAGTAGACTTTCCTTTGGGGGTATATCCAAAATCTTGTCATTTTAAATCATAAATAAAAACTAGAGGAAGTGGCGCTGTAGCTCAAGTGGTAGAGCGCTCGCCTTGAGCTGAAGAGCTGAGGGACAGCGTCCAGGCCCAGAGTTCAAGCCCCACGACCGACAAAAAAATAAATAAAAAAAAAATAAAAACTAGATGTCACTTGCTTCCCCACAATACTTCAAATTGAATTGTATGGAGCCAAACTTTTTCTTACGTATTAAAGCAGAAATCTTTAGCATCCTAAGTCATGTAGTGATTTGAAATCCCCATGAGAAAGCTTATTATTCTCAATGGGCTGTTGAGAATAATGTGTACATGCATGCAAGTGAGCAAGACTCTCTAACACCTTGTTCTCTTGATGGCAGGTACTTGTACTGGGTAAATCAAGGTGAGAAAGGGGTGAGGACTATTGAAGCTGCAGGAATGGATGGCTCCGACAGGAAGGTGCTGGCGGTTGTGACTGCAGAGGAACCTTTAGGACTAACACTTGACCACCTAAATGGCAGACTCTACTGGATCAGTGACTATAAAAAGGTACCCAGATACGTCTGAAGGAAAAAGTAAATACTGTTTTGGTTGAAAGTTGGTATGACTCTATAACTAAGTAGCTAATTACAATATTCTTTTATATCTTGCATCAACTCTAAACTACCTTCTGGCTGTGAAAATAGAGAAAAATAAGGTGTAACTACATAATGTTTCTGCACAGGGCAGACAAGGTGTAACTACACAGCATTTCTAGGCAATGCAGCTGGGAGTCCTGATATGCTTTTCTGACACACTCTATATTAAATCCCATTGGCAGTTCCCAGTAGTACAAGTCATGTTCTATGTTGTACCTTTAGTATTTACTTAGGTAATTCAGAGGTACTTTTTATACTCAGATTTCTAAGTTTTAATATTGCAGCTCACATCACATTTTCAGAAATGCCAAGCTAAAAGACAAGAATGCATAAAATCACAGGCTTGTGAGTCATCCTGCTAGGCCTGAAATTTCCTAGCTGTGATTTTTGTCTGGCTATGTTGCCTCTTTGAGAACCCTTTGTCTTGCCCTCTCTGAAAGTTACAGAATATCAACCTTACAAGGCAGTTGGAGAGTAGAGACAGAAAGCATTTTATTCAATATCTATATTTGAATTAGTCTCTTTTCCAGCACATCTATACAAGAAGCAATGCACTCTATTGACTTTAGCACTAGCATCCATGAATCTTCTTATTCACTTGCATCAAATTGTTTTCAAGTACAGATATTAATCAATGTCCAAGCTATTGGGGGTGGCACCAACATCATCAGTATCTGTAATGTTCTCATGCTCTCACGAGATTTCCTTCAGTCTATAGAGACAGTCAAAGTGGACGGCCATGGGAAGCACACCTTTCCTAAGATCTTCTTGGAATATGAAGCCCCAGTAGGACTGGCCATATTTGAGAACTCTTTCTTCTGGGCAAATAAAACACAGCTGTTTCACACCTCACCCCACAGTCCAAGGGAGAGAGAGGTGTTATTGGATGCCTCCGTGTCTGCTTTTTCAGTCCTTCACAAGTCCCAGCAGCCTAGGAGTAAGTACAAGCCTTACTTTTAAAATGCTGATGAATCAGAATATGAACCCCTGTAACTGCCTAAGGTGCTACCTCAGTTCCTGGGTACTTGCTCTTTTGTGGAAAGGAAATGAGCTGGATATCCTAGACTTACATGGAACTTCTAAGTAAGATGAATGCAGACACATCCCAAGTTATGTGCCCTGTGTCTGTCTAGAGCATCAGCCAGATTTTAAGGTTTGAAATACAGATAACCTAGGGCAAGAAACTATTTGCAGAGAGGCTGGGTGGGATAGCTTATTCACTCTCATGTCAACTGACAAAAAAGAAAATTGAAGAAAGTCTGCTATCTTACGTGGAGAAAGAAGTTAGAATTTTTTTGTTGTTAATTTGAAATTCCACCTCATGTTTAATTCAGATAATGCTTCTTATGTGGATTTGAAAAACTCATCAGAAAATTTTCCTCTCTGAGGGAACATTCCACTAATACAGGGAGACAGTCATTGTTGTCCTCACTCCAAGGGAGAAGATGCTGTTGCTTGAAGCTTTATTTGGCTCTAGCCTAAGACAGAGAGATAATGGTTATCTGAAAGACAATCAGGAGACCATTAGGATTCAAAGATCAGATCCATAACCAAGAGTCATGAAGTATATTCAGACTTTTCTTAAGGCAAAAAAGGCTTACTTCTTTTTCTTTATTGAGTTTTCAAGTGGCCTGGATAAATAAATCTGAAATATTCTCTAATATGTCTCTATTCAACTTAGGCAGAGACCCAGCATGTGTTCCCGGTTCTTGCAGCCATTTATGCCTCCTATCCCCGGTCCACCCCAAGGGCTATAAGTGTGTTTGTCCAGAGGGACTATTTCTTTTACCTTCTGGCACCTGCAGTGGTAAGTAAACCAGGTAAAATGTGCTGAACTCAAGGAAGCGAAGCCCAGAGTAGTATGATTAAGTAACAGTGGCATGGAATACATTCATCTTTGTGCAGCTAACATGACCATGCGCAGAGCTCCCTCATCTTCCCAAACTCTGAACCTATTAAGCATGGCCCTCACTTTTTCCCTTTTTTATAGTCCCTGTCAGCTACAATTCTATTTTCTGCCCAAAGGAATCTGCCTATTCTAGGTACTACATTCATAAAGATCATGGATACATGTTTGGTTGAGTAAGGTTGAATGATATTCCATAATTTGCATATACCACACTTTATTTATTTGTATGTTGTTGTGTAATTGTCACTGGTTATTTTTCAATCAGGGAAAAAGTAGTTCATACCACTTAGTCATATGTTGAAATTTTGCAAATTTTTTGGTACAAGAAATTCTGTTCTTCAACTTTGTCTTACTTTTGTATTGCTAATGTAAATTCTTCATAATATGCATATACCACATTTTATTTATTTGTATGTTGTTGTATAATTGTCACTGGTTATTTTTCAATCAGGGAAAAAGTAGTTCATACCACTTAGTCATATGAAGAAAATCTGCAAATTTTTTTGGTACAAGGAATTCTGTTCTTCAATTTTGTCTTATTTTTGTATTGCTAATGTAAATTCTCCATACGCTAGTTTACCTTCAAAAGATTAATGCTACATACATAAACCACTTGAACATCTTTACCCAACATATTTGGCTTTTATCGACACAATATTGAGGTTTTAAAAAGAATAAATTAGTTAAGTGTTTGCATTGCTTTAAATTTTTCTGTGGCACTGGAATTTGAACTCTAAGAGCTTGCTATGCAAGTACACTATCATTTTAGCCATGCCTCAGTTGATGTTTGTGTTCAAACTGTTTTTGTGTGAGTATGCCAGTCCTGGGGCTTGAACTCAGGGCCTAGGTATGGTCCCTGAGCTTTTTCGCTCAAGGCTAACACTCTACCATTTGAATCACAGCTCTACTTGTGGGTTTTTGTTTTGTTTTGTTTTGTGTGTTTTTTTTTTTGTTGTTGTTTGATGGTTAATTGGAAATAAGAACCTTATGTGCTTTCCTGCTCAGAATGGTTTCAAACTGAGATTCTCAGATCTCAGCCTTCTGAGTAGTCAGGGTTACAACCATGAGTCCACAGGTGCCTGGTTCAAGCTATCTTTTTTTAAATTTAAATACAGTCTACAGGAGTATGTCTGAATGAAATCATGGTGTAATAAACTGTACTGGAAAACTCATCAGCTGACTTTATTTTAGGACTATGTATTGTATACAGTTAAATGCAAATATCTGAGTATTTTTCATTAATGAAGATAAAGTACATAAAATTCTTTTATACCAAAATGGTATTCAATCAAGCAGATCATTACTTTACTTTTCCTCATAATTCCACATTAGCCTTTCAGCAAAAATCCAGATGAACTGGTGCCTTACTTTGACTAAGTAATCCACTCCTCTAGGAGCAATGGCAGTCAAGTTGTATGTGTGCTTCAGGCACACACTGTAGAAGAACCCTTTCTCAGGACCATTCTTTAATAGGGAATCATGGCTGTGTAATTGTTTAGGAGATGGTGGAGAAGAGGAGAGGGAAAAATTTAAGAGGTGAATAATTGTATAATGTATTGCCACTATATATAAGGATATAAAGAGTCTCAAAAGCTGTTGATACATAGGGGTTTGGTTGGGCAGGGAAAGAGAAAGAAATACAAAGGCTTATTCTGAGCAACCCACAATATATGTACATTTAAAATACCATGGTGAAACCCTATGGTGTAATTTCAATATACACTACAAAATAATGACACAGTAAACTAAAATGTGCTCTGTAGGTGTATGGGTTATACCTGTGAGTTGGAGGTGGTTGGGCTCACAAAGTGGAGTAGATGAAGAGGAATACTGCCAGGTTGGATGGTTGCATATATGACAAGAGAACAATTACACATGTTGAAATTGTTTTAGGAAGATGAGAGAGAGTAGAAAGAGAAGGGGTAAGAGAGAGTAATGTGGGTACGATTGATTGGAATTCATTTGTACATGCATGGAAAGGTCACAATGAAACCCCCTTATACAACTAATAAAAGCAGCTCAGTTGGAAAAAAAAAACCTCTCCTCTTCCTGCATAGAGTTAAAACTTGTGTTTTCCTCGGGCAAACATCTGTACTTGTTAAAAGTTGGCTCTATGGGATATGCTATAGAGAAAACTCTGATTCAAGAGCATCCTGAGAACATCTATTTATTGGATATCGACTGGAAAAGGAACCTGATTTATTGGACAAATGCCCAGGGACATTTGGTCTACTCAACTGGGAATTCAGGACCAATGCAAGAGATTTGGACAGAGCATACAGGTAAATGAAGGTGGCCATCTTGTTTCCCGGTTCTCTGTTGTTTTCTGATTCTAAAATACCTAGTACTGTGAAACTTTATTCTGATCTGAATAAGCTTTCATAACAAAGGATGCTCTTAGCTAATTTAAATGCTAAGCTTTCTGATTTCCCTTCACTCTTAGGTGGCAGGTGCAGACTATCAGGAAGTTATGATTTAGAGAATACTTGAGATATAGAAATAAGTTTGAAAGTTCTTCTGACTTTAAGTCAGGGGAGGATAGAAAAGGGCCTTTCCTTCTTCCAGTCTGCATTGCAGATTTTTCTTACACTAATATAGAAGCAGTTTGCAGTGCAGATTTCAGAGAGAACTAGCAAAAACATTTTGTTAATATGTTAATAGGTACTTTCTCTTCCCTCCTACGCTCCAAAAAGCCACACCCCATCCTTACATTTTCTGTACTCATCTAAAATGCAAACACCTCTAGAAAAGAAAGCTTGAGACTTGAGCTCTGGAGTGAGTAATTAGATTTCTAAGTATCTGTGCCCTGGGTAGTTGGCCGAATATGAAGGATAGGTTTTACTGCAAGAAGTATCATTTGACATACAGGCTCCTGAGCCATCCTTCAATACAGTATAACCTATCTAGACTCTAGTGGGAGAGCACAATATTTGACACATAGATACTCCCAATATTTGGCTCAGAATGTATTCAGGAGAAACTGAAAGGGGTGGGCATAGTCCCAGGTATCCGATGGCCGTCTAGGGGGACCCATGAGTGAAAATATCTTTCCCCTTTATTAAGGTGGCTTCTCTGATCTGGCTGATCTTGTTAAACAGGTTCTGTGTTTCAATGATCAAGAATATGTGAAAGATGGATGATTTCATGTGTGTTGGATTTAGTGTTGAGTATTGAGCCTTGGTGGCTGTGATGGTCAGCTTGCTGTTCCTACAATAAATAGTGGAGATAATCACTTATAAAGAAAAAAAGTTAAAAGAAAATGAGAAATGTCTTTTTTTATTGTAAAGGTGATAGAAGGGTTACAGTTATATAAGTCAGTTAATGAGTACATTTCGTTTTTCACAGTGTCATCTCTTCCCTCATTTTCTCCCAGCTTTTTCCCTCTTGACCTTCCTCCTCCTAAGTTGTATAGTTCATTTTCAACATAGTGTCTAGTGAGTATCACTGCTGAATTAGTTCATCTTTGTCCCACTGTTTCTATGCTTCCCTTTCCCCTCCCTAAATTAGATACACTTGTGTATAAGACAAAGGGTTCAGAAATAAAAAACAGTGATAAAGGGAATTGACCAAAGAAAAAAGAAAAAGAAAAAAAGAACTGCAAGCAGTACTTGGATTTCATTTTAATAAGTATCTTTTTTTTTTTTTTTTGCCAGTCGTGGGGCTTGAACTCTGGGCCTGAGCGCTGTCCCTCAGCTGTTCAGCTCAAGGCAAGCACTCTACCACTTGAGCCACTTCCAGTTTTCTGAGTGGTTAATTGGAGATAAGAGTCTCATGGATTTTTCTGCCTGGGCTGGCTTTGAACCATGATCCTCAGATCTCAGCCTCCTGAGTAGCTAGGATTACATGTGTGAGTCACCAACACCCAGCTCAATAAGCATCATTTTATATAATCATTTGCACATAGCTATTGAGTCTTTGTGATCCTCTCCTAAGAATTTCCTCCTTTGTTTAGATGCACTGCTTTTGTTTGGTGGTGTGTGTGCGGGGGAACAAGGGTGCTTGCTGACAATGACAGGACATGCATTATGGTACAAGGCAATTACTTGCCAATTCAGATAAGAAAAGGAAAAATTTACATAGAACAACCACACCTTGATTTGTAGTACTTACAATTTTCATGGTGCAAATATTCCTACAATATCAGATTACAAGCTCAAGTGTGGCATGATGACATATGGAGTTGGGAAGTGGTACCAAAGCTCTATTGTATAGATTCAATTAATACAAGCAAACTAGAGTAGAGGTAGCAGATTAAGCAGCTCAAATCCAAAACTCTGTACTTCAAAACTACAAAATCTGAAAGCCTATGAACTTTATGATATGATAGTTGGGAAATTCCACCCCTGAACTCGTGTTGACCTGAAAATTTTCAGGATGCTGAAAATATTGTATAAAACATACTTTTGGCCTATTTGTATGGGGTATGATGAAACATGAATGAAGTTTGTGTTTAACTTTTGGTCTCATCTTTAAAGATATTGTATTATGTACATGCAAACATCCCTCCTCCAAATGCATTTTTGGTCCCAAGCATTTTAGATATAGAATACTGAACCTATATTAGTAAAATATAGGAAAACAAGTTATGAGTTGAATATTTAGTACTTTTAGTAAATCAATACATTATTTATTTCTCTCTACTGGCCATTCTGCTTACAGTATTCCTGAACTCAGTAAGTGGATACTGTGTAACTTAGCATCAACACCCTGCTGAAAAACAACAGACTCTATTTTATATATTCTAACTCTAATTCACAAAACAATCCTACAAGAGTAGAACTGCATGTTCTGAATGTGCATTTCCAGAAACAAGTATGGAAGTTAACACCTCCCAAATGGAATAAGCACTTTGGCTTGACAGCTTAGTATTGTTCTCAAACCTCATGCAAGATTAACTTAGCCCCAGCTGGCTCTGGCCTAGCTGCAGTGGATGTAGTAGGAATAGTCAAAATAGTTTGAAGGTTGGTGCCTGATCCAATTATTCACATCTAAAAATGGCTCCTTTGCTTTTCACACACTTGATCCCTATTATACTCCTGTCTTCTAGATGTATATATTTTCATTGTCTGTGCTTTCTATAAGTGACCTTCCATACACTGGAGTGGTGTCACTAGCTGGATCTCTGCTTGCCTCTGGCCATCTCAGTTCTACTTGCTGGGCATGGAACTGATTGATTTCCATATTTACCTGTAAGAGGGAGGAATGTGGATATGCATTCAAATGTAAGCTTTTCCATGTATGTAAACATCCACTCTATAAAATATAGTGACTACTGCCCTTGCAGGGTAGCTATGAGAAGCTAAGAAACTCCTATGGCAAGATTCTGGACCACCAGTAAGCATGTGATGAGACTCACATCGTAAATAAGAACTATAAGGTTTCACATCCTTCCTTCCTCCCTTGTCTATCTTCTCTCCTTGATCCTGTTTGAGCCTTTGTAGGAATGTACTTGAAACCTTTTTCTAATGGAGCTGCTACTATTCCTCCTACAGTCTGTGCAGCAAATGTGGACATATCAACCGGGAACCTGTACTGGCTGCCCTGTGACCGAAGTACTATCCAGAAAACCAGAATTCCTGGTGTAGACACACACACCCTCTATAGTGCCCACAGCATTATACTGCAGCTGCTGCTCGACTGGCCGAGGAGGGCACTGTACTGGGTGGAGAGTGGGAAGCCCTTACAAAGCATGACCCTTGATGGCAAAAACAGACAGGAAGTCCAGAGAGGCACCTGGATGGCAGACACCCGGATGGCCTTAGATTTGGGCTCAGCTAGTATCCTCTGGATCACCAAAAAATCGGGTAAGTGCTGTACAATGAATGCAGTAGGCAGAAGTATGAGGGGATGAGCTAGATCTGAACAGTCTTGGTTTCACACTTCTTATTACTTGGGGGGGGTCTGTGCTGGGAATATATATATAATTTTTAATTAACACAATAATCATGCATACTTATGGGGTATCGTTTGATACTTTGACACATACAAACACTATGCAATGATCGGGTAATAAGGATATCCATCACCTCAAACATGTCTTCGTTGTGAGAACTTGCAAAATCATCTTTTCTGCCTATCTTGGTTATCCTAAGCACTAGTTAAACATAAGCTTTAACTATTAATTTTGACTGATAAGGTTTAGATAAGTCACAACTCAAACTCATCTCCTATCTAAAAGTCTTATTATTGGATTCATAACATAGAAAATCTTGTAAGTAATCTACTTAATAGGTTTTTGAATACACTTGCTAGTTTTTGTCATATTTTCAATCTGTTTCTATTTCTACAAATAAAAAGAATGGAAATGAACTTCCATTGCAAACAAGGTACCAGGCTGAATTTGGAACTTGACAATTGGAACAGTTATACCTATGCAGATGAATTTGCTTATTTTCTTCTCCCAAAACCATCCTTGAGATCTGTAGCTACATGCATGGTGACCCAGTGGTTTTAGTACACATCTTATATACCAAATGGCAGACCTAGGCCCCTTACTTTTCTGAGGGTTAAGACAGTTTTACTAGGATATATATATATATATATATATACATATACATATATATATGTATATAAACCCTACAAAGCTTGATAGGAAGAGTATTTTCTTCTTGTCTGTTTTGGCCTTTGAACCCCACACAGCTAGAATCCATACACACAGTACACCCTCATTCTAGGTCATATGACCTTTATTCTGCATTACCTTCTAAGACCTAACTCTTCCTTAGGCTTGCAAAGCCTGAGTCTTCTGAAAAACAGAACATACTCTTTGAACAAGTCCTGGAGCTGGAGTGAAGGGATTATAGTGGCCCACGAGCCCTACCTGGTAACTGTGGACATGACAGATCTTGTGCTATGGAACAGGAAAACACTGGAGCCCTTCTCTGTACTAAAGGAGCCACACATAAGGAAAATGATCATTTTGGCGGAGGACCAGGAAGGACAAGGCAAGTCTTCCTTTGTTGGGTTGTGATTTCACCTTTCTGCTTTTCAGTGTATCTTTCTGACCATAAAATCCTGAGTATCTGTAAATCTGTCTTGGCAGTTGTCCCAAGCCACAAATTCAGCAGGCCTTCTCCCTAATTTGCCCATATTCTGGAAATATAACACATTTGTCAAAGTGGCCAAATGACATGGCTTGTGGTGGGACTCAAAGAACTTTTCATATCACGGTGCCTTTGGGAATATCGCCTTGCACATTAGCATACTCTAAGGCTCTTTATCTAGAAATAATGAAATCAGTTTATGCTAAGAAAGTTTCCCACTTAGGTTACAAAAGACCCCTCCTCCATTTTTTTTTCATGGAAGACATGGCAAGTAACATCTAGCAGGGAACTTTGTGACACTTCTAAGGTATGGATATGTCATTATCCAAAAATACTTGGGAACAGGTGTGTTTTGGATTTGGGAGTATTTATTTATACATAATGAGATAATTTGGGGATAGTTTTCAAGTATAACCATGAAATTCATTTGGGTTTCCTATACACTGCATGCATTCCATCTGAAGGAATCTTAATGCAATAGTTTTGGCTCTCACATTTTCCCTGTGACCTGTTCCATGAAATCAGGTGTCAAATTTTCTGTTGTAACTTCATGTAGACCATCACGAAGTCCCCAATTTGGGGGTGTTTTGGATTTTAGACTTTTGGATTAGGGATGCTCACTGTGCCCCAGGAAAAGTAGCATTCTCCCTTCTGTTGAAGTTGTGTAGAGCAGTTCAGATGCATCTGCTCAAAGCTGGCTTTACTTATCTTCTTGTCAGATAAGCCTTTGGCACAGAGCCAAATGCATCTAATGTTGGATCATGAGGCAGAAAGAGGAGGTCATACCACAGGTGTCAGGGTGTTTGTTAGCAGAAGCAGCTGGCCATCCTCAGCAAGAATAGAAGCCAGAGGGTGCAGGACATAAGAGCCCATCATTCTCTTCCTTCTCATTCTTCTGTCTAAACTGCCTTACTTTTTGACTCACTAGTTAGTTAAGCATTAGGTATAGGGATGCATTTCTTAGGTAGTGAAGCATGTCAATAAAGTGAACAATCCCACCTTTGATTATTCTAACACAACAATTCAGTTGCTATAATAGCAGCTGAAGAGCACTAATTGATAACTTTCAATGATATAATTTTATGCATCTCAACAAATGAGTGTGTTTTATGTCGGCTCTTGTTCTAGGCCACAAGATGCTAGAACATTGAGCCAGAGGGTAGTCCCACAGCAGTTAGAAGACAATTTGCCCAAATTCAAAGCCAGTGGCCTTAAGAAACTACACTTAAACTCAGGACATAATCTTTGGATTGGTTTCATTTTTTTCTTCTTATAAAAGTAGACATGGATTTCTGGGAGAGGGGACAGTAGGAGGAGCACACTCACAGTGTGGGCTCCTCCTGGACTGATTTGCTGAAGCTACAGTTTGCTCTAGATGCTGAGGATGAAGAATCAGCCCCTGCCATCCACCCTCCTCCTCCTCTCCCACCTCCACCCCCTGTGCTTTGCCTCCCATCCTCGGTCCTCTGTCGAGATGAGAAGGAATGCATTTCTCAGGAGTTCCTTTGTGATGGTGAACGTGACTGTCAGGATGGCTCCGACGAAGAACACTGTTCTCAATTCTGTCACAGACCAGGTCTGTTACTCTCTCCTGTCTTTTATGCCAGGAACATTGGTGCATGATAAGAATTGCAAGAGTTTACTCAATTCTAATCATACCAACTTCCCCCAACAATTTAGCATTGATGAAAGCCACATTCTTTCAGAATGCAGAGTATGAATATACATGTTTTCCACTTAAATCATGTGCTTACCTATTGCCTTCTTGCTTCTTCAGATTTTCTAAGCGTTCCAGTATTTGCCTTTCTATGAACTGAGCCATAGAGTTTCCTCAACGGCTCACTTAGAGATGTGGTAGTGATCTAACATGTAACCACATAAATGGGGCTTTATGTAAATGACTTAGTTACGTTTCTAATTTACAAATCAACTAGATGCTAGACTTTGGATCACACGATCTCAGTTTGAGAGTAAGATCCCAGAACAAGAACAAGTGCTGGTGGCTCATCAGTACCTGGCTCATAACCTAAGCTACTCAGGAGGCTAAGATCTGAGGATCACAGTTCAAAGCCAGCCCAGGCAGGAAAGTCACCAGAAAATCAGAGGTGGCTCTGTAGCTCAAAGTGGCAGAATGCAAAAGAGCTCAGGGAGAGGGTCCTGGCTCCCAGTTCAAGCCCCACAAACAACAAAAAAGAAACACACACACACACACACAAATGAAGTTGATTATCTAGTATTAAATCTTCTATATGACTGATGCTTTGGGGCCTTTCTGTGTAAGATGTGTTCCAGTGTTTGGATGGAAGCGGGTGTATAGAGGAGAAATTCCACTGTGACGGGGCTCAGCAGTGCTCAGATGGGTCTGATGAGCTGGGCTGCTGGAAGCCAATTGAAGATTGTTCTCTGCTTTGTGATAACAACACCCGCTGTATTCCCAAGAGTTGGCTATGCGACGGGAATCCAGACTGTTCTGACAAAAGAGATGAACAAAGATGCAGTAAGTTCTGCTGGGCTTCCTGGGAGTATTTTATCTTTTCTGTATCTGATTCTTCTTATTCATGGTGATGTTCATTCATGTTTTCTGTAATGTTACCGTGAATGGTGAATCAGCAGGGATTGAACCACTGCTCTTGAAAAATTCAAAGCTAGTTTCCTGTGAGTCATAGGTTATAAGGTTTTTGTTAACCAGTCAGTAGATAAGTATATGTGTGTTTCTCTTTGACAACAACACATAGATGTGTTTATCTTGATTCATTAATATTGAACTAACAAAGCTATAACTCATGTTGAACAGCTAGCTTATCTGACAACGTTTTTTTCTTAAGACCCATCACATCCTTCCTGGGCTTAGGAGTGCTAGACAGCACTTCAGTTGTTTACAGGCCATTTAAAAAAGCATGATTACCAAAAAGTGCACAATTAGAAAAAGTGTGGTCCTAAACTGACTACAAGTAAGGGACATTTGGTCACCATCTTCTGACACTGACCATCAGTGCCACTTTGTTTGACGCCAGCTGGGAACACCCATATTCAATGATTTGAATATTTTAGGTATGTCTGCAAATGATTGTGACAGTGCCAAGTACTGATTTGGGGTTACACAGAAATGTTAGTGAGCAGTGGAATGTACAAATATGGACCCCACAGAGATCAGAGATGCACTGAGAAAAGGATTTTAGAGATTGAACAATTGACCTGTTAGTGGAAAACCAGTCTTCTTTACAAACCTATTTCTTGTTGAGTTAGAAGGTAGCATTTTGAAGATTTAAATGTTGGTCCTAGGTCTTTTCATATGATGTGCCATCTCATTTACAGCATAGAGAGTCTTTATTTTTTTCTTACTAGTGAAATATTTCAAAGACTCACATTACTTTGTGGGACCAGTGTAGAAAAGAAGATATTAAGAACTGAATTGGGCAAAGGTGAATTGGGAGGTGGGTCCATACCAGCAACTATGATTGCACTTGGAGTCAGTAGCTAGAATGTCAGGAGATAACAGATACAAGAACAAAGTAGGGAGGAATTCAAAGTATAATTTCTCTTTTAATACATGTTTATAGTTTTTCCAAAACCTGATCTTTCTTTCTTTCTTTCTTTCTTTCTTTCCTTCCTTCCTTCCTCCTTGCTTTTCTTTTTTCTTTCTCTTTCTTTTTTCTTTCTTTCCTTCTTTGTTTCTTTGTTTCTTCCTTCCTTCTTTCCTTCCTTCCTTCCTTCCTTCCTTCCTTTCTTCTCCTTCCTTCCTTCCTTCCTTCTTTTTCCTTCTTTCTTTTTTTCCCTTTCTCCCTTCCTCCCTTTCTTCTTTTCTCTCTCCCTTCATCCCTTTCTTTCTTTCTTCCTTTCTTGCCCTTTTAGCACTCATCCTAGGGCTTCACCTCAACCTGGGTGCTGTCCCTGAGCTTCTTTGTTGAAGGCTAGCACTGTACCACTTAAACCATAGCTCTACTCCTGTTCTGGGGCTTTTTTTTTTGGTAGTTTTTGGATATAACAGCCTCATGTATTTACCTGCCTGGGCTAGCTTCCATTCTTGATCCTCAGATACTAGCTTCCTGAGTAGCTAAGATTACAGGTATGTGCCACTGGCGCCAGGCTCTTTTTTTCCCCTTAAGTAACAGCAATTAATATCTATCTGTAGGCATTGAGCCCAAGAATCTAAAGTACAGAATGTTTTGGAGGTTGTAGAAAATTTTCTTTTTTTATAGGTAAATAATGATCTCAGAGGATAGTCCTTACTCTGCCTTTCTCAAGGCTCTTCTTCATGTCTTCCCTTCCCTCTTTTAAGCCCTGTTTTCTGGTACAGAAATAAGGATCTTGCAATTGGAGTGAGAGCTGATTCCTTTGTAGGGGATGAGATCCTGTGTAGGACCTTCCTGGTGCAACTCTCAACTTGAACCTCATTCCTGCCCTAATACCTGCTGGGACTTAGTTCGCACAATTGCCACCCGGGAGAAGCGAAGGGGCGGTGGGGTGTCTTCAAATCATTTTATCACTGAATTATTTCATACCCAAGTTCTTACCTAAGGCTTTATCTTTTCAGCTCATGAAAAATGCAGCCCCTCTGAATTTCAATGTGAGAATGGCCAGTGCATATCTTCCTCTCTGCACTGTGATGGGAACCGAGATTGCCTGGACCACTCGGACGAAGAAGGCTGCTCTGTTGCCTGGCCTCTGAAGTGCCCATCATGGGAGGTGAAGTGCCCGAGGAGTGGAGAATGTGTTTTGATGGAATGGATATGTGACCATGATCTAGACTGCAAAGATGGAACTGATGAGAAGGTAGCCCACTCATTTTCCAGAAATGAAGTATATTTGCCCCTCAATACCCACAGGAGACTAGTTCTGGTACCCTCAAGGATTCCAGAACCTGTGGATGCTCAGATCCTTCTTGTGGAATGGCACAGGATTTAGATGGACCTGTTTATATCTCTTACATACTTTACGTAGATTACTTAGTGCAATGTATATGCCATGTAAGTGTTGTTTTAATGATTTTAAAAAATAATGATGAGAAAAATGTTCATGTTTAACACAGATACATTTTAGATTCTTTTTTCAGGGTGGGTGTGTGTATGTACTGGTACTTAGAACTTGATCTTAGGGCTTCAAGTTCTCATTTAACCTTTTCACTCAAGGCTGATACTCTACTACTCAAGCTGCCACACCTCCACTTCTGGCATTTTGCTGTTCAATTATAGATAATTGTCTCATGGAGTTTTCTATCTGCGATAATGTTAAACCTGGATCCTCAGATCTCCTCCCAAGTAGCTAGAATTACAGAACCACCAGCTCCTGGCTTTCAAATCTCTTGACCCTTGGTTCATTCCACATCTGTGGGTGCAGAGGCATGGATTTGAAGAGCTGACTATAGATCATAGCAGTACCACATACTTTCTCTAGAAAATGTGAAAAAGCACAAAAAGAAAAAAATTGAATACAATCACTGTCCAGAAAGCTACTCATAGCTGCATTGAACAGAGACAGAGTATTCACAGAAGGCTGTTGAAAGTAAAACTTAGAAGAGATATTTCCATTGTAGTAGGTTTACCAGTATTGGAACAGGATATAGCTGTTTGGTTTGTTTGTTTGTTTTTTGTCAGTTATGGTGCCTGAACTCTAGGCCTGGGCGCTATCCCTCAGCTCTTCAGCTCAAGGCTAGAACTCTACCACTTGAGCCACTACACCACTTCTGGCTTTTTCTGCTTGTGTGGTGCTGAGGAATCAAACCCAGGGCTTCATGCATCCAAGGCAAGCACTCTACCACTGAGCCACCTTCCCAGCCCCGATAGCTGTGTCTTCAATGTTCTATTTGAACATATGCTCTGAGGAGCTAAACAGCTCACTTAATTGTTACCATGACATTTACAAAAGCTGCCACATCATATAAGGTGCACCCTGGACTTGAACACACTGCTTGCGTGTGACCTAAAGCAACTTAGTATTGCGGGGTCATGAATTTATCCAAAGGATCAAGCAGGTGCATGAATGTGTCTCCTCCCTTCTGAGTAGTTCAGAAGAGATCATTCATTTGCCAGGGCCTGTGTAAGACATGACAGGTTAGTTTTTGAAATCTATTCCTTTGCTTCTGTTTCCTCAATGTAATTATAACTTCTCAATAGATATATATATATGTATATATATAATATATATATATATATATACATATAAAATGTTTCATCCTAGTTTTTATTCTGAGTTGGTACCATATAGAAATCCTTACCTATAGTCCTACTATGGGAAGTTTCTTATCATTTGTATTACTTCTGAGCTTTCAGGCTCCAAATGACCTCCTTGCAAGGTGGGACGGGGGAGGGGCATGTGAATACAGTTTCTTAGCCTAGGCCTCATCTTGGAACCCTTCCTGGACAATGGAGCAGGGGCCACTGACAGTAACTGTGTCTCCTCAGGACTGTGACACTGAGATGCTTCCATGTGGCCCAAGGCAATGGGCCTGTGCCAGTGGAGACCAGTGCATACCGGACTTGTGGCACTGTGATGGACAGAGTGACTGCAGGGACGGCAGTGATGAGACTGCGTGTGAGTACAGGGCACCTCACAGAGGGACAGGGCAACGGGTCCCAGGGGAACTGTGAGGACCTGTCATTCATTCCTGTCCCATGCTGGAGGGGGCTTGATCATCATCCATGGGGAGGGATGTTGGGGGAGGAATTGATCATAAAACTTTAAGTAGAAGGTCATCCCCTGCAGGCCCCCCTCAGAAGTGCCAGGGTTCTGAGTTCCAGTGCGACGCCCATGCCTGCTTCAGCCTCCGCGTGTTGTGTGATGGGAAAGAAGACTGTGCCGATGGATCAGATGAAGGTGGAAGGTGCTCGTTGACAGAATGCAGACCAGGACTGTGTTCCCACACCTGCTATCAGTCCCCTGCTGGGCCCGTGAGTTGTTTCAATGATAGTTTTCCGGTAGCCATACATTTGGTGTGGGGAAAGTGGATGACATACTCAAATTACAGCTTGTCCTCTCTACGGTAATACATGGCAGATATGTCCTAACCCTTCACCGGGGTGGGCTTGAGCCTTTCTTGGCTCCTGGTGAATCCTGTTTAATTCCCCACTCATTGCAAGTGTCCTGGAACCCTGCTACTCAGCCTGTGGAAACTATCCTACTATAATCTGGGAGTTACACTTAGGGATACTTGGAGAAGTGTTGCGAAACTTCTGGAAAGACAAGCATCTTTCTCATGTTGCAGATCGAGAAGTTGACTACCTACAGTTCATACAGTTGCTCTGTATGAATACTTGGAATCCAGTATCCCTTAACAGCTGTCTGTGCTCTGGCCAGCACTAATTGGCTGAACACAGTGAGTTAGAATATCATGAGCAAGCACAAGAAAATGGTTCTGATCCCTGACTATATTAGCGTCTCTTGGCGGGTAGCCAGTTCCATGAAGTCCAGATCTATCTCCTCTCATTGACTGTGCTGGGACTCTAGATATCCTGGGCTGAGCCTGGTCACCCTTACTAACTCAGAACCCATATGGTATATGGGATGCAGGCAGGTGAATAACAGAGTGATGGCTAGTGAAGTGACTACAAGAAAAGCTGACTCTGAGAAGAGTAGTGGTTGTCAGAGTGGATACATCCCCATGTATGCTTCACATCTCTTTTCATCACTGTCTTTGGGAAAAGTCAAGGTCTTCTCATGTCTTTCAGGTGTGTGCCTGTGAGCCAGGCTTTGAGCTGGACAGCAGTGGTCAAATCTGTCAGGATGTGGACGAGTGCAAGGAGTTGGGTAGTCCACCTTGCAGTCAGACCTGTATCAACACCAAGGGCTCATATCTCTGCACCTGTCACCCTGGTTACTCACTGGAGCCTGACAGCCACACTTGTAAAGCAACAGGTACATTGGCCACATGCTCTGAGTTCTTAAAGCCTCTGGCAATACCAGAAAATTCTTTCTTCCTGACATTTTAATGTTCCTGATACTTGCTTGTTTTTAGAGAAAGCCTAGTATGTCCCCAGAGCCATCCTTCCACTGTGTCTCACATTTAATCAAAGTCTGAAACTAGTAATAAGGGGTTGCTATAATGAAACCATAACTCTGAGCTCTGCTTCCATGACTCAACCTTGGATTGTCTGGTCAGATATTTCTTTTCTACCCTCCTTCCCCTTAATATTGAGTTTAAAATATTTTCAAAATGAGCTTTATTTTAATCCCTTTATTTTAAGTAACTTTAAACTATGGTTGTGATTCTAATCATTATATTACAAAGAACTACCCTGATTTCAGTTAGTTAGTATCTTAGTCCTTCCAGTGAGAAAATAAAGACTTTGTGTCCTCGTATTCCTTTTTCAGTGCTGGGTTTCACTGTTCATTCCATGGTTATGTTGAAGGCAATTCTTATTTGACAGGTACTGAACCAATCCTGCTTGTTGCAATTCAGTTTAACCTATTTCTGTATGGATTGAGAAGCTTGAAAGAAGATATTCTGGCAACTACTGACAAGAACCTGATGATTTTCTCTGTTGACTATGACTTAGTGGATCAGAAAGTTTTCTGGGCAGATCTGAATTCAGAAAGTATAAGGTGGATAAGTATGGACACAAAGACGAAAGGGACTGTGGCAAAAGGTATGCATTCCCTTTGTCAGCCTCTAATTTACCTTTGTTAAAAGCACGTAGCATAAAAAATAAAACCAGTGGCCAGTGACATTCTAAACATTGGCAAATTCTATCTACCTTGAGTCTTTTTAGTTGACAAGAAATATAAAGATGTGTTATCATGGGGCTGGGAAGGTGGCTCAGTGGTAGAGTGCTTGCCTTGCATGTATGAGGCCCATCGGTTTGATTCCTCAGTACCACTTAAGCAGCAAAAGCTGGAAGTGGGGCTGACGCTCAAGTGGTAGAGTACTAGCCTTCAGCTGAAGATCTGAGGGACAGCACCCAGGCCCAGAGTATCAGGCCCCACGACCAACCAAAAAAAAAAAAGATGTATTATCATCTTTCTGCCAACCTACCAGCCATTGGCAATAATTTCTAATGCTGTTCTACCTGTATAGTAGAACTTGAACACATTTGAAAGGAGATTTCTCATCTGGAAATGCATACAGCAGTTGGAAAGTAAATTCATATGGCATGCAAGTCTAGAGTCTATGAGATCAAACACAGAAAAGCTATAAAGTATCAGCCAGGCAGAGTGGCTCATGCCTCACCATCCCGGCCGTTCATGAGTTAGAGATCAAGAAGATTTTGGTTTAAGGCTGGCTTTGACAAAGAAGTTAATGACACCCATAAACTGGGGATGGCATTCCCAGCTGTGGGAATGGAGCCGTTGGAGAATCACGGCTCAGGCTGGTATGGGCAAGACCTCTAGATCTTATTTGGAAAAAATAGCTAAAGAACAAAGATCTAGAGGCGTGGCTAGAGTTGTAGAGTGCCTGTTTAGCAAGTACAAGGCTCAGGATTTAAATCCCAGAGTATGTATGTGTGCCCATGTTCACACACACACACACACACACACACACACACACACACACACACAACATAAGCACAAATGTTGAATTTTTTTAGGGATAAAATCAGATTGTATCGCAGTTGACTGGATTGGAAGGAATCTTTACTGGACTGATAGAAGAGCTGGTCAGATTTTGGCCATTCAGCTCTCTGCTGTTTGGAGTGGAAAATCTGAGTACACAATTGTTCTGGAAGATAATTTGACTCAACCCCAGTCTTTGGCTTTGTATCCCCTAAATGGGTGAGTCCAGGTGTCAAATTTTTCTGCTTTCTCATTGTGGTCAATGTCTTTAAGTTGGCTATTCTTCCTTAATTCTATTTTTGCTTGTAGAAATTATCTTGATCTAGAATGAATGAATAGGAAACTTATCTGACTTTAATATTATTGGGATGTGAGTCAACTGTAACATGGGAGCCTAAAAACCATCTGGGAAAAGTTGTTTATGCCATTAATATGAGAAGTTAGTGTGATACACCTGGTGGTCCATTGATACTTTCTTCAGCTTCAGTAAATTAATACACCCCAGTAGCTAGCATACTTATTACAGCTTTAAAATGAGAAGTGAGTAGAAAATGGAACTAAAGGGAATATTTAAGTTATGACAATACAGGTGGGAGTTCAGCCTGGGTTATTCTTTCCAGAGTCTTTACTCTTTGCAATTTAAAACTAACACACCATTCCCTCACAGAGATGGCCATATGTGTCTCACATGTATGAAAATGATACAGGAATTCCTAGGATCCAAAGATAACCCACATTGGTACCTTTTAAATACATTCAACTAGGAATTTAACAGCATGGTCCCTGGAAAACTAGTGGAAGTGTTTGATGTATGTAATGGCATATAGCCAGGCACTGGTGGCTCATGCCTGTAATCCTAGGTATGCAGGAGGCTGAGATCTGTGGATCAAGGCTCAAAGCCAGCCCAGGTAGCCAAGCATAAGAGATTATTATCTCTAATTAGCCTGCAAATAGCCAGAGTGGAGGTATGGCTTAAGTGGTAGAGTGCCAGCCTTGAGTGGAAAGCTACGAGAGGGTAAGAGGGGATGAGTTTAAGCCCTAGTACCAGTGCCAAAAAAAACCAAAATTGAATGAGGTTCTAGGCTCACATCTGCACATAGAGCTTGCTTACTTAAAGGAGAAAAAAATGTAGTCAGGTTCCCTGGATATTTTCCAGCTGGGGACTAATGTATTCCAGGTATTTTTTGTACAACTGCCATTACAGATTCTTTACTCTCACACAAGGATTAAACAATTACCATTAAGTTTCAAGAAAAAGTTCCTTTTGAATAGACTTAGGGAATCGATTAAAATGTGAGGGAAAACAATTGGGCATGGTGTTCTTTTTGGTGATGTACTGTCTTCACACAGATTGATGTACTGGACCGAAATTGGAGACAAACCCCGAATAGAGCAAGCTGGAATGGATGGTAGCAGCAGGAAAATACTCATTGATCAAGGTCTTGGCCGGCCAACAAGCATAGCTCTGGACCAGTTAAGCTGGAAGATATTCTGGTCTGATGACAAATTTCACTGTATTGGCTCTGTCAACCTAGATGGGACTGGCGTTAGTGTAAGTGTCCTGTTAGCCTTTGACTTGTTTAAAATGTCATGTGTCTTCTATAAAATCTATCCCAGCTCACCTTTGCCATTGCAGATGGTACAGCTGACACAGATTAGGAGCCCGTTTGCAGTGGCTGTGTTTGAAGATGAAGTCTTCTGGTCTGAGATGAAGGCAGGAACAGTACAGCGCATGGAGAAGATGACAGGCAAGGGCAGGGATGTCCTCATCAAGCGTTCTGAACAGCCCTATGGACTTAAGGTATACAGAATCCCTTCCAAGCTAGTCCCATAGTTCCCTCTGGAAAATAACCTGCACAAGCTGCCTAAGCACCAACCTCAGTGATAGCCATTTATATGATTAAAAGGCAAACTTTGAGCTAAGGATGTGGCTCAATGGTCCAGGGGTATGTGCTTAGCATGAAGTGACCCTGAGTTCAATTCCCAACACTGCAAAAAAAAAAATCACTTCCTGTTTTTAAGGAACTAGCTATGTTCTTGCAGATCATGCATGATGTGCTTCAGCCCAGATCTTCTAGCCCTTGTCTGGATACTGGCTGCTCTCACTTGTGCCTTCTGAGCCCACGAGCCAAAGGGAGTTGCCACTGCCCAGTTGGCCTCCTGCTTACCGATGATGGAGTCAACTGTGTTTCACCCCAGGACTCAGCATTTGTATTTCTGGCATTGCCCACCATTGTCATGCAGGTACTTCCCGGAACATTCCTCGTACTTTTATGTCTGTGCGTGGTGTATGTGCTATTTCAGACTTCCAGTATTTGAATTTTCCACTGTCAGTTGCATATACGAGAGGCTCTTTCTTTTAGAAAGTTCTAGAGTGAAAAATGTAGCATTTCCTGTGAGCCAGGTACCATCATGACTGCAATAAAGTATCCTGAGCAGGCTAAAAGGACTAGCAGGATCAAACATATTTTTAAATAATTAAATGAAACTAGCAATACTTTAAGTCTGGTGAGACATGCTCTCTCACCAGAACACAGTGAAGTTAGGGCTGCGGGGAGTGTTTACCTTTGCTTAGACGTACAAAGACCTAGCTGAGGAAATAGAGTAACTGCAAATACCAGCCACTATGCCAGGCTTTAGGTATGTTTGTGAGGAAACTTGTCTTAAATTAATAGGAGGATGAAAGGAACTAACAAGCAGGTTATCCTCATCTATGACTATCTAGAAAACTTGTAAATTTTGTCATTTTAAAATGACAAAAGTTTTTGATGCAAGATTGACTTCAGTGTTAGTAGGGTATTAATGGAGTCTCATTTTAGAAAAAAGGGCTTTGGTGGCTCACCTACAATCCCATTGCTAAGGAGCTAGAGGAAGGAGGATCTCAAGTTTGATACCAGGCAGGGCTACACTTGAGACATAGATAGATAGATAGATAGATAGATAGATAGATAGATAGATAGATAGATAGATAGATAGATATGTGTCTATACATATATCTAGACATATATGTCCACTCCTTATCATGTATCTACATTTATCTAGCATCTACTATCTACCTATGTCAACAACATATATATATATATATATATATATATATATAATTTATTTTTAAAACTGGGTTTTTTTTGTTTTGTTTTGTACTGAAATTCGAGCTCAGATCCTCACAACTACTGGGCAAGCAAACACTCTACCACTGAATATGTCTCAGACTTTTTTTTTTGTATGGATAGCCTCAGACCAGGATTCTCCCTTCTCCACAAATGAACACCACCATGCTCAGCTTAGTTTTTGGAGGATCTCACTAGGTTTTGTCCACACTGGTCCTGAGTATCCATCTCCTCATCTCTTTCTCCCACACAGCTGGGATAATAGGCATATATCACCATACACAGCTGAAGAGGGCTTTTTAACAGGGAGCAATTCTTCAAAAAACACTTTGAGATTCCAGAAATTGACAGTGCTTAAAGCTTCAGGGAGAGGGCAACATAACTGCTCTGAAAAATCTGACTTTAAGATTCCCAACAGTAATACAATATCAAGATGCAGGAGTAGACTAGACTCAACCAGAGCCACTTACCTATTTTTTCTTTATAGATTTATCTGAAAAATCTCAAAGCTTCACCCCAACAAGCAAGTCTACCGCAGCACAGAACACTTCCCTTTACCAGTGTGAACCAGCTTGCATCACTTGAGTATCTGGTCCAGGAAAAGGCTCTCTATCTGTCAGAGTTGAATAATGGTGACATCAGGCTGTTGAGGCTTAAAGAATCAGGGGCACTTTCTTGGAGGAAAATCCTGTCTTCAGAAGGGATTGTGACTGATCTAGCTGTGGACTGGCTGAGTGGAAACATATACTGGGTTGACAGTGAGAACCCCCACATCAATGTGGCTTCCTCAAAAGGCCAGTATCCCATGGTGTTGCTGAGTGACAACCTTTACCACCCTACCTCTCTTGTGCTCCACCCACCTTCTGCAGTCATGTGCTTTGTAGACTTGGGTTCCCAGGAGGATGGGCGGCCTGGCTCCACCATTGAATGCACTTCCATGGATGGCAGCAGAAGAAGAGTAGTATGGCGGAAATCCCAGGTGCCTGTAGGCCTGGCCTTTGTGGATTCAGGAACCCGGCTATACTGGGCTGATACTGGTGGGCAATTTATTTTTCTACATCCTGCACATAAGCTTGGGGGAATGGGAGCCAAAGAGCAATAGAGAAGTTCAGTTCACTGGTCTTCAGCCCGAACTATCGATAGCCTTCGTGTCTGTGTTTACATTTAAGAAATATGTGTGAACAAGTTTGTGTGTCAATCACTGTTAGAGGGAAAGGAAGTTTTTGGTGTTTTCGTTTTTGGCTTTCCCCCCTCCCATTAAGTTCTCTCCTCAAGAAGATTGAAGCAGAGCTGGCTTTGGAGTATGCATGTGGTAACAAGACAAGACAGAGAGCTCCAGGGCATCATACAACTGACCAGGCTAAATGAAATGAATGGAACTTCTCTTCCTAGGGCAAGGATTCATAGAAAGCATTCAACAAGATGGCTCTGGACACAGAATAGAACGCAGAGGAATTCAAAGCCTCAACCTCTTCACATGTGGTCAAGGCATGATATTCTGGACAACCGTCGATGATAGTGAGTCTTCAGTGTATATCTGATTGAATTGCACTTACTCTGAGAAATCCAAAGAGTACCTGCTACTGCTAACACCTATCCTGGGCAGTGTCTGTATGAGTGTGTGTGTGTGTGTGTGTGTGTGTGTGTGTGTGTGTGTGTGTATCAAACTTTCCTAACCTAAAGAATAATGTGTAACAGTGATTTAGTTTCTTGTGTGGGGCTTTAATTTATTCTGTTGTTCTTTTGTAGTATTTGGATTTGCACTCAGGGTCTAATGCTTGCTGTGATATTTTATATTTTTATCTTGCTCTTATATGAAGCTCTCTGCTCTTGAGGACACCATGGCTGTGTGACTATGTGACAATTAACTTACAAGGAGAAAAGCTTTCTTTTGGCTCGTTGCATAAGTTTCAATCCAGTCATTTCGCCCCACTGATGTTGATGAGATATGTCAGGGTGGGAGCATGTGGTGAAGAAAGCTGCTCATGGACATCACAAAGGAAAAAGAGAGAAAAGAGAGGGACCAACATTCTTTCTTATGGAGCCAATATCTCTTTGTATGGCATACCCCTAGTGATCTTTATATGAGGCTCTGGCTCCTAAATATACCACCATCCTCTATTAGTGCCTTAGGCTGAGGTTGATCCTTCAGTACATGAGCCTTTTGAGGTTACTTTCCCAAATCATAGCAATTGTATAGCATAGAGATGAGTTGGTCAGTCATTGAAACTAGGTGGTATATCTGCTCTGTCACTTAGTAGCTAAAACACCTTGTCTATAAAATGAAGACAATACCTATCTTAGTTAAGTAAATGTATGTGAAAGTGCCAGATGAGTCATAGAGCATTCTAACATAGCATTGCTAATACTTCCAAGGGATTGTCCTAAATCACATGTTCTAGTATGTTATTATATTCACACTAGACTTCTGAGTATACATTTCTGACTAGTGTCTAGACTTTATACAAGTAGAATATATGGTTTAAATAAATTTATTCCTTTACATTTTCAAAACCCAGTTCACTGGGCACATTAGAATAGCAAAAAAAAAAAACAAGGTTTTTAGATCTTATCTCAGAAATGCTCATTTTTATTGGGTATGTGGTAAGACCTTTCTTTCCCAGCTACTTAACATCCCCTGCGAGTTATTGTTACAGATAAACCATTTCCAGAAATTGTCTTCTAATGAATTTAAAGACCATTGGTCCTTAATCTCATGGGCTGAATTTAAGTGTCACATATCCTCAAGTTGGGGCTGGAGTGGGAATATAAGTACTATAACATACTAACATATGACTTTCTTAAGGAGGAAAGTCTATGATGGCTTTTTTTATTTCTCTTGGAATGTCTCAGAAATAAAATTTAGAAAAATATATGTCTTTTCTATAAAAATCTTGTTTCTCAACTGGAGTTTAGAAAAGATGAGCTAATGTATTTATATTGAGCAAAGCTCTTTGCCTAAGAAGTTGACTTAAAATACAAATTAATTTTGGTTAATGATTATGTACTGGCTTTTGTTTTAGCCCAGGTCACTAAAGTTTGGTACAGCAAAGCAGAAGGGTTAGAAAACCGATGGTTCCAAGTGGAACAGAAGATTGTGGACTTAAAAGTTTATAGCAAATTTAGTCAAGAGGGTAAGTAAGCTTGCAATGGTTATAAAAACACTAAAGTCTGCCAATTACCAATGGAGGGGATATTCTATTATGCATTATTTCCTTGGAATATGTTTGAGCTTCTCATTACATTAAAGTGTATCTCTGGCAATTTCTATCGATCTGCACAATCCTCTTGTCTTTATGTCATTATATACAGACTGGTTGAGGTTTATCATTAGCCCTATTACTAATCCATCAGACAAAATAGCAAATACATCAGGAATTGTTGATAGATACGGTGTATTAGTCAGCTTCCTATCGCTGTAACAAATGCCCAAGATACTTGACTTATAAAGGGAAAGGATTGATTTGGACTCACAGTTTTAGAAATTTTAGCCCATGGCTGATTGTTCTCAGTGCTTTGATCTCATTGGGCCTGTGGTAAGGCAGCACATCACAGCAGGAACATGTGCTAAAACAGAACTGCTCACCTCATGGCTGGAAAGCACAAGAGAAGAAGAGTGGGGTCCCACACTACCCTCTAGGGGCATTTCCCCAATGACCTAAAGGTCTCCCAGTAGGCCACCTCTCTCAAACTTTTCTGCCACCTTATGGGAGTGTCAAACTAGGACCATACTTTTGTAAAATGGACATATGGGGGGAATTTGTGATCTAAGCTATAATACATGAGTTCAATATTGTTTTATTATTGTAGACTGAATTACAACACTAATAGCACAATTGGAATAATAGCTTGTTCTAAAGTGGTGCTAGTCTTCATTCTACCCAACATTATTTGTATCTACTTTGGTGTTAACTGATCCTTGGAATATCAACTTGGGGATACTTAGATGTTTTTCATGGACACAATTGGAATATCTAATTTAATGCTTGGGTCAGGTAATAATGGGCTTAATAAAATAGCAGTAGATAAAATCTGTTCTTTGTTGAGATTTAATATTGGCAACAGGAGCTCAATTAATTAACTATACATACCTCCTTGCATGATGAGCACCTTAGTCGTAAGACTAAGATACTGCTCAATTGCATTGTTTCTGAAAGTCAGACTTCAGGAAATGGCATTAGTCATGTTTAGACTCTTGGCCTTGGCTTGGTGGGGAGAATGTATTTAGCACATTTCAGTGTGATAAACTGTCCTTCAAGTGGTCTGCTGCTTAGTTCTCTAGCCAGTAGTGTCCTTGTTAACTTCATGTGGGTTTTAACTCTAACACATACATATTTATTTGATAGTGCCTGGATAGCTCACAAGGTAAAGACCTCTCTAGAAGTTCAAGAATGAGACACGTCTTGAATAATAATGCTAAATTATAAAGGGCTGACTCAACCATATTGCCAACAGGATAATAAACATTACAACCTTCATATTTTCATCTAAAACATGTTTTATTTTCAAGTTTTATTTCAAGTTTTATTTCATGTTTTATTTCCAGTTCTGATAGTAGATAGCTTTGTATGAAGAGGATTTGCATTATAATCTTGAATGAGTGAGAGATTCCCTTATTTTTTTTCTTGAACCAGTTCCTTGTCTAAAGAACAGCTATCTACTCAGGGCCTCGTAGAAGAGCTATCAGATTTGGGAAAGCATCTGGGTCATGTAGCCTTAATAATATATTTGCAAAAAGTTTTCAGAAGACTCTCCTAAAACCTAATCTAATCTAATATGTTTTGGGGTGTGGATGGGGAATCCACAGGTAACAACAGCTGCTCAAAAGACAATGGAGGATGTAGCCATATCTGTCTGCCAAATCCTGAGGGACAGACTTGCACGTGTCCTAGTGGGTACTACTTAGCTAATGCAAACAAATGTGCCGAAGCTGTCCAATGCTCTGTACCATCCCAGTCCTGTAAGGATGGTCAGAAATGCATTTTCATGGAGCAAGTTTGTGATGGTCATGCCGACTGTCTGGATGGATCTGATGAAGTAAACTGTAAGTAACCCCAGCTGCGACCACTATGCATGAGTGTGCATGGCTTTTAGGACTATCCAACGCTTAATATTCTTTTTTTTTTTTTTTGTCAGTCGTGGGGCTTGAACTCTAACATTCTTTAAGTAAAATTTTATCCCTTAAATCATTGTCTTGCTATCATGGATATATGAAACCAAATAATACAAAATTTGTAATTATGGAAAAATGGATATAAATTAAGGTGGGTATCTCTTATGGAATTTAATATTCCTTCTTGGATTGTAGGACAGGCAGTATGATTGGGAGCTCCAAGCAAATAGGCAGTGTGTATGTTCTCTGAAATAGTATTTGTTTATCCTAGATTAGATTTGGTCAACTTAAATTGAATAACAGTCACCAAACCTAAAGGAAGGAGGTTACATAAACCATTTGACCTACCTTGCTGGTTCCTTCTTTTAAAGAGGAAACAGCCTCCTTTCTTCCTTCCTTTTTCTCTTCCTTCCCTCCTTCCTTCCTTCCTTCCTTCCTTCCTTCTTCCTTTTCTTACTTATATTATCTTTAAGTAGTTGTACAAAAGAATTTCATGTGTCAGTTTATCATAATCAGCGTCCCTCCTTTCATTGTTCTTCCCCATCTCTCCCAACCCCACCCATCTCCTCAAGTTACCTAGTTCTACTTTTACATATGTACATTGAGTATTATGACTAAACTTGTCCACCCAACCTCTCTCCATTTGTCCTTCACTTGGCCTCTCCGCCCTGTGTCCCCTGACAAACCATGTCTCTGCTTCCTGGTATTCATTGTGTTAAACTATGTTAGTTGTTTAAAGGAGTTATACCATTGGAATTCACCTCCTGCATATCCCATACTTCAATCAATTTGTTTATATATACATATATGGATATGGACTTGTATATGCTTTCATATATGTCTGTAATTTAGATCTAGCTTCCACATATGAGAGAAAACATGCTTCCTTTGGCCCTTTAAACCTGATTTACTTCACTTAACATAATTTTCCCAGGTCCATCCAGTTACCTGAAAATGATGTAATATTTTTTCCTTGCTGGATGAATACAATTCCTTTGCATATCTAGTTGCATTTTCTTAATCCACTCATCCATTGTAGGGCATCTGAGCTGGATACAGTAATTTCTTTCTTTTTTTTTTTTTGCCAGTGCTGGGGCTTGAACTCAGGGCTTGGGCACTATCCCTGAGCTTCTTTTGCTCAACTCTACCACGTGAGCCATATCACCCTTCCAGCTTTATCTCTTTATGCAGTACTGAGGAATCAAACCCAGGGTTTCATGCATGCTAGGCAAGCACTCTACCACTAAGCCACCTTCCCAGTCCCAGAAACAGAATTTTATATCTGAAGTGTCTTACAGGGATTATTAAGGAACACAGAATATACATGAAGCTGTTATTCTAGTACTCAATATACTTAATACTAGCTTTAAATGGTTATCATAAAAATAATATGACAAATAATATCCGCATGGAAAGGGGTTGTTAGTTATCTTTAATCTCCATAATATCTGACTCTTCTATAATATTCACCCTCTGATTCTATAGCTACTCCTCCAGTGGTATCCAAGCCCGCATGATTGAACTGAAGAGACTACAGGCAGGCTACTGAGACTGGTCATAGCCAGCGAAAGATTTGGAAAAGGAATCTTACAATGATGAGTCACTCTTTCTCAATTCAAATTCACTTCCTCCTAAAATCTAATAGCTGGAAAACCAAACAATTATTACTCATAGTAACCTTAACTTAAATAGGAAAGAAAATGGATTTTGATTCCCAGAGATAATTTTGTAATCTAGCAGTAGTGGAGGTGGTTGGTTGGTTGGCGGAACCCTATCTTGCAAAGATTCCAGGGAAAAAAGGGGTAGGAGGAAATCAAGGAGTGAGAAATATGTTACTCCCATTCCCTGGCTTTTAAGCCAAACCTGGAATCTAATATATCTTCACTTGTGGTCCCATTCCTGGTAGCCTAGGCCAGAATTGGCTCTGATCCTTAATAATTAGGTCACATTGACTTTGTGATGGGGGGTGGGTGTGGTCTCTTGGGTGTGTAAAGTTGGGCTGTCCTTGGAATACACCCTACCATCAAGGACTTTATACCACCTACAACAGAAAATCTGTTAGGATGTTAGCTTAAAACAAAGGAAAGAAGCAATTTTATTGCTAATACTGTGTCTTTCTACACAGGAGTTTTTAGTTGTGTCCTTGTGAGAGATAATACTCATGCCAACAATAATGAAGAATATTGTGAAATACCTGAAAAACAAACTTAATTTTTGGATTTGTCTTTGGCAGGAAGCATTCTGTTTCACCTCTCTGCTTATATGTGTCCTTTCTATCATTTCCAACAAATCTGATTCCATATTGTAGACCTTGCTAGACTTTCAGCTCACTCAGACTCAGAACATTGAAATAATTACAGATAAATCTTTTTAGGCCAGGTATTTACTACTTTGATTTACCTTATAGATTACATTAGGATTCATCCTGATGATCTCACTTAATTTCTTATATAAAGAACTTAATTTGTGATTTATAGAGACTTTATAATACATGCCTTGGTTAAAACAGTGTATACTTTCATTTTGAAATAGATTGGATGATCAGTAAAATACAGTGGTCCTGAAACCTATTTACTTGCCTTTAAAGTATACAGTAATTTGTGTGTATAAACTTCTAATGTTCTTCTTGTTTGACGACAAGTAATTTCATAAATTCAAATCCCTTGGTTAATGTAATTAAAAGTCTTACGCTTCTGAAGTAGTTTTTAACTGATGCCAGTATACCTATTGTATATTTAGGTACAACCTATTCACCATCAATACCTAAAAGGCCAGAAGCCGGGAAAAAGTTGTCTCCAAAAGGTCTCCAACAGTTGCCTTATACCAAATTTACCACATCTGAATATCCAGGCCAAGAAGAAATGAGATACCCTGTGAGGAAAACACTCACCACACTGATGTCTGCTAGAGAGACAAAGAACCCAGAAATGAAGGAAAAGGGGGAAGATGCCCATCCCAAGAACACACAGAGGGCAAAGCACGTGCCCTGTAGCAGCAGCTTCTGTAATGGGAGGGGAATATGCACAGTGGAAGGAAAGCTGAGAAGATGTAGCTGTCCAATGGAATTTGGTGGACAAATGTGCGAAGAGACAGCACAGGGACTCGTCTCTGGCTACACAGTTCTCACTGTAGCCATTGCCATACTGGCTGTTCTAGTGGCCCTGGGGGCACTGGTGTACTGCAGAAGAAAACATAAACTGAAAAGGTGTGTATCGATCTGTTCATGCCTTCATGGGAGAGTTATATTCCAAAGAAGGCTTATATAAAATAAGATTAATGGGATTGAAGGCATAAAGTCACTATAAACATTTGAATCGCGAGGAAGTATTTAGATGATGAATCAGTCTCACTGGTTACATGACTTAGAAAATAGGAATTGAAACTCTCTTCAAGTGAGACCCGCCCCCCCAGACCAACAATATTGCATGTGATGTGAGGCATTTGTGCAGAGGTGAAGTCTCAGGAATGAAATGCAGAGCTCCCCTTCAGTAAGAGAGCAAGTTCAGGGCCAGGAATGGGAGGAAATATTTGTTAGTATGGGGGTATTTGCTAGCTAGGGGAGCCATAACACAGATCCAGAGATGGGACATCATTAACACATAATGTATCTTCTCAGCGAAGGCTAGATGTTTAAGATCAAGGTATCAGCAGGATTCCTATCTTTTGTAGGTTCTCTCCTTGCTTTGCAGATGGCCACTTTCTCTTTTGTCTTCACATATCACAGTGCTCGAATCTCCTCCTCCTCTTCCCATCTTCTTCCTCTGCTTCCTCCTCCTCCTTCTCTTCCTTCTTGGTGCCAGTACTGGGGCTTAGAATTCAAGGCTTTGCATTCTTATTTTGCTTTTTCACTGGAGGCTGGTGCTATACCCCTTGAGTTATAACTCCAGTTCCAGATTTTTCCTGGTTAATTGAAGATAAGAGTCTTGAGAATTTGCCTGCCCAGACTGGCTTTAAACTTTGATGCTCAGATCTGTTTCCTAAGTAGCTAGCATTACTGGCACGTAGCTTACCACAATGTATCAGAGACCCTGTAGTACAGTCTAACTTATATGGATTTAGGGTCCTCTACTGCCATGGCTTCACAGACTGAAAGATAGGCCAGGAGAATTGGCATATCTTTTCCTAAGTCAAGCTAGTTAGTATCTAATTGGTCAGCCCTCGGGCTCTGATCACATCCCTTCATACCTCATGTTCTCCTGCCATATTCCCTGCTTCCTTAACTCAGTTGGGTCCAGCTACCACTTACTTGTCCTTGGACTCCAGTTATTTACATTTCTTCCATTGAGAAAGGAGACCATTTCTGAAGTTAAGTGATTGCCCATTCCCAATTATTTGCTCTAATGGGAGATCATTAAAGTAGGGTACAGTTTCTATAACATTAACCTTTGATAAGAGGTAAGTTGACCTTTTGTAATGATACCCCAATCTCAGCTTCTGCCTCAAATAGCTACTTCTGACTTTCTTTGATTTTAGGACATCAGCAAGAAATTTGGACCGTGATGAGGAAAATAAGCAAGAAGAAGAAAATTTAATGAATAGTGAGATTTTCGTGAATGAAGCCTATGATGAACAGGTATGTTGAGGAAGTTGGGTAAGTCTCTTTGAGGAAAATGAATTCTTGGATGCAGTTAAACAGTAACTCTTCTAAAACTGTCCAGCTTTCAGAAAGTAGTTAATGTTTTCATTTTAACCTTGACTGTTTCTATTACGTGTATTAACCTACTGTGAGGCAATTCTTTCTTCAGGGTCTGGTTTGAATAATGGTTGAATAGCTGAAACATCCATGGAACAGATTTATATACTATAAGCAAGAATCTTGGCTTTTTGTCCATTTCTAAGGTCTCCATCCTATGGTAGAGTAGGGTAGGCTCTTTTACCCTAAGATATTAGTCCTATTGTCATCTATACAACTTTGTGTGTGTGTGTGAGAGAGAGAGAGAGAGAGTGTGTGTGTGTGTGTGTGTGTGTGTGTGTGTGTGTGCGTGCGCACGCATGTGTGCATGAGTACTGGGGCTTGCACTCAGGCCTCAAGCTTTTTCTACTCACAGTTAGTGCTCTATCACTTGAGCCTCAGCTCTACTTCCAGTTTTTTTACTGGTCAAATTAAATATGAGGGTCTCTCAGATTTGTTTGCCCAAGCTAGCTTCAAACCTCAATTCTCAGCTAGAATCATAGATGTGAAGCATCTCTATACTTTTCTACATCACATATAGAGATGTAAACTATCTCTATACTTTTGTTTTAAAATAATGTATATTCTCTAACTTCAACTCTCCTTTCCACAGGACTTGCTAACTCCTTTGCAAACTGACTGATTTTATGCAAAAAAGAATTGAACCCGCCTCCAATTAAATAAAAATAAAACCTGCTTATGCATTTTATCGTGTGCTGTTTTAACTTCCGTAACAGTTTGTGATACATGGTAATTACTTGTTTAATTTTTAAATTGGACAAATTTGTCTGGGTTTGTTAATGAGTTTCAGAAAACTGAATATTTATAGGTATGATCAGAACTGTCTCCACGTAGTGTAGGTTGGAAGTCAGTCATAGGGTTTTCTAACGTAAGGTATCTACTCCAATACTAATTAGAAGCTCTAGAAGATTTGAATGGCGACTCTGGAGCTAACTTTGAGCTAGTTAAACTGCAGAATCTATTTTCCTAATTTTACCAGATGTAGTGGTCACTTTGTCTTTAGGATACGTTTCTGCAAAGTACCAAGTATTCACGTGTTATTTCCCTATTTCTTCCTCTCTCCTATATACTTTACTAAGTTTGTACACATTGGCACTTAGAATTTATGAAAAGTCTTTCTCTTATGATGTTATTCAATCCTGAATTTAAAACAGCAAGCAGATATACTTTATAGTTATGGAAACATGGTTTGTGTAAGTCTTATTTATAATGAAGTTAGTGATGCTACAGTTAGCAGCATGGAGTAGACGTATGCCAGGATTTATCTCAGGTAGCTCTCCCTGCTGGAGACCACCCATTGCTTGGCCTGCTAATGCCTCTGCTTATCTTCCTAGGTTTCTACTGTGCTTACACCCAAGTAAAGAATAAAGAGCATTAAATTTATGATAGTAGATAAGGTCACAAAAAAGAGTCTGATCTTAAACTTGGTTATAGCAACCTAGGCAAATCCCTTGGTATTGAACCTTTATCCTCAGTGCCAGAAATAAGATTATAAAAGTTTATATCATAGGGCCCGTTGGATGTGGAAAGAAAATACATGTGCACGGCTCCACACAGCACCTGAATCTAATAGCATAAGTTTAAATAGTAATAAATCAACTTTGCTTGGAAGCTTTTCTTGCTTGGATCTTTTCTTTTGTATTCAATGTCTTTCCAAATGAGTTTGTGTAGGCCAGGAAATCCAGTGAGAAGTCCTGGACCGATGACTACAGGTACTATATAAAATAAACCATCCGTGTGTGCGTGCTGATCCTGGGGCTTGAACTCAGGGCCTGGGCACTGTCCTTGAGCTCTTATGCTCAACGCTATTGCTCTACCACTTGAGCCACAGCTCTACTTCCAACTTTTTGGTGGTTAACTGGAGAAGAGATTCTCATGGACCTCCCTGCCCAGGCTGGCTTTAAGCCATGATCCTCAGATCTCAGCCCCCTGAGTAGCTGGGGTTACAGGGGTGAGCCTGTTTGCAAAATGTCATCTGCTGTGAACAGTGGAGACCTATGCAATGGGAGAGGGGGGTGACTTTGGGAGCACCTGGCAGCCCCTCCCACAGCTTCCAGGGTGGATACACCACACCCATCCTTAATGAGGCCGGCAGCCTAGGAGAGCCAGCTTGGGGAACAGGCAGAGCAGCTGGGGAGAGAGCTTCCTGCCAGACTTCCCCAGGCCCTTTGGATCTCTAGGCAAACTTGAGTAATGGTAGAAAGAGTTGACAGATTAAATGGGGACACATAGTTCCAGTGCTGATGGGGAGAGTGGAAGTGGGTGTAATAGAGCATCCCGGATGGAAGAGCCTGAGGCGAGGTGGCAGAACTACTCACGTAGGTGGGCTCCCTGCTGTGCGCAAGCCTGGCTGGCCAGTATCCCTTTAGGACAGATTCCCACCCACACAGGAGGCCCCACCCTGAGACTCTGCCTCCTCCAGCCTCTTGTCTCAAGCCCACTCTCAGTATGTTCAGCAGAGAATGACCCTTACACCCACCCAGGCTTCCACCTCCTTTATGCTGTCCTTTATAGCAAAAAGAAGTATTTTTTAAAAGGAACATTTCTTTAGATAGGGCAAAAAATACTCAGTTTTAAAACTCAGTAAGAAAGTCTTAATCCTCAGAGTAAAGGTGTTTCACACCTAAGCCAATGGGGAATAGTTGTGGGTAGGGGTGGGTAAGACACACACAAAATGCTGGCTTTGTGTTTACCAGAGACTTCTCTAGAAACACTTGGTAATGTGATTTGAGGAAGAGACAGAACTAGCTAGAAGCTCAGGGTCTTATATTGCCTGCTGTGTTCTGATTTCTCAAGCCCCTAATTGCTGTCTTTCAAAATACTAGCTGAAATATCCCAGATGCCCCTTCTGCCTTCAATCTCTTTTCCACATAGCAAACCCTCAAAAACATCTGGGTGACAGAGGGCTCAAAGGCAACATTCACAGTCATCACCAGATGGGACTATAAATGCATTCAGAGCACACTTAATGCCGGTCAACCTTAAGTGGGGTCCATGACCATCAGCACTGGCCCCTGCTCGCAGCCACATAGGAAATCAATTTTAGGGCTCCAGACCCAGGGAGGCAGAATCCACATTTGCAAAACAGATACAAAGTGCTGAGATCTAAGGATCTTGGTTCAAAGCCATCAGGGCAAGAAAGTCCATGAGACTCTCCAGTTAAGCAGCAAAAAGCCAGAAATGGAGTTCTGTCTCAAGTAGTAGAGCTCTAGCCATGAGAGAAAGTGCTAGGGGACAGGGCCCAAGCCCTGAGCTAAGCCCTTGTACCAACTCTCTCTCTCTCTCTCTCTCTCTCTCTCTCTCACACACACACACAGTCACAAAGTAATCTGCCTGCATATTAGAGTTGTGTCTCACAAAGCAAATAGCACTACAACATAGCAGGGGACATGAATAGGTGTTACACCATCCATTGTACAAGCAGCTTGTGCTGTTTAATGAGTTCTATCACAGCTTTCTATTACTGGGACCTATTGGACTGACCATTTGTACTTCTGAAGGATAGGTTTGGGAGGTGGGATTCAGCTCAGTTAAAGCACCTTGAAGTCAATAGCTTCAAATGAAAACCAGCCCTATGAAGACTTGTCTCTCATGGAACATAGAGCTGCCTACCTGTGACTTTGAGCCCCAGGGCAAGAAGTGGAAAAGATTTCTGCTCTCCCCTCAAGTGAAAACTGGTGCTCCTAGTTTTTCTTTTTTGACAATAGACTTGGCTGGCACAGAAAACAAAGCAACCAGGGATTGTGGTGGGGCCCCTTGGCTCCTTTTAGTAATCTTATGTGAAGAAGTGCAAAGATGTGAGTTCTAGATTTCAGCACGGTGCCCAGGCAGCCAGGAAACTGCTGGTAATGAATGCTGAAACTCCCCAAGGTAGTACTGGAGACAAATACGCTTTTATGAGCATACTGAAAATGATGTTTTAGGACTTTTATTTATAAATAACATATATATATATATATATATATGAACGCTAACCAAATGTGACTAACAGGTTCTATTTTGTAGAAAATATTCAATCTACTGTTTGCTGTGAGGTATCTATGGAATGGAACAATAATATAGTGTTAATGTCTTCATTCTTTTAGCTTCTTGAAAAGAAACTGGAACCACCTCAATTTCTCACCAAAATAAGTGATTTAAAAAAACACACACAAGTTAAATCTTTTAGGGTTTGTCCTACCTCATACTATTATGTATGCAGAAAGACACGTAAATCGGAGTCAACCAAGTTATTTCATTTTATAGAAGTCACTACCTCTGTTAAGCTTGGAATGGCCCTAAGTTTAAGAGCCTCAAACCCAGGCAGTTACAGATTGCCCCTGGAGAGTTTTAAAGTTATAACACTTTTATGAGTTATAAAGTAGGGGAAAAAAACAACAATAACTGTAAAATCCATTAGTATTTTAGAATACTGTAGTTTCTAAGTGTTGTGTGTGCATATATGCCAGTCCTGGAACTTGAACGTGTCCAGGGAGCTCTCTTCAGCTTTTTTTTAACTCAAGGCTAACACCCTATCACTTGCTCCACAACTCCATTCTAGTCTTTTGGGTGGTGGATTTCACGGACTTCCTGCCAGGGTTGGCTTAGAACCATGATCCTCAGAACTCACAGCCTCTTGAGGAGCTAAGATTACAGTCCTGAGACACCAGCAACCCGTTGAATTTTTTGTTTCCCTTTGTTGTTGTTTTGAGTCTTGTTGACATTGAACCTGGTCCACCTGATTTAAAACGCCACCGGTTCCAGATCTCCTTCAACTTGTACCTGTGAGAAGCTTGTCATCCCACAAGAAGACCTGATCCCTCTGGACAGGAAAAGAAAACTGTATAAACCAAAGCTGAAAGAAACTTGAAATAAACGTCCCAAGAGTCTCACGGGGCTACGGGGCAAGGGAGATCGCCCTCCAGACGCAGAGCTCCATCCATCTCCAAGCCGGGAGAGCCGCAGACACCGCACACAGTTGAAGGCTGGGCCGAGTGGAAACCAGTCCTTCTTCACCCTTGGCCCCGGGATGGAGCCCGGAGCCGTGGGGAGGCCCGGGCAACGTCTACAGGTCTGAGTCGCAGGGGAGCGAGCTGTGGCAGGGCCGCGTGCTGCGGGAGGAGGCGCCCTGCGAGGCGGCCGCCTGGGGCTCCCGCTCCCCGTCCAGCACGTCCACGGGGTTGGTGTAGGACCTGGGCGCGGGGCGCGGCATGGGAAAGCCCACCTTGAGTTTCCCGGGGGCGGCGGGCTCGGCGGCGGGCGGCGGGCGGTGCTGGCCCCCGCTGTAGTACTTGATGGCGGGTGGGAGCGCGGGCTCGGGCCAGTCCACGTAGACGGTGCTGATGCTGCTGCGGCGCGGGCCGGCGGGGGGCGCCTTGCGGCGGCAGCGCTCCTCGCACCAGGGCGCCCAGCTGAGCGCCAGCGAGAAGCCGCCCAGCAGCAGCAGGCAGCTGCCCAGGTAGCCCAGCACCAGGCTGTAACTCACCTGCACGGTGACCGGGCTGGCGGGGGCGGGCAGCACCGTGCGATCCCCCAAGAAGTGCGTGTACCACGAGACCGGGATGAGGCCGAAGAGGCCCGCGATGAAAAGCACCAGGCCCGACAGGCCGGCCAGCGCGAAGTGGGGCTCGTCCTGCCAGCAGCGCACGCCCAGCGACGCCAGCAGCAGCCCCAGCGCGGTGACGGCCAGCGAGGTGACCATCAGCGCCCGCGCCACGAGCACCGGCTGCGCCTCGAAGTAGCCCCACTCGTCGGGCTGGCCGCACTGGCGCTCGCGGCTGCTCTGCTCGCGGCACATGTCCCACAGGCCCTGGAACAGCACCACGTCCACGGGCTGGTCCAGGAACCCCTTCACCAGCCGCCAGCCCGGGGCCAGCGTGCTGATCAGGTTGAGCAGCAGTCCGCAGGGCGACAGCACCATGCCCAGCGTCATGACCACCGGCGTCCGCATCCTGGCACCGCGCACCTGCCGCCGTCTCCAAGCTCCCCCGAGGGCAGCGCCTGGCCGCGAGGCGGGCTGGCGGGGCTGCGCTCTGCAGTCTCCGGGCGGGCTGATCGGTGTCTCCGGCCCGGGGCCGTCCCCGCTCCACCGCTCGCCCTTAGTCCCCTCCTCGCGCCCCGGCCGCTCCGCCCTCCCGCCGGGACACCGCGGTCCCTAATCGAAACCAGCTCGGAGGTAGGGCCAACCGAAACCGCGCGCCCGGGTGCGGCCCCTGGCGGCCAAGCCCAGCTCGGAGGGAGGGGCGCGCCACCGGGCGACCCGAACCCCCGGGCCCGGCGCGTGCGGGGACTCCGACACCCCACCCCGCAGTCAGGCCCTCCGCTCCGCCCGGCCCCGGTGGCTCGGAGACCGAGCAAAGGTCTAAAGGTCTCCCCGCCCGGATTCCCCGAAGCCGCCCTCGGCCGCCCAGCTGGCCGTGGGCGGGGAAGGCAAAGGGGCGGCGCCGCTCCGGTTGCCCTACCTGCCCCCCCACCCCGGACACCTGTCGGGTGGCGGCGCGGCGTCCCCGCTACCCGGCGATCTCTCCGGGGAAAGTTTCTCCAGGAGTCTCTGCCCCGCGGATGGGGCTTGTCCGCTCCCGGCCGGCTCCAGAGCCGGGGGGTGAGGGTGGGGAACCCGAGGCCCGGGATGCGCTGGGCAGGTGGGCGCCAAAGGCCGCATCGGAGGAGAAGTGGGTCCCCAAAAGTTGCTGCACTCGTGTTGCTTACTAAAACTCCTTTAAAGGCTCCAGCTCCGGATTCAGTTTAAGTGAAAGCAATCTAGGGGAGTGCATTTCTGGATGGACGGGTTATACGTGGGTTTTCTATTTCTATTTCCAGGTGTGTGTGTGTGTGTGCGCGCGCGCGGAGGGGGGGGGTGGGGAGAGCTACTTAGGCACTGATCTGTAAATTCAGTTTACTGTTGTATCCTACATAGGAGTTGTTTGTGTTCTCCATTGAACTGCTTGTGACGTCATGCTGTTTTTTCCCCCTCGTTAAACTATTTGGAACATATTTATTTTATACTTAAGTGGCAATGATTTTTACTCCTTTAAAATTTACACGCCCGGCGCCCAAGGCTCACGTCTATAAAACCTAGCTATTCAGGAGCTCCAAGATAGTCCTGACAGGAAAGACCAAGAGATTCTAATCAACAATTAATCACTGAAACGCTGGAAGTGGAACTGTGGCCCAAGTGAGAAAGCACGGGCCTTGAGCACAAGAGTCCAGATCCAGAGTTCAGGCCCAGGACTAGCAATATGATATACACTATATATTGATTTTTCAACTATGCCCTTGAATGTTTGCTCTATAATTGGATGAAACTGTACCCAGGTGGCATTGCGCCTGGCTGGTTGGTTGAGACACTCCTGTTTTTTGTCAGGGTTGACCCAGAACTTCTTCTATCCTCTCAATCTCTGCCTCACAGAGATTTCAGTAAATGCTCCACCACGCCTGACTCTATTTGCCTTATGTCTTATAACAGAAATGTATTATCTATATAATTTGTAAGAATTAAAGCCGTTTGTAAGAATCGATTGGTGTGTCATAATTTTTCATATTCTAAAGTGTAAAATTCCAGAGATGGGAATTATTTTCTTTTTTAAAATGTTTTAAGTTTTTTTTAATGTGCTAAAATACATATTATAACCTATGTTGGTATAACCATGTGTAACGGTACAGTTAAGTGGCATTAAGTGTATATCCATGTTGTGCAAGCTTCGTCCACATCCATCCCCAGAACTTTTGAATCCTCTCAGACTGAAACTCTGACTCGAATAAATAGCAACGTCCCAGTCCTCTCTATCTCCCAACAACCACTGTTCTACTTTATCTCTGTGATTTAACTATTATAGGTACTTTGTACAAATGGAATCACAGTAGTTGTGGCTTAGTCGTTGAGCAAAATGTCCTCAAGGGTTCAACTACAGTGTAACACGTCTCAAAATTTCCTTATTTTTTCAAGGATGAGTAATATTTCATAGTATGCATTCCACCTGTGTTTACCCATCATCTGTCACTGGACATGGGTAGCTTCCACCTTTTAGCTATCATCATCCATGCTATTAGAAGCATGAGGGTACTAACATCTTTGTGCATCTCGGTTTTATTTGTTTATGGTATATGCCCAGAAATGGAGTTGCTGTGTTGTAGGGTAATTTAATTTTTTTAAGGAACCACCATACCGTTACATAGAAATGGTGTCATTTTAGGTTCCCATGAATCTACACAGACAAGTGTGTTAATTTTCCTGATTACCTTTAGTTTAAATGGATCTTTGGAGAGAATTCTATTTCTTTTGTTTTTTTTTTTTATTACTGTTCCAAAAAATACTTTAAAAAAATGGTACCAGGGTTTGAATTCAGATCCTTGAGTTTGTTAAGTAGATGTTCTTACCGTTTCAGTCATGTCCCCTGTCCTTCAAATGTGTTTTGGCCTTATTTCATTGTGAAAGATGGTGGTAAGTGTGATGGTATCATCCTGTGGACTTGCACAGATATATTTTTTTGGGGGGGGGTCCGGTCGTGGGGCCTGAACTCTGGGCCTGGGTGCTGTCCCTCAGCTCAAGGCTAGGGCCTCATGCATGCAAGGCAAGCGCTCTACCACTGAGCCACCTTCCCAGCCCTTGCACAGATATTTGTATAAAGAATGGAGAAAGGAGAGACATATTTTTAGTGGCTCTGTTGATACCCAATTTACTTCAAGACCAATGGCATGGATGGTATAGTTGAGCGAGTTTGTTTTTATCCCTTCCTGGAGCAGTTGTTTGTTCAGATTGCCAAGCCTTGCTGCTTCCATAGTGATTAGCTAACATTTCAACCATTAACTAAAAGACATCTTCCAGAGTCACCATCTACAGACTTCAGCCATCATGGTCTTCAGTGAGTGCCAGACTTTGATAATTAGTATAACAGCTGAAACTAAGGCTCTTTCACTAAAACTGAAAGCCTTGCTTGCCACGGTTTATGGCTTGACTACAAATACCAACAAGGCCTTTGGGGCCTCTCCAGGATCAGAGTGTGTAGATCTAGACAGCTCAGTAACAATACCTGCAAGGTTATGACCCCAGGCTTGGGTCATAAATTCTCTAAGAGACTGACTCAGAGGTTTCCTTCTGTCCTGACCCCAACCAGAGAGCTAATCAATCCTCCTGCTGGACAGCAAGTAGTAAATATCATCTCAGGCAAATTATCCAGGCAGGTGGGGTTGTAGCATCTAAGAGACTCAGAAAAGACTGCAGCACACATAAAAGAGTTTACAGGAGTCTTTGGTCTAAACTTTTCTCTTAGGAGAGGTATAAGCAACAGTCCATAAAATGCATATAACCAAGGTATAAGTGACATACAATACACTGGGCACATTACCTTTGACAAGTGCACACACCTGTAAAACCAGCTCTAGATTATCTTTCTTTCATCTCTCCCTGCCAGTCCTATTCCCCAGGAGCCTCTGATCTACTCTCTCTCTCTCTCTCTCTCTCTGTGTGTGTGTGTGTGTGTGTGACAGAGATTTGGTATAGAGCCCTAGATCACCTTCCTAAGTGCTGTGATTACAAATGTACATAACTATGCCAGGCACGCTGACTTGCTTGCTTTCTGTCAGTACTAGTTGATTTGTATTTTCTAGAATTTTGCCATAGGGAGACACATATAGACAGTATGTAAGACAATGTCAGTTTGTCCTCAATGTGCAACAGTCCTCCAATTATTCAGATCATAGGAATCACCTGGAATGGATTCCTAGGCCAGGGGCCAGTCCTATTACATGGTGATCCACAGAAAGAACAATGGAATCTAATGGACTCCATGTGTTTATAAGCCCCTGGACTTAGGGAGGATTTTTAAATATTCTGCTTTTGAATGCACTTTACAATTTCCTCTGCCTTGAGATTTAAATTATTGTGGTTTAGAATAGTACAATATGTCCTCTTTCTCAATACTTTTTACTTATGTGAGGGATCCTGTATGTTCTACCTTCTAATTCTCTTCAGGTCTTCCACTTTCCTTCTGCCTTTTTTCCCCTCAAGGCTAGAACTCTACCACTTGAGCCACAGCACCACTTCCAGCTTTATGAGCAGTTTATTGGAGATAAGAGTCTCATGGACTTTCCTGCCCAGGTTGGCTTTGAACTGTGATCCTCAGACATCAGCCTTCTGAGTAGCTAGGATTACAAGCGTGAGCCACCAGTGCCTGGCTTCTACTGCCTGTCTATTGGCCCAGGTCTTTCTTTTATCTTGCCTCTGAAGCTGACTCCTATTTAATCTAGTATCCATGTAAAATTCAAATGGAAGACCAGGGGCTGTGGATCATACGTGTAATCCTAGTTACTCAAAAGGTAAAGCTAGGAGGATTGTGATTTGAGGCCATCCCTGGCCATAAAGTAAAAAGAAAAAAGAAAAAAAAATCCAAACTAGTGAGACCCTATATGAAAGCTGGGTGTGATGAAGCATGCCTGGAATACCAGCTAGGATGGAGGCAAGGGTATCAGGGCCTTGGCAGAAGCCAGCCCCAGCAAAAACAACTCCAGAAAGAGCTGGGGATGTGGCTTCAGTGGTAGAGCATTTGCCTGGCAAGACTCTATGTTTAAACCTCAATCCTGCCAAATAATAATAATAATAATAATAGGAATAAAGTATTGTTTTAACTCTTCAGGAAGCCTCTACTGTCTAGCTCCAGGGATAGATTCCAGTTCTATGCTCTCCACTCCACTCCCCATCACCACCAGCTCTCTCCTCTTCCTTATGCTTTGACCACAAAAAAGGCATTTTCCTCCCATTTTTCCCAAAGCTTGCGTCTCCTTTTCTTCTATGTTTACATAAGCCATTGTCTTTCCATAGTGATCAGCTCTCCAGCTTCTCAACCCCAAAGCATGAATGCTTGGATCCATTCTTCTCTCAGATGGTTTCTTCACCTAGACTATATTACCTTGTTCTAGTTCAGGTGCTGGTGGCACACACCTGTAATTCTAGCTATCCAGGAGGCTGAGATCTGAGGATCATGGTTGGAAGCCAGCCTGGGCAAGAAAGTTTATGAGAATCTTACCTAACCAGCAAAAAGCCAGAAGTGGAGCTGTGGTTCAAGTGATTGAGCACTGGCCTTGAGTGAAAAAGCTAAGGGAGAGCCCCCATTTTCTTGATCCATTCATCTACTGAGGGGCGTTATCTTGCCCATGTAATTGTAACCCCTCTGTACAGTATTTTCACAATGAAAAAAATTTTAAAAAAAGAAAATAAATAACTTCTGAAATCCAGTTAAAAGTCCTCCCAAGTAGCTCAGTGTCACATCGCTTTATTTGTTTTCTTGGTAACATTTGTCACTACTGAATATTTTCTTGCTATATACCTGTTGATTTAGTTTGGTTTAGCCACTGTACTGTAAATGTGAAGAGCTTACTGATCTCTCTCTCTCACTTAAGTCTTTATTTCAGTTCCTAGACATCCTGGAAGTAAATGGAAAGTCTGGCTGGGCAATCAGGGCAAAGGCCCCCTCCCATAAATGTGCAGCATCCCTCCCCATGGCTGTGAGCAGTTGCACATGCAGGTCCCTGGGCATCTTGTCATTGCCCATTGTCTGGGAAGACTTGCCCGAGAACAGCAGAGCAATTAGACCTCAGAGATATGAGCCCAGATGGGCACCCAGTCAGAGGGGTTACATAATGCATGGAGAGATGGTGTAGGCTGTGTGGAGCCTATGATTGGCTCTGGGGAATGGTATGGCCCACAAGCTGCCCAATCATCTTTGACGGTCATGTAACAAAATCACAGCTCCCTCCTAGAGATACCTTATTCACTCCTGCACAACCCATCCCAGGAGGGCACCCTTCCTTGGGACCTCTCCTGTTTAGCAGCTGCTACGTTTATCTTTTTCTTCAATAAATCCTTGTCGTTTTACTTCTTCCTCTTGTGTCTCTGGACTCATTCTTCAGGACCTTAGAAACAAAGGACCTGATAGAGGTGTTGCAGGTTATTGGTTTCAATACTTGTTAAATAAATGACGTTTTGTAAGATTGCTACATAGTAACAAAAAATGAAGATATACAGCAGTCTTTAAAATTATAGAAAATTACAAATAACGTCTTAATCATTTGTGTTGCTCCTGTCTATTTATGGTGTTGGGGATGAAGTCAGGGTCTATAGTGTACCAGGAAAAGCACTCTATCACTGAGCTATATCCCTAGCCCCATCTTAACCGTGTGTGTGTGTGTGTGTGTGTGTGTGTGTGCGCGCGCACGTGCGCCAGTCCTAGAATTGGAGTTCTGGGCCGGGCACTGTCCCTGAGCTTTTGTGCTCAAGACTAGCATTCTGTCACTTGAGTTACAGCTCCACTCCAGTTTTTGGTTTTGGTGGTTAAATTGGAGATCAGAGTCTCATGGACTTTCTTGCCCAGGCTGATTTTGAACCTTGAGCCTCAGATCTCAGCCTCCTAAGTAACTAGGATTAGAGATGTGCGCCACCAACAACTGGCTATTTTAACCATTTTTAAGTGCACAGATCAGTACTGCTAAGTTCATTCATTGGTGTGTAAACCAACCTCCAAAACTCTTTCAATCTTGTAGTCAGGTAGTGTCAGTTAAGATTAAAAGCTCAGATCTGTAACTAGCTACTCAGGAGGCTGAGATAAGAGAAGTCTGGGCAGAAAAGTCCCTGAGACTCCATCTCCATGGTAACTAGCAAAAAACAGGGCTGGAAGTATAGCTCAAGTAAAATCACCAGCCATGAGCAAGTAAGTTGAAGAAGAGTGAGAGGACCTGAATTCAAGCCCCAGTCCCAGTAAGAAAAATGAAAACTGTGCAAAACAAAACATCTGTATTCTTCTAATCATCTCTTCCTCTTCACATGGTAAGTGTTATTCTTTGTCTCTATGAATGTGGCTGCTCTTGATACCTTGTATAAGTAGAACTATAGCGTATTTGTCTTTCGGTAATTGGTTTACTTAAAATGTCTTCAAGGATTATCTGTGTTGTAGCATAGTGCAGAATTTAAATGTGTGTGTGTGTATATATATATATATATATGTAGTATATATATGTAGTATATATATATATATATATATTTACTACATTTTGTTTATCCATCCATGTGTTAATGGATACTGCTTTTGTAATGGATACTTTTGACAGTTGTAAATAAAGCCGTTATGATAGAAATTTTTTCTCCTATAATAATGCAGATACAGTATCTATGGCCATAACCAGGCCTAATCTTATGAGAAAAGTAGAAGAGCTAAATTATACTTTGCTGTTAGACACAGATGAGTCACAGAAATGCTGGTGTAATAAATAACCTGCTTATATCCCAAAAGAAAGTAGCATAGTGTTTTCTGGGTTTCTAAGAGTTTGTCACATTTCTGAATGATACAGAAACATGGCAACAACAACAGTTTCAAAAAGTCAGCACATAAATCTGTCATGCCCCTCCAGCTTCAGATCTGGCAGTGATTTTGAACTTCACGAGTATATTTCTACTTCAATCTACGTTTGAACTTGATTATACCTCCTGGAACTCCTTTTCCAAGTCCTTCTCTTTGGAGAGTCTTGATACTTTCCTTTTGTGGCTTTCCTTTCACTTTCAAATACACTTGCTCTGTTTGCTTCAAAAAAATGTACCTCTCAATTTTACTTTAGATTTTCTTTCTGGAGGTCATTTTAAAACACGTCGTCATCCCAGTGAGCACAATATACAGAGAATTATTAAGAAGGATATTTTTGCTGGGTGTCAGTGGCTCATGCCTATAATCCTAGCTACTTAGGAGGCTGAGATCATCTGAGGATCACAGTTCAAAGCCATCTGGGCAGGAAGGTCCATGAGACTCTTATCCTCAATAAACCACTAGAAAACCGGAAGTGGTGCTGTGGTTCAAGTGATAGAGCATTAGCCTTGAGCGGAAAAGCTGAGAACAGCACCCAAGCCCCAAGTTCAAGCCTCACAACTGACAAAAAAGAAAAGCATATTTTCTCTTTATTTTCCCTGCTGAAAATCTGAATCTTGTTCCCTTGTGGTAGCTAACTAAGCAGGTCAGACAATCCCATGAATGATCTAAGGATGGGTTTAAGCTGTCTGCTATGCAGATTCTGAGCCATGTACCAGAGATGTACTATGCCTTATAACAGACCAAAATTCTATATAGCTAATCCACACAGGTGGCTCACGCTTGTAATCCTAGCTACTCAGGAGGCTGAGATCTGAGGATCATGGTTCAAAGCCAGATAGGCCAGGAAACTCTGTGAGACTCTTATCTCCAATAAACCACAGAAAATTGGTAGTGGTGCTGTGGCTCAAATGGTAGAGTGCTCGCCTTGAGCTGAATTGCTGAAGACAGCGCCCAAGCCCAGAGGTCAAGCCCCATGACCAACAAAATAAATAAATAAATAAATAAAAGAATTTTAAGTAAGAAGTAAAAAATTAGCTTAAAAATGTTTTACATAGGGCTGGGAAGGTGGCTCAGTGGTAGAGGGCTTGCCTTGCATGCATGAGGCCCTGGGTTCAATTCCTCAGCACCACATAAGCAAAAAGAGCCGGAAGTGGCGCTGTGGCTCAAGTGGTAGAGCGCTAGCCTTGAGCTGAAGAGCTGAGGGACAGCGCCCAGGCCCAGAGTTCAGGCCTCACGACCAGAAAAAATAAAATTAAAAAAAATGTTTTACATAAACTATTGCCCACCCCATCAGATCTAATTATCTTGGATGAAATAAAACTTAATCCTCTGAGCAAGTAGTTTTGATGGACATAAATAAATAAAAGAATTTTAAGTAGGAAGTAAAAAATTTAGCTTAAAAATGTTTTACATAAACTATGGCCCACCCCATTGGACCTAATTATCTTGGATGAAATAAAACTTAATTCTCTGAGCAAGTAGTTTTGATGGACAGGCCCTCCAGACTTGGGAATGAATAAAGAGTATATAGACAAGTGTCTCCCTCCTTAAATTTAGAGGCTCATAATCTCTGCCCAGGACAATGATGCACTGAGAGGAAGAGCCTCATTATTCCTCATGGCTCGTTGCTAAGAGTAGCATGGAGCTGGACTGGAAAGTTTTTTCCTCTCCTACTGCTGTCCTCACCCAGAGAGAAGTGGGTTACATTTCATTTTGCTGACTAAAGTCAGAGGCAAGAGAAGCTATATCCTTTACACTTGCATCCTGGTTTCAAACATGCATGCCTTTGTGTGGGTGACAGAGTTAGTAAAAATCTAATAGTTACAAAATGAATGTTAAAAATAGAGACGCTTCTAAGGTTCAACTTTTGGGGTGGGGAAACATTTTTCTCATCCATTCAGCATTCTCCACCCCTCTCCACACTGTGGATTCAATTCAAGAAGGAACCTGCTCAACTTGTAAAACTTGTCAGTTGTTTGTGAAACTGGCTGCCCTCAGGAAGGTATTTTATCAGTTTTTCGGTTCACTTGGATCAATAGTAACCTAACACGTGAACAACTGCCTTGGGATTCTTGGGTTCCTGACCCTGTTACAAGTCCCCGAAGAGACTAAGACACACCCTGAACACCCAGCAATAGGGAAATGGGATAAGTCAACAAATAATGAGGCTGAAAGACACTTAGAGAACATGGATGCTAAGCCTCTCATTGCCCTGGTTGAATGCCCTGGTGCAGGGGAGAAAAGTGACTTTCAGACCAATGAAGTGACTGTGATTTGTGTCAAAGCTGGCACAGTTCAAAGCTGATGAACCAGGCTCTGCTACATTTCCCGGGCTTTGGGGGAGTGGTGTTCTCATCTCTCCAGAAGTGTCTCTGCTCAGGAGGATTTCTATAAGAAGTGAAATGACCTTTATAAAATATACAGCATGGAGTAGGCACTTACAGATAGTTCTTGTGTTTAGATTAACAAACATGATGATCTGTAATTGAATACTATTACATTCCAACCTTGTTAGAACTTTTCAGCTTGTGTTCCCAAAACATATTAAAAATGAGTGTGGGAGATTATGAAAAGTCAGGGAAGGGGTGGGTTGGGAGGGCTAGATTAGAATGCAGAGACATAAAGTGCCTTGTTGAGGGCTGGGAAGGTGGCTCAATGGTAGAGCGCTTGCCTTGCATGCCTGAGGCCCTGGGTTCAATTCCTCAGCATCACATAAGAAGGGACAGCGCCTAGGACCAGAGTTCAGGCCCCATGACCAGACCCCCCCCAAAATAAATAAAATAAACTGCCTTGTTGAATGGCAACTCCTTTGTATAACTACTTAAAGATAATGAAACTATTTTAGAAAATGAAAGTAGGTTAAAAATGGGAATCTACTATTCTCAAAGAGTTTCAAACAATACTGTGTGTATATTGAAGTCAGGCACTGGTGGCTCATGTTACTCCTAGTTACTCAGGAGTCTTAAGGTTCAGATTCAGTCTTAAGGTTCATGATTCTAAGCCAGTCTAGACAAAAAAATCGTTGAGACTCCATCTCTAAAGTAATGAGCAAAAAGCTGGGCAAGAAGCCCATCTCAAGTAGTAGAGCATCAGCTAACCAAGCAAGCTGAGCAAGCATGGTGTCCTGAATTTAAGCTCTGGTGCTGCCAAAAAGAAAGCAAAGAAACAAAAGGAAAAAAAGTTTTTGAAATGCAATGTCATGTATCTGGGTTTCTGTAAGATAAACAGTCAACATAGGGTTTGATCTCAAAACTAGGGTATCCAATCTATAAACCAATCCAGAGCATGGAATATTAGCAATAACCCATCTTCTTTTACTTTTTCCCCTTTGTTCTTAGACCCAAATTATTAATTCATTTAGTCAAATTCAAGTGTTAAAAATGTAGCCACTTTTTAAATTGAGTTAGTTTCGCAAAGGGGTTGTATAAACCTAAGAAGTTAGATCTGGACAGCTTTGATACAAGAGTCTAAAGCCAATTAATTTTTTTCTCCCAGTCATTCAAAATGCTATGGATCGAACCCATGGCCTCATACATACTAGGCAAATGCTTTGCTATTGAACCCTTTACTCATTCAAAATATAATTGAACATTTCTTAATTCTACTATTTAGATCTAACTGGCTGATCTGAACATCAAATTCCAAATAGGATAATAAAATGACACTGAAGGGGATGCAAAAGCCAATGGGTAGAAAAAGGAAAATACAAAATAAAAAGGTTGTTTTCTAAAGGTCAAGACCAACCCATGCCTTATGCTGTTATCAGATACCAGGTATATATTATTTGTGTTTGATTTAAATATGTTTGAAACCTCTCAGACAATTGAATTCTTTCAAGTATAATTCATGGACAATTTTATTCATGATGTTGCTTAGCTACTGACTGTCCTAAATAATAGACTTAATTAATTGGGAGATGTGCCCTCCCTCTTCTGCTTAGGGAATATTGTCAGATGACTTGGGGATAGATTGAGAGGATTAGTCATCTGGGAAACCTGTCAGCAGGCATAACAACTTTGGATGCAGAGTCCTCACTACATCACTAGTTAGTCACATTGCCTGTGAAAAGTTGCTGATTGTACAGGCAATAAAATCTACTGCATGGAGGCAACATCCTTATCTATATATGGTTAGGAGAGGAGGAAATTTCTTGAGTAAAACCTAGAGTATGTGAATTTTATACTGCATGATTAGAGGAAAGTAAGAGAGAGGAGGAGGACATTGGTGAGAAACAACAGATGTGACATATTTGTAATCCAATTGCAAGAGGCATTAGGGAACTTGGCAATGGGTTTTCCTAATTAATATGAGTACAGCCAAATTGATTACACATATATGTAATTGTGTGTGTGTGGGGGGGGGTGTATGTGTGTGTGTACATTCCAGTACTAGGGCTTGAACTCAGAGCCTGAGCAGGTTTTTCTCTGAAGGCTCATATTCTACCATTTGAGCCACAGCTTCACTTCCAGCTTTTTGGTGGTTAATTGGAGATAAGAGTCTCATGGGCTTTTCTGCGTGGGCTGGCTATGGACTAAAATTCTCACATCTCAGACTACTGTGTAGCTAGGATTATAGGAGAGAGCCACTAGCACCTGACTTCATGTAGTCTATCTTTTTCACTATCTGACATGACTGAGGACAATACAGTGATGGGAGACCCAGCCGAAGAACTGAGATTTGAGGTACCAGGGGACCTGAGGCAATTCACCAGCTATTGGATCCTGAGATCCCATTAACAAGCATTTTTATTGAGTTTAGTGCAGGGGGAGGGCACTGTAGTTAGGCTAGGGTTACAACCATTAAGCAGGCATAGTTTGAATACAAGTGATAATTGACTTCCTTATCTTAGGAAGTGGAGGGAAGCAATAAACATTCTAACCTTAGCACCGGACTCTCATCCCAAACAGTTCACACGTGAGGTAGAAACTTGAGCCTGGCCTTGCTTGATCTCTCCAGGGCAACCCCCAGCCTTCTGAGAGTTTCCTTAGAGATGGAATTCCGATCTCTCAGTCCTGTTCAGAACTACAGCAAGGCTCCACATACCTTAAAGATGTAAAGTATTTAATCAATTGGCCTTTGCTATGTAAAAATTACATCAAAATTTAGTGACTCGAGAAGACAATAACATTTCTTTTGGTTTTCTGGCTCCAGTAGGCCAGTCTTTAAAGGGTTAAGTCTGGACTCAGTCTCAGAGCCCAGGTCAGCTGACAGTTGTGCTGGGATGTGGAATGGGTAGTCCCGGGTGAATAACTCATTGGGGACATTGTTCTTAGATGGGATCAAGGCTGGTTTCTCAGAGGGAGTTCCTTTGTAACTACTTTTTGACATTGACCTTCAAGAATGAAACCATTCAGTTGGATAAGGATCCTAATTTAAAGGCAAACACTGACAGTGAGGCAAAAATAGAAAAAAAATGTATTCACAATGGCAGCAACAGCAAAATGAACTTTATAGGGTATCTTGGAAGTTATAGTTAATTAAAAATGACTACAAATTCTTTGTGGCTTTGTTTCCTCCCCCACTGACTAGGTTTGGTCATGTGACTTGCCTTGGTCAATGGGATCGTAGCATGTCTTAAGTAGAGGCTTGATAATTGCTTGTGCATTGGAGTTTGCCCGAGGAAGCTATGTATGGGGACCAGGGAACTCTTCGAAGAGAAACTCGGCATCCAGCTGATGGCCCCTGACATGCCATGAGTTTATCTTAGGCTTTCTGTGCAAGCCAGCTCATGCATGAGCCTAGATAAAACAGGCAAAAAGATGAATAGTTAAGAATAGCGAAGCTTATTCTTGGGGCCACATGTTACGCAGCAATGAGTAACTAATACAGAACAGTACTTTAGAGTCCTAAAGTTGTAGTTGTACAGTTATCATTATTACATAGTTATTGTATAGTAGGATTATTTTAGAAAGCAGCTACTGGCATTTTCTTTTTTTCTTTCTTTTTTTTTTTTTTGATCGGTCGTGGGGCTTGAACTCTGGGCCTGGGCGCTGTCCCTGTGCTCTTCAGTTCAAGGCGAGCGCTCTACCATTTGAGCCACAGTGCCACTTCCTGGCACTTTCTTATAACTAAGGGATGCTGAAACCTAGGACTAGGGAAATTAAATGCATTCAGTGTTTCTTTCCATGTCTGCTAGTAACTGGAGGAGGAAGCTGGCCTGGTTTCTAGGGAGACAGAGACATAGAACACTCACCACGATGAGATAAACATTACATTAAAGGTATGTGCAGAGTGCTGTTTCCGGGGACACAGGGTAAGGTGGGAGGGTCATTGAAGTGACAGTTACCCTGGGTTATAAAGGACTAACCAGACTTTATGAGTCACAGAAAGTCATCCAAGAAGAGACAGAGAACAACAAAGCTTTGAAAAACCTAGGTGTTGAGTGTGAGAAATGGTAAACAGTCCAAAGTGACCCAACAATAAGGAAGTCTTGTTTGGACTTAGCTTTTATCCAACATGTCAACCCATGTTGGAAGGCCTTTCTTTAAAGAACTCAATTTCCCACTCACTCTTCACGGTTCTTTTCCGAGAAGTTTCCACCAGGGGCTGCAACTGCAAAATAAAAAGGGCACCTCTTGTCATGGGTTGATGGCGGGCCTCCAACGCATAGCGTCATCTTCTGTCTACCATTCTCCCTGCAGCAGAATGCCACCTCGGTCAGTTTGTTTGTTTTTCTGAATAAAGAAGTGAGCATAATTCTCCACATGCCACTTGGAGATGCTGGGTACTACTGATATAAAAAAGATAGCTTTCCTTCCCAGTAGAAGATGGAAAAAGAGAGCTAGTCTACCACCAGTTTCCTCTTCTACCTCCCTCCCCTGTCACTGAAGGCAAGCCCTTCAACATTGGTGTGCCACATCTGAAAGTCATTTAATAGAATTTGGCCCATCGTCAGGGTTTCGTCATTATTAGTGTATGGAAGAAGGGAAATGGGCTTTCTTTAAAAATTCCAATGCATCATCTGCCTCAATATTTTGTCCCTGTGGGTAAACAGAAAAAAAAAAACGTGACAGACATTGTTTTGATTTTTACTAGCCCACATCCTTATTCAGTTGGTGTGACAGTTTTGAGGAAATCAGGTTGTTTTCTAGGCATGTGGCCACATTATGTGTTTCTGGAATGTGGAAATGAAGGGCGCTCTCATTCTTTAGAAGGAAGGATGGCAGGGTCCCAGGGCTCACAGCAAAACTGAACAGAACACCAGGGCAAGTCACTTGAAAATAAAAACCATCTTAGCTCTCATTTGTGGTGTGCTTCACTGGCCCCATTCCAATGATTACTTTCTTCTTTGTTTCATTCACGTCCATTGTGTTCCTTTAAAACCATATCATCTTGTTTCTTTGGTGGTTTTCTGTGCTTTATTTTCCCTTCAGTACTAAGGTTTGAACTCAGTGTGTTTGCTAGGCACAGGTGTTCTACCCCCTGAGCCAGTCTCCCATTCTTTTTATGTTTCAGGGTTTTTTTTGTTGTTGTTGTTTTGTTTTGCATCTAGAATATCTTGGTTTGGTCCAGGTTGGCCTGAACTATGATTTTCTTACTAATGCCTCTTAAATATCTAAGGTTATATGGATAAACCACCTCTCTCGGCCTTCGTTCATTTTCTAGCGTAGCGCAACCCCGGCTCTACTATTATCTGCACACACACATTTGTGCTGCCAGTGGTGTGCTGAGTACTAAGGAGGAACATACCTGGGACCACAGCACAATGTGGCCAGCAAGCCCTCTTCCTGGGACAGAGGAGGTGCCTTGAAGTCCGCAAACGATGAAGCTTCATCAGGAAAGCAAGCAAATAGACAAAAAACAGAACAAAGGGATCAAACCCACCAAGGAGTGATTCTTGAATATCATCAAGTAGATGTGTGTGTGTGTGTGTGTGTGTATGAGAGAGAGAGAGAGAGAGGGAGGGAGAGAGATCAGTATCACTGTGACTGGTCTGAAAGAACTTGAATTCTCTATTGAGTGATCTTTATTCAGAGGACTGAATGCTTTTTAAAGTAGGCAGGACCCTGACCCCCCTGATTTAGCCTTGAGCTATCTGCCACTCAGCAGCAGATGGGGAGAGATGGGGACTGGTTAGGGGGTGATGATCATGTTTCAGGTGTTAGACTGTGGCGTTAGACACCTTAGTTTTAGAGACCAGAAAGGCAAAGTTAATGTGATGAGTATCAGGAGGGTGGTGGGGTGAATGGTGGAGACTAAAACTGGAATAAGATAGGAAAAGAAGGCATGGGCGGGGGGGGGGGGGGGGGAGGGAAGCTGGACTGGACATGGGAATGGATGAGTTTCACTTGGGTAGGTTAGAAAATTGAAGAGAAAGCTTTCCCAGGTGACTCTGAGGGGCTTGGGGTACAATTGATGCCTTTTCTTCAGTAGCTTTTCCCTTGCCCCTTTCTGAGTCTTTCCCCCCAGCTGGGTGCCTTATGGTTTCAGTGCAATAAAAGCATCACAGTGGTGTTTTCTCCACTTTCTCTCCACTAGAATGCACTATTCCAGAATTTGAAGTGAATTTCAACAGAATGTCAAGTGAACCCACTTGACAATGGTCATCCACCTATAATCCATCGTTTTTTCCACAAGGGAACGCTGTCATTCTTGTATCTGTCTTTCTCTGGTTTTATCTTCATGATGAAATCTCCTAGTTTATTAATGCCCATTTTCTCTCCTACGTTCTTTATTCTTTAGCAACAGACTCTCTGGCTTTTCCTTGGCCATGTTGGGAGTATGGGCTCGGCAGTTGGTATGGTGAATCCCCGGCCTCCTTCCTTCAGAGGAGGCCACAATGATGCGTTCCCACCCTCCCTCTCCATCTCTCCTGGAAATGCTTAAAAACACAGCAAGAGATCAGCAAGAGACTCATCACCATAGAAGAAATTATTCCAGAAGCATCCTTTGTCAAAGCGGTCCCCAAACACCTTCCATATAGATTAAAAATGTTTTTAAAAAAGTCTGCATTTATTGTAGCATGTATCTGGGACACAAAATAGGCCTCCATGAATAGTTGTTGAATGAATCGTATCTAAATTATTTAAAAACGTTTCTCAATGTTACAAATGGCTCCTCCTTTTCATTCCACGGTACCACTGTTATAATAAAATAATCATAATCAGTTTTGATTTCCATACTTAGGTCTCTGTTGCTGAACGCTCACAGTGACTCACCTATTTTGGTGCTCATCAGTGCCAAATTTAAAAGATAGATGCTGCCTCTAATTCTAGCTACTCAGGAGGCTGAGTTCTGAGGATTAAGGTTAAGAGTGCATCCAACCACACAAATCCAAGAGACTCATTTCCAAATAACCAGCAAACTATAGGATGATTAGGGTGGTTTAAATGGTGGAGAGAGAACTTTGAGTAAAATACCTGCGTGAAAGCAGAAGGTCCTGAGTTTAAGGCCTAGTACTGGCACAAACAGAACATAAAGAACCCTCTATTTGATGAAGAGAGATTTTACCAAGAATGTGTCTCACCAGAACAAGCTCTTGGTAGAATGGGCTCTAAACTTCTGCTCTCCACAAACAGAGCATGACATCATGAGGATCAGTTATGTCTTCTAATTAGCACGTGTTAAATAAATAGAAGGCGGCTCAGGGCTCTGCATGACCCTATCATTAGCTGCCTCTTAGACTGTTGTATCGTTTGTTTGTTGTTTTTTTTGCATTATTTTAATGAGATTTAGCAGAATCAAGTTACCTGTCTGTGGTTAGGAGTTACCTCCACACACTTGGGGCAGGCTCAGAATTTGTCCTCATGATTTTCCCTTATGGGGAAATCTGGGTTGCTGCTAAGCAATGACAGGTCCTAATAACTCTTATTTACTCAGGGCCTGTCACAAATTATGCCTTCGCATAGAAGCCTCTTTGGGAGCCTTTGGAGGTGTGGCACAAGATAATGCCCCCCTTCACCACCCCCCCCCCACTGGAGATGAACTAGCATTATCATTCAGTGTTTTTGTTCTAGTCATGAAAAACCACCTGTTTTTGAGCCAGCTCTATTATTTCAGGGTAGAATTTCAAATCAGAATAGCTAACCATTCGGATGGATTAGGAAGCCTCCCACCCATGATAAAACTGGCATATGCACCATTCATAAAGAAACAATCATTGGTACCACATCCTCGGCAGGCTTCCACTGGGTGCACCATACCCAGCTCCTGAGGCTCATTCTGCCCCCTCAGACCAGACTGTGCAATGCAACTTTTCCTGATCTCTGCATGTATGGCAGAAGCTTCAAAGCTTGAGGCTAGCTGAAGCCAGACAGACCATCCAGACAGAACCAGTTCTGCAGCAAGCATCCTGGCCTAGCACCCACCTCCAGACTGCACCAGAGAAAGAAAAATGCCCCCCTTCCCCTCCTCTCAGTACCTTGCTCACAGCTGGGCTCCAGTGGGCTCTCCAGAGCAGAAGCCAACTTGAAGCTTTGTTAACACAGACCAAAGCCAGGGCCTAGGGCATGCTCTGTGCTGTGCTCTAGGGTCCGGCACAGGCTGCCCTGTTGTCTGCCCATTTTCAGATTTTAAATGTTCCAATGTAATCTGATATCAACACCTATTTTATTTACAGCTGTAGATTGAGCTTACCTACCTCTGGCCCTCAGTGTGGCCAGGCTGGGTTAATTTCCTATTTCGAAGAGAACAACGGAGAGGCTGTATAACCCCGTGATGAACTGTGGCCAGCATGGTGTGGCCAAATATTGATTCTTTAATGTCTGGCGCCCTCTGGTGGATATCCTGAAAACATCCACTGAACACAACCAATTGCAATTAATTTCCCTTTGGTCCTTTGTGACTTCAATCCACTGCAGAGGTCAGGATCAGCTACTAGGTGCCCCTCCTCCCCAGGTGGTCCTCCTCCTCCTCCAATGGAAGCTTTTTAATAACTATTTCTGCTCAAGGCTGGTTCCCCTGCACAGAGTATGCTGGTTCACAGGGGCACTGGCTGCTGTCCTTGATGCAGTGTTACTGATTCCCACCCAAACCCCTGCTCACTTCCTTGTGCTTTCAGGAATCACAGCCACAGCTTTTGCCTTCCAGAATTTTTAATTTAATTTTTATTTTTCTTTCCATTTTTATTGTTATTATAAAGGTGATATACAGAGGGGTGATAGGTATCAGATCACTCTCCATGATTCATCCTCCAACACTGTTCCCAGCAAAGATAAGGAATATATAGTAAATATATAGCTTTAATCTTGGCAAAATAAATGGTTGAATTTATTTCTCTTGAAGTCTGTCATGCTTAAAGGCAAAAGTTGGCTTTTTAGACTGAATAGTAATTAGGTGACCAATTCTGAAAGTTAAATCAGGGCTGTGTGCAGTGGTGGATGACTATAATCTAGGCTGTCAGGAAGCAGAGACCAGGAGGATTGTACTTCCAGACCAGCCTATGTCAAAAGTTAGTGAAATGCTCCTGCATTTCACTAGCTTTGCTCTGAAGAGCTGATGGACAGAGCCCAGGCTCAGAGTTCAAGCCCACAACCGACAAAAAAAGTGAAATGCTATCTTAACAAGTAAGCAATGTGTAGTAGTTCATATCTATAATCTAAGCTACATGGGATGCGTAGGTAGAAGGATCTCTGTCTGAAGCCATCCCAGGCAACGGGAGACCCTCTTCAAAAATAAACCAAGCAAGAAAGGGCTATGGGAGACTGCCTGCCTAGTAAGCTTGAGGTTTGAAGCTTCAAAGCCAAATACCACTGAAGAAAGAAAAAGAATGGAAGCAATAATAACAGCAATATGCTCATGATGACTTAAACACTTCTTGGGTCATTACATAGGAGTGAAATGTACAACCAGAAGGAAGCCAAAGTCAGGCATGATTAAAACAAACATAAATAGTAATTGAAAAGGGGTTTTAAAAAGCTTCCTGCATTTATTTAATTAAAGGTTCAAGTCATCAAGTAGTAGCAATGTAAAACCAAGGCCAGTGTACTGCTTGGCTCATAACTGTGTCATGGGAAACAAACCCATTCTGCCTTTGCTTTTGTATTTTAGTAGAAGGCATTGATGATAGTGTCTCATGAAATAATTCAGGGTTTATGTTATTTGCATTTCTTGTTTGTTTTTAATAGTCACACGTGCAAGACAAGGTCATAGTATCCATAGCACAGTGTGCTTGTAAGGAATTGAAGGTATACAATGTGTGGCGCCATCTTTACCGCCTGTTTTCCAGCCCCATCTGCCCAGGATGCTGCTTCTAGTCAAGCAAGTGTTCTCAAGAGAGTTGACCTCAAACCCATGCCTCGTCGATTCTTTCCTCTTCACCCTGCCCCAGTCAGTTTTGATGGTAGCAGTTCTGAATGGCTCCTGTATAACTCAACAGTGTCTATGGTGAAATCTAACAGTCCATTGTCAGCCACCAGGGCATCATCTGCATAGCTAAACATTGTCCTTCTGGAAATGTATTTTTTTTTCTCCAAGTCTCCAAGGCCATATGACTTTTTCCTTTGGTTTAGTTCTCTTAGACTGGGTGGATTTCTGCATCTGGGAATAGACCAGGGTATTATCCTGGAATGTTTTCTGCTGTTTCTCTCATCTGCACAGACTCTCAGATATTTCATGTATATTCTTATGCTTAGTCCCTCATCTTAGCTCTAGAATCACATATGGATTTGTCCACTTGTATGACCCAAAGCAAACTCCTATCTTGGGGGCTTCTCCCAGTCTTTGTTTAGGTCCTCTACCTGACTTTCCTTTACTTCTCCGTAGCCTGCCTTCTACTCAGCTGCTCAGGCAAAAACCCAGAATTCATTCTGTGACTCCTTTTGTTTCTTTCCCACAAATATCCATTGTGTGCTACACATGCTGTTTCCAAGGCATCCTTGAATCTAACTACTGATTGTCATCAGCATGGCTCCAACTGTAAAGCAAGTCTCTGTCATTGTTCATTGGGATTTCTGATGAGATCTTTCATCCTGATGGCTCATGATCCACAGAAAAGCCATAGAATTTATACTAGAAAAACATGCGAAAGCTCTCACTTCTGGTAAATTACAGGATAAACTTGACCTGGCTGACCAGCACTCTGATTGATTCTTTGGCACATTTCCATTGCTTTCCTCATCCATTGTAATCCTGCTTCAGTGCTCAGCTGTCTCTGTCTAACAGGAGCTTCTGCCTCCCTTAACTCCGCTGCGCTTCCTCTTCCTCTTTCAGGAATTCCCTCCTTGAGATGCTCATATTCTGGTTTTTTCTCTTCTTTAGGTCTCAGTCTGTCATCACACAGACTTCTCCTGATGTGCTTGGCAAGACAACACCACGACATTTCCACTCATCTCACACTTTCCTGTTGCCTCTGAGAAGCTCCTGTCTCCACGTGCCATTGTATTTACCATGATCTCTTTACATGCCCACATCTCCTGCCTATAGAAAGACTTGTGAAGATGGAAACTTGAACATCTTTTCTGACACATTCTATACCAGACAGGACATGCTAGTTACATGTCAGAGGGGCAGGGAAAATGTCAGATGTTGACTAAGGCTTCCATGTATTTGATTTATCTCTCTTCCTCTCTCTCTCTCTCTCTCTCTCTCTCTCTCTCTCTCTGTGTGTGTGTGTGTGTGTGTATGGGGGTGTGTATAAGAAATTTAAAATCTATTTTTTCTCTTGTATGTGTTTTTTATTGTGATCAGTCTGTATTAGGTTCTGCACTGGAGGTTATCAGGACTAAAATGAGGAAGACCTGGTCCTTTGGGAAATTGGAGTCCAGGGAGTGATGTAGGTACATGAATAGATCACGTAAACGATGTTAAAATATATGTAATATAAGTCAGGCATCACACCTGTAATCCTAGCTACTTAGGAGGCTGAGATCTGCGGATTGTGGTTTGAAACCAGCCCAGGCAGGAAAGTCTGTGAGCCTCTTTTTTTCACATTTAGAAAAAAAATTAATTGTCAAAGTGATGTACGGAGGGGTTACAGTTACATTTCTTGTCAAGCTTGTTAGCCATTCCATTATTTTCTCCTACTTTCCCGCCCTCCCCCTCCTCACCCCTCACAAGTTGCACAGATCATTTCCAATATGTTGTCTTGTGAGTATTGCTGCTGCATTGGTTCCCCCTTGTCCTTTGTCTCATCATTCTGTTGTTCCCCTTCCCTTCCCTAATTCAACTGAACATCTATACAATACCAGCCTACCAAAATCAAATACAGTGACAACGGGGGATATACCACAGGGGGGAAGAACATGCAAAAGAAACAAAAAAACACATAGTATATTAAAAACAACAACAACAAAAGCCTCTTGTGTCTGTGTCCTGGAATTCATTTCGCTTATTATCATCTTATATGGTCATATGTACATAGCTATTGAGCTATTCTGCTCATCTGCTAAGATTATCCTAGATGTATACTAATTATTGCAAATAAGGGAAACCATGGGACCTATGTTTTTGGGGGTCTGGCTTATTTCACTTAATAGGATTATCTGTGAGACTCTTATTTCCAATTAACCAATAGAAAGCAAGAAGTGGAGCTGTAGCTCAAGTGGTAGAGCAAAAAGGCCCAGGGCTCAAGCTCAAGCCCTAGGACCAGAACATATACTGGCACACACACACACACACACACACACACACACACGCACGCATGCACGCACAAACACATGTGATAATGGTATTATAAGAACTTACAGAATGGTTGTTTTACCATCACAATTATCTTCACATAAAACTCTGTCATCCTCAGCATAAACTCTGTATACATTAAACAACATCTCCTCCACCCTCACTTCTAGTCACTGCAGCCTCTTCTCTGACTTCTGCCTCTATAAATTTACCTATTCTAGGTACCTCACATAAGCAGAGTCACACAGTTTTTGTCCTTCCATGCCTAAGTTCACTTAATGTCGAGAATCATGAGTGTGTGGCAAACTTCAGGCTAATATTCCATTATACCTGTTGACCATATGCTGTCATTTACCTGTTAACAGACACTTGGGTAGTTTCTATTTTCTGGCTGTTGTGATTAATGCTGTTGTGAATATTTGTTTAAAGAATACTGTTCAAAGCTCTTCTTTAAATTCTTTTGACTATTTCCACAGGAGCAGAGTTGCTGGGTTATGTGGAGGGCCTGTTCTTATCTTTTTAAGGAACAAGCTGTTTTCCACAGTAGTTATACCATTTTGTATTTTAACTACTAGCAATAGCATTATTTTTGTGTTTTTGGTAATTAATGGCCATTCTGTGCTCTATGCGGAGAATAAGAAAGGAGTGTATTGGATGCAGGGGAAGTTTTGCAAATAGAATATGAGAAGAGGCTACTGATACAATAGGGAATTCATTTTCAGCTATTTGTATAGATACAGACAGATACTATATTCTATATAGATTCATACAATTCTCTTTGTGATTAATAGCTCCCTTCTGAGATGGCTATAGTAACATAGGTAACTTGTCCCAGGAACTAATGAGGTTGACAAGTTACAGGGTCCCTAATCTCATTAGCACCACATCTGAAACTCACTGCATTATTACTCAGAGTCCCATCCATTCATCTATCCATCCATCCATCCAAATACTAATAAAATTATTGCTAACTGTTATTCTGAGATACTGCTACTAAATAAATGCTCTTTATAATTTAATAATCTAAAAAGGTGTAAGACACTTCATTGAAGCTTAAAAGACATTTCTTATAAAAGTACTGTTGTAAATAAAAATTGGTTCACCCTCAGTAGATGAATAGATCAAGAAAATGTGGTATATATACACAATGGAATTCTATGCCTCCATCAGAAAGAATGACATTGCCCCATTTGTTAGGAAATGGAAAGGCTTGGGAAAAAATTAGTGAAGTAAGCCAGGACCAAAGAAACACAGGTCCCATGGTTTCCCTTATTTGCAATAACTAGTATATGTCTGAGTCAAGCAGAAAAGGTCAGATAAGGTGATGTTAGGGAAATGAACCCTAAGATATGTATTCAAATGGTTTTTTCTTCCATGCGATTGTTTCTAATACATTTTTAAGATGATTTCTTTGTTGCTTTGTATGTCCCTCCCCCATAGTATAACTCCTGCTTTCACTGTATTTGATGTTGGTATAATTTGTGGAGGGGAAGGGAAAAAACAAATGGTTTAAATAGGGATACAGGTGGACCCATTGCAACAATGAGATGTACAAGTCATTATGTTGAAAATGAACTTTACAACTTTGGTGAGGGGGGAGGAGGAATGGGGGGAGAAGGGGGAGGATAGGAAGGGATGGGAAGGGGAAACAAAGGAGGAGGCTACAATGCTTGATAAGAAATGTACTCATGATCTTGCCCATGTAATTGTAACCTCTCTGTACAGTATTTTCACAATAAAAAAAAATTGGTTCCTGGTGTCATTGAAAAATCCCACTTCACTAATAGATTAATTGAATACTGGTAGGTTCTAGACCAGAGTGTTCTGAGGATATCTCATATTATTAGAGGAAGAAGCTATAATAGTCTCCCCTTTACCAGTGTTTCCCCTGACTGTTACATTCTCAGAGAGCTGATGCTTGAAGTCTTGTTTTATGGCCCCTGAAAATGAGGATGAGTTACAGGTGAGCATGTGACAATAGCGGTAGCAGAAGTGAGACAGAAGGGGTTGTGAAGTGCAAGGAGATCTTTGTGAGGAGTGTGAGGAGTGCTTTGGCAGAGGGCTGCCTTCTACCAACTTCCCTGACTTCCAGTGTCCAGATGGCGAACTAGGAACAGATACCCTTCCACAATAATCTGAAAGAATTACATGAGTCGATGCATGCCGGCATGTGGTGTGACACTTGGTTCATGTGAGTGTTACCATTGAAATGATCACCATGATGATTTGGATCTAGCAACAGATAAAATGTCCTGGACTATGATAGAGAAGCAATCTTTCCTTCTTTATTGTCATAGTTGAAGGAGCAATAGGATCTGTGAGGTGGAACACTGGCGTTTGAATACTTTGATTTTTCCAATTTGGGGCCTGCAACTGGAGGGACTAGTTGAGAGCAACCAGGACAGAGGGAAGATGGTGGCGGTCTGAGTTCATCTTTATAAAAATGTGGGGATGGTGATGGCTGAGTAAATTATGAATAGTGTGGAGGCCACACTCATAGAGTGGGCCTTCTTCTGTGTAAATAAGTGCTAGAAAAGTTCAGCTGCCCTTACTAGGAAAGAACTTCAATGATTCTCATTGGTTGTTTGGTACCACTTGATGGACTTTTTTTGTTTGTTTTTTTGATCAGTTGTGGGGCTTGAACTCTGGGCCTGGGCTCTATCTCTCAGCTCTTCAGCTCAAGGTGAGCTCTGTACCACATTCGCCACAGCACCACCACTTCTGACCTTTTCTGTTTATGTGGCGCTGAGGAATCGAACCCAGGGCCTCATGCATGCGAAGCAAGCACTCTACCACTGAGCCACCTTTTTAGCCCCTGATGGGCTTTTAAAAGTCCAGACACCCTGATCACCTTTTGACTTCATTGTCATCAGCAAGAGGGCTTGTGTTTTCTCCTACATGTTCACTTGCTATTAATCTAAACATAACTTGCATTGAGTATAATTGTATGGCTCTAGAATGTACCACAGATGCTATAAAGAAGCAGGAGCAGTCTCATGGTTTCCCTTATTTGCAATAACTAGTCTAGGACAAACAGAAAAGGTCAAAAGCTATGTACATATGACCATATAAGATGATGTTAAGTGAAATGAACCCCAAGATAAGGACACAAGTGGTTTTTTCTTTCTTGTTTTTAATGTACTTATAATGTACTATGCAATTTTTTTGTTTCTTTTTATGTTCTTCCCCCATGGTATAACCCTTGTTTTCACTGTATTTGATTCTAGTGCCCAGCATCTTATATATACATTTTTATCATTTGGGGAGGGGAAGGGAAATAACAAAAATGTTTAAATAAGGATACAGGTTGACCCATTGTAACAATGAGCTGTACAAGACACTATGTTGAAAACAAACTTTAGAACTTGGGGGGGGGCTGTGAGGAAGGGAAGAGCTGGAGAGGTGGGGAGGGAAGGGATGATAGGGAAAACAGAGGAGGAGGTAACAATGCTCAATAAGAGATGTGCTCATTACCTTACTCATGTAACTGTAACCCCTCTGCACAGTATTTTTACAATAAAAAACATATTTTAAAAAAAAGAAGCAGGGGAAAAGAGTTGCTCAGGGTTTCCCAGAGAGTGTTGTAGTACTTTTATATTTGTATTATTAGAAACCACCCTTACATGCTGCCTGGAACACAGGCCTTCTGCAACTTTACTCACACCTCTCAAATTGACAGAGGATTTGTAGGGTTTTACAGGGAGCTCAGTGGGTCTAGCTGAAATGGCCCTGAGTCTCAGGGTCTGCTCAGATTTCCTGCAATCCTTTCTTCTCTCTGCCCTGTTTTCACCATCCCCCTCAGTGAGTTCTCTTGGCCTGGCCAGGCCTGGAGCTTCCCACTATCAGCATAAAGACCTTTGGAAACTTGTCTCCACCTCAGTGCTATCCCTCTCTGTGCCAGCAGGTGTCAGCACATCTCAGGGGATAAAATACAGTAGCACAGAATGCCAGTTTCTAGTCACTAAAAACCAATAATAACTCATGAGCAATGTTCACATCAGAGCTTGCTAAGGCTTTCTTGAAAGAGGTAGGATTTCCTCCAGAAATCCTTGGAGTCTTGGGTCTGAATACCAGGGTCGGCCTTGCCGGGGCTCTATCACATTTGTCACTTAAATGATTTTAAGTCTGTAACCCAGGTTATTCATTGCAAGATGAGAACCATCCTGTGCCACAACTCAGGAAAAAGGAAAAGAAAACACTCGACCTTTCATAAGGCTAACTAGTGCAGTGTAGAAGGGCAGAGCATTAGCAAATCACCTGAGGTGAGAGATCTCGGCTGCTTCTTCAGCCGAAGGAAGCCGGACTTACACTAAAACTTGATTGGCAGCTCTGAGCCAGTAGAAGTGATCGTTTGGTGTAAAAGAAAGTACAAACAGGAAGTGCTTTCTGGTTTGCAGAAAGGTCCATGATGCTTTGAGCAGAGAGTCTTTTGGAAGTTCCTGGGACATTCTCTTGGTTAGGATGACTGAGACACAGCTCCTCCCCAGTCTCCTCCCCGTGATAAAGCAGGAGAACTAGATGGAGATGCATGCCTGCAGGTCACTTGTTGCTGGGGACACGGGAGTTCCTGTGAAGGTGTCTGAGTCTGTTGGAGTTGGAATGAAAGCAGGGACACACATTCCGCGGCTTAAACCAGCTCTCAAAGCTGGAATTCTGGCAGTTGTTCTGTCTCTGGTTCTCCAGGTGGAATTTTTGACTGGTGATCACTTCATTCCAACCTTGGCCCTGTGGTCCTCCGTCTCACTTTTGCAAGGATTCGTGTGATGGCACGCAGGGTCTACCCAGGGAATTAAAGGGGAAAATCTCACAGTTCTCATCCCATCTGCAAAGACTGTCATGGAAGGCAACAACCACAGGTTTCACAGATTAGGGACTGGATATCCTTAGGGACCTACCTGGTCGAGAATGAAAGACATTTGTTGTCAGACATGGAACTTGGGCTGGCAGAGATACTGCCGTACCCTCTCTTCTGTCCCTGACAGGAGGTGTCGAGAGAGTTGTAAGGACTGATCTAGCTCAGCCACTGCCGATGGAAGTGTGAGGGGTGTGGACTATTGCTGCCATGAAACAGAAGTTTCTCCACAGAGCACTGCGGATCTGCAGAATATGGGAGGAAGCACGCAGAGGAAGAGGGCTTGACAAACATTTCCTTCAACTGCTCAACTCTGTAAATAAGACAACAAGCAGGGGCAGATAAAAGAGAAGTGGCTATGGCTTTGCTCCAATGCCCCTTTCTTACATCTCCTGCTAATCATGCTTAAGAGCCCTGGCCAGGGCAGGCCAAACAAACAGCAAACCTCAGAGAGGTGGGAAGTAGGAGGCAGAGGAGAGATCTAATGGTGAGGGCTCTGGCTCCTCTCTTCTTCTGGACCTCATCTATGTAAGGCTCAGAGCTGAAGAAGCCAGCGATGCCAACTGGCAGCGGCAAAAAGCATCCATCAAATCCTGTCCCTGTCTTCTGAAAGAGCTGAACTCATAAGACAGAGGAAGTAACTGTTAGGAAATAACTTCTATATTCCACTCGAGCACACAGAGAGAAGTATGGTACTCTCTCCACCCCCCACCCCGCCAGCAGAGATGGGAGGGTGTCTACCTCCTAAAACTTGAATGAGTTACTCCAACCACCCTGCAGGACTTACAAACTGATTGTGGGTCTGCATACTGCAGTGTTAGCAGAGACCAAGCAGAGAGCCCAGAGGTATCTCTATTTTCCCCACTCATGATGGTATCGGAGAAGAGGGATAGTGAATAGACAGAACTTTTGCCATCACCCAGTAGTAATGAAGTCACCTCAGATGTACTTCAGCGTATGAAGGATTGAATGCATGAATATCATTTGGACTACTTATCAGTAAAAAGTAGTGAAATATTAATGCATGCAACAACATGAAAAATTCTTTTGAGAATACTACCAGCTTTGGAAAATCCAATTCCCCAAATTACATATGCCTCTCAGGTAATACCTTTGCAAATGTCAAAATGACACAACTGGTAACAGATCAGTGGCTGCTGCGGCTGCAAAGGAATGGAAGCAGGTGGAATGCAGGTGTGGATGGACAAGGTGCCACAGAGTTCTGGGGTGAAGAGAAAGTTCAGTGTCTTGATTGTATTCACATCAATGTTCTGTTGTGATATAGGAATATAGGAATACTGTTTGCAGGACATTCTGCTGGGGAAATCAAGGTGAAGTTATACAAGATCTCTCTGTATTCTTTCTTCCAACAGACTATGAGCCAACTGTAACTTTAAAATTAGATGTTTATTTTTTTTTAACAAAGAAATTTAGGGGAAAATTGGTTTTGGAATCACAGCATTCCTTTTTCTCATTTTATGTCTTTTTAAATGATCTCTATCCGTGTCTCTTAGTCATTACTGCCTACCAAGAGTTTTAAAGAATAGATGTAGAGAGAAAAATATCTTTCTTAATGACTATGAAAAACATAAAGTGAATTGAAGAGTAAATTGTGCAATATTGATTTTTTAAAAGCCATAGCTATTGGAAATGACACACAATGTTGTTAATTTATAAAAATTTCCTCTTAAGACAAAGTATCCTCAGGCAGGTCAGGGGGGTTGTATGTGTAGGAGATTTATGAGTGGAAAGAAATGGGGAGGACGAAGAGGGAGGAAACAAGAGCAGATAGAGAACACTTTCACATCCTAATAGAACTGACTTCTGTGACTTGACAGGGGAAAGGAGGGCTGGAGAATAGGACTTAAAATCTCTACTACAGTTCTCAAGACTTCTTATTCAGGCTGTTGGGGAACCCCCATATAAAGACTATTCATCATCAAAGGATCCCCACTTGGGGCAGGAATGGACTGGTCCAGCACCTCTGCCTGCTCAGTTTTTCACTAGGATTGGGCTGGGTGACCTGGCATTGGCATGGAAGCTGAAATGAGCCAAATCTATGGCAGGTATAGACTGTTCATGAGCCACACTCCATGCATTAGGTCTTATGCACATTGGTGCTCACTACTCTCAGTGTTTGCAGATAACATGTCGACTCTTTAATAAGTTAACACAAGCACTAAACCCTTTATTTGAAAAGTTCTTCAAAACATTAACATCTATCTATCTATATTGATTTTTACCAGATAGTTGAGAATAGAGGAAAAGAGTAGTGACTTAGATACCAAGATAAACTGGCTTGTACAACAACAGCTCACATTTGGACAGTCTGCTGAGCCATCTGAGCCTTGTGTTTTTCTGGCATAAAATGCCAGCAAATATAACACCTGTCTTACTACTTTCAAAGCACAGTCTAGAGGCCAACCTTCCTATCTCTAATTCTGCTATTTGCAAATAGCCCCATCTCGCCTCATCTCTACAGGTATAAGTTCACCATCCAAAAGTCATGCTGTCACTTTACGCTGTTTCTCTCTAGAGTTAGTTGGTTGTGATGTTCAATGGTAAGGAGTTTAAAATCTAAATTACCAAGAGCCTGGTACCATGGCTTATAGTTAGGTTGTAATCATACTTACTCAGGGAGCTGAGATTGGAGGGTCATAGTTTAAAGCTAGCCCAAAACAGTCCCTGATACTCCATCTTCTAAACTAACTAGCAAAATGGTAGACAGGTGGTGTGTCGTTCAAATGGTAGAGTGCCAGCTGTGAGCAAGAAAGCCAAGCAAGAGTGAGAGGCTCGGAATTTAAGTCCCAGCACCTCCATACACACAGAGTTATTGGGGAAAAAAATAGAACATACATGAGAGCAGGAGTGTAGCTTGATCTCTAGCACCATGCTTGTTTAGTATTCATGAGAGCATGAGTTCAATTTTCAGCACTGCAAAATAAATTAATTGAAAAGAATGGTAATTATCAGTTGAGAGATTCCCCTGTAATCCTACAACCTACAGTCAGAGCAGAATGCTAACAAGATGGTCCATAATCAACAATATCACGGAGGCCTTGGGGCCCCGTGAGTCTCTCTTTTGCCCTAGCTAGATCTCGGCTGGTTTCCCTCAGACTGACAACACAGTCATCTTCCCTGCTGTGCTATTTCTCACCCTGCCACCCACTCCCTCCCCCGCAGTGAAATGGACTATTCTACTTTCTTGCAGTGCCTAAAGAACTGTCTCTTGCCACATTTAATTGAATCTAGCGTTCCCTTCATTTTCAAGTGCCATCATTAGTTTCTGCATCACAAAGAGAGGAGAAAACACTTCCAATGAGACCGCGCCACCGTATTAATGACAGCCCTGCCTGATAAGTGAGTTGGTCGCACCAGCCTCACACTGCCTTGCGATTTCTTTCATCTGTTCTGAGGTTCATGACAATTTTCCTTGCTCTCAGCTGCACTCTTGGCTTCTCATGAGCATTTCCTTCACACAGTCACTAATTAGACATCACTTCCCTCTACTTTACGTCTTCTCAAACGTTATCATGTTCAGAGAAATCAGCTAGGGATGTGGGTGAAGTGCATATCGCTGAGGCTCAAGCACAGTCTGAGATTCTATATTTCTAACAAATTCCCAGGTGATGCTACTGGACCCTCATCCAGGTACACGTTGACTAGCAAAGCCATACAGCCCTCGGTTTATTTTGCAAGAAAATGTGGAATTTCAATCATTTGTTATAGGGTAATGAATATTCCTTCTGTAATGAATATTCACTTCACAGATATCCAATGTACGCCCCACTGCCCTGTCTCCTTGCTTTTCTGAATACACTGTACGTTTTCCTTTCAATGCTGAATCATGGTCTAATCCTTCTGAAGGCATTTTACATGGCAATTAAACTCGACACATGGAGTAGCAACAGTGCACATAATCCCATGGAAGTGATGACAACAGAGACAGCTGTGAACATGTATGCACACGCAGGCAATGACAGCCAGGCCACGTGGATGCCTGGAGGACAGCAATCGTAAGATGCTTTGTATAAGAAGATGCACTCCGATTTTAGACAGTTCAGAGAGGCCAAGGTGCAAAAATAATGAGCATCTTGGAATCAATACAAAAATGCCAAGTGATTTATTATTATTTGTACTTTCCCCTTCCTACTTCCTGCTTTGCTGTTCTTCAACTTGAAGAAATTTCTTTAGGAACTGATGGAATCCAAGTGTCTGCTGCAAATAGATTTTGCTTTTAGGGAATGAATTCTCTGTCCTACCCAGACCCAGTCACAGCTCTACCTGAGAGATCAAGGAAGCTGTTACCTTAGGACTTAGAGGTTGTCTGTACTGGGACTGCCTATCACTCTCCAGTCTGACCACTCTTCCTCGTTTTTCAGAAGCCCATGGGTTATAATCCTCCCAAGATAACTTCCCTGGCATGGTCACCCCCTTCTGTGAGCTTGCAAAAGCTATGCCCTGCTTAATAGTTAGTCATGCACTGAACCTCACTCGAGATAGATGCTTAGGAAATGTGTGCTGAGTGCTTTGCAGAGATAAGCCACAATTGATCAGTGGTGCCTGAAATTCTTGTATTATAGAGGATGCGTTTTATCTGAAGAGACTGTAGGCTGGATTTCTGCTTCACATCAATTGGGAGATAGAACTGGCAATTTCCATTAGTTAAGCTAGGAATTTTTCTCATCACTGGACATATTATCAACTCGATCTAGAATTCAATATCATCAGAAAGAGGGGACAGAATAAATAAACATGTAAAGAATTTAAATCATGAGCTGCACATTTCCACAACTATTTTCCATCTAGAAACATTTTAGTTTCCCAGGCATTTTTTTCCAATTGTTTCAGTCTGCTAAAATGCACTCATCCAAAGTATTCTGACTGTCAAGCTAAGTAGAATTAACAATATTTATAATGTCTGACTTTCACCATCATCTTTCTCCAGTGGCTTACAACTATAAATCCTAGCTGCTCAGAAGACTGAGATATGAGATTAAAGGCTCAAAGTTGGACAAGGCAAACAATTTCTTTTTTTTATTGTGAAAATACTGTACAGAGGGGTTACAATTACATGGGCAAGATAATGAGTACATTTCTTATCAAGCATTGTAGCCTCCTCCTTTGTTTCCCCTTCCCATCCTTTCCCATCCCCCCCCCCCTGCCAAATTTGTAAAGTTCGTTTTGGACATAACGACTTGTACATCTCATTGTTGCAATCGGTCCACCTGTAACCCTAGTTAAACGATTCCCCTCCACATATTATACTGACATCAAATACAGTGTAAGCAGGGGTTATACCATGGGGGAGGGACATACAAAGCAACAAAGAAATAATCTTATAAATGTATTAGAAACAATCGCATGGAAGAAAAAACCATTTGAATACATATCTTAGTGTTCATTTCCCTAACATCAAGGCAAACAAATTCTTGAGGTTTGTTTTCTCCAATTAACCAGAAAAAAATCCAGGGGCAGAGTTATGGCTCATGTGGTAGAGCACCAGCTGTAAATGACAGCGCTGAGCAAGATCCAGAGGTCCTAAGTTCAAGCTTGAGTACTAAAACTCTATATACCCACTAACGCACTGGCCATCTGTCCTTTCCTCCTTCCCTCCACCACCCTGGATACCACCTTTCCACTATCTGATTTAGTAAAGTCTTCGCAAACAAGAGGAGAGAGTTAATTAATAAAATGGCATCCTTTCACATTTTTACCGCTCTTCTTCAATTTTTAATTAACCTGAAATAATTGTACATGTTAGTGGAGTTCAGTGTGGCATTTAACACATGCATAGACAAAATCAACATAATTATCATTTCCCCCTCAACTTTTTGCCCCCCCTCCCCTTCGCCGCCCTTCCCTCCCCACACCCAGGGCCTTTGACCTCCTCTTTCTCAAGGATTTCTGAACAGGTGTCTTCCCCTCTCACAAATGATTCTGATTATTAGATGAAATAAACACATACTTCCTTTAACCTCTACGTAAACCCAGCTATAAAACATGGAGAAAATATGTATGAAATAAATATGGCAAGTTGGAGGTGAAATCCAATTAAATGATGTTCTTTACTGTACAAGCCTAGGTCATTTTCTTGAAGCATTGTGGGTTCCCATTTGTATTTAGTGTTTTTGAAATGACCTGGTTCCATATTTCTTTCCCTTAGGGAGCATCTCAAGAAGAGACATGCTGCCTTGTCTCCTTGTATCCTGTTCCTTACATGCGGATTACATGGTTCTGACACTTCTCATTTCTTACCTGGACAATACAATTTTGTTTGGTAATTCTCGTATTTTGGGGAAAACAACTTGTCATTTCATTATGACCTAGGCACGTCAGGTCTGGATTTGATGATTTGTGAGGTATGTCTGGAGGAATGTTTGCTCTGGGACTAATTATTTGCCCAAGTAATCATGAGCATTATGGGTATGCTGTCCAGTGTGCTCCAGATTTTTACTATTTTCAGGCTGGCTGATGGGACGGGATCTTGGCCTTCTGTAAACAACAGGTGTGATAATCTACTCTGATCCTTTCAGATTCCCCTTCTCTGGCAAAGAAAAGAATCTTCACATGCTTCTAATGATCAACCCTGTTGAACCCTGAAAAACTCCTCCCAATACTTCCAGGCTTCTCTGTGCAGCTGTGTCTGTTCTCAGATTTGTTTCTGAGTTCTGGAGATTAGCTATCGTGGTCTTACTGGACTGTCATCTCCATCTCTACCTTCTCCCTGCCTGGAGTCCAACTTTTGCATGGGTTTGAATTGGCCTAAAGTTTGGGTTTGTTTTCTCGGGCAATTGAAGAGTTAAAAGGCAGGAAAGTGTTAAAACAGAGTACATTTATTCGAAAAGTGGGGGGGGGGAAGCCAAACAACAAAGGAAACAGCAAAAGGGACCGCAAAAGGAACTCCTTGTAAAAGGAGGGGGTACTCTGGAATCAGGTATCCTTAGTGGCTCTCCATCGCTGCTATTTAAAAGGATCCTTTGGCTCCACCCCTTCGGGCATGCTCCTGATCTGATTGGTTAAGGGGTAGACACCCGTACATTGTGGAAAGTGCCTTGATTGGTTAGCCTGCCTCAGGGCACCTGTGCAAGTTTCTTTATAATTAAATCACCCGTCTCCAAGCAGGAGTTAGGAAGGGGCTCTGAATTGGATGGAGGCCCGGGGCACTTGAACTTGGATTTGGTGGAGAACGGAAAACACATTTAGAACTGGGAACTCTGGGGCTCAATGGATCTTTGCTGAGTCACATTCTCCGGGCCATGTTGGAGTTGATCTTGGCTATCATCTTCTATCCCTAACTACCTAACTGGGGAGGCTGAATTTCCCCTTAGGTAGGGCTCACCTCAGTTGTTTTTCACCTCTAGAGATCTCCACCCTTTCTAGACCTGATAACCAATGTCCGGTATTTCATATATTTAGCTGTTTTTGTGTGTTCTTGTTTCAGACTGTGTTGTATGTGTGTGTGTAGGTGGGGGTGGGGGGGTGGGGAGTCGGGTAGGATGGAATCTGTCCCCGCTATCCTATCTTAGGGAGAAGCAGAATTCTTCAAGCAGTGTACCTGTGCTGTGCATATTGGATAATCCCAAGTATTTGGCTGATGGGAAAATGAGATACTGAGAGACTGAAGGCCTATGCTTAGGACCAGCCCCAGTGGAAGTGCACATCCACGTCTTGAAGAGAGCAATTCTATTAGACTCTTTTCAACATAGCACATTACTTAGGCATAATTACATTATAAGCCCTAGTAAGAGATAGAATCACAATTATGTTAAACTCTGTGTTTAGTGCCCAGTGTTGCAAGCGTTATGGTCAATGAGCTTAATTTGTAAGTTAGAGTTTATTAAATGTAGCCATTTACATGTGTCTCTGTTTTAGGAGGCCTCTCTCTAACTCTTAGGACTAAAACTACTGAAATTGAAAAAAAATTCCTAATAAGGCTGACGTGCTTATAAAAAGGCTTATCATCTTGATTTTCCTTTGCTTGAGCAGAAAAGGAAGACATTCCTAGAGTCTGTTTTGGTCTGTCTATCACATAACACGGTCCTTGTGAAGCTCGTGAAAACTATTTCAGAGAATGTTTTCTGAAGAAGCTGCCCACTTCTGGCTCAGAGTCCTAATAGGAACTGTTCATATCCTGGATGGCAGCAAATAAGAGAGTAGGCAAACAAGAATAGGCAAAGGGAGGCAGTTAGGACAGGAAACTAGACACCAAGAAGATTGCATTATTTACATTTTATGCATTTACCTAGGCAACTATAAAAAAAAAACCAGGTAGGTTAAATGGATGTAGGACTAGGCACAGGCAAGATTCAGAAGCATAAATTATTCCCATTGGTAAAGTGATAAAAACATAACTAGGATTGCCTCTAAGGCATTTGCTTCTGCTGCCCTCTCCCAAACGTTCAGACCTTCTGAGGTCCCAGGACATCATGCTGGCCTGAGCTTCCCAAGCTCTACCTCTCCAGCCACAGTAGTCACTCTTTTGCTTGTGATGTTGACCTTCTTGAAGCCCATCTTTTTTTGTTTGCTTGATTGTTTTATTTAAATTATTCTTAACTTTAATTTTCAGTTCTTCTTAAGAGCTTGAAGTTATCCTTAAGTGGTTGTACAAAGGGGGTTCAATTCCACGTGTCAGTTTATGAGTACAATGCATCTTGATCAACGTCACCCCTTCTGTCTTTCCAACACCACCCATGCCCTCAAGTTACCTGGTGCCATTTTCACATAACTTCATTGAATGTTATAACTGCATTCACCCATCCTTCCTCTCTCCATTCATCTGCCCTCCCTCCCTTCGATACTTTATTTTTCCTTTTATGTGTGTGTGTGTGTGTGTGTGTGTGTGTGTGTACCAGTACTGGCATTTGAACTCAGGGTGCCATCCCTTAGCTTTTTTGTTTAGGACTGGACACTCTTAACAATTGAGCCACAGCTCCACTTCTGACTTTTTGGTACTACCAAAGCCAGGGCTGTCTTTGAACCTTAATACTGAAAGCTCAGCCTGCTGAGTAGCTAGGATTTACAGGTATGAGCCACTAGTGCCTGGCTTGAGGTCCACTTCCCCTTGGCTCCTTGATCCACTGGTACAAGGAACTTACCACTTGTATTGTCAGTACACTTTGCAATTCTTTGTCATTCTTTTAAAATTTATGTTTCCTGCTTTATAATGGGTATAATATATAATTATAATAATATCCATATGTGAGCAAAGTATACATACATGTAATCCCACACATATGTAACAATCTATAGACCTCATCATGATGTCTTGGTTAACAACTGACTATATGTATAATGATGTATGCCATATAGCCCAGGAGTATGACCAATTGTACTGTGTGTAAATACTTATGATAGTCACATAATGATTTAATCAGTGTTTTGCTTCTCAAAAATTCTCAATTATTTCATCCTTGACTACACATAATATTTAATTCTGAACTGGATCTAACTATAAATACCTTGCTTATTTTATATGTACATATATATGTATGTGTATTGGCACATGCCAGCACTGGGGTTTGAACTCGGGGCCTAAGTGCTGTCCCTGAGCTTTTGTGCTTTTTTAGTTTCTACCATTTGAGCCACAGCTCTACTTCTGGCCTTTGGTGGTTAATTTGATATGAGAGCCTCATGGACTTTCCTTCCCAGGCTGGTTTTGAGCTGAGATCCTCAGATCTCAGCCTCCTGGGTAGCAAGGATTAGAGTATGAGCCATCAGCACTGAGTTCTTTATCTATCGTATTACTTTAACTTCTTGAAGTCCTCTCTCTTGGAGCCTTCTAACCCGTGTGAACATGGAGTTGGGCTCTCTAAGGTTTTCCACATATCCATTTCCCTGTGCTCTCTTTGGCTCATTTTGGATATTATCGTTGCTTCTCTTTTCCACTGGCTCATCAATGGCTTGGATCTCATGTCTCCCCTCTCTAGGAATATTTCTGGCACATATAGCTTCCAACAGTTCCTAATAGTTTCTTGAGAAAAGGCAAAAGGAAGGCAAGTCCTTAAAAGCTTTAATTAATGAATAGTGAGGCTAGAGAGGGAAATCATTTTTCCTCAGATAATGAAGACGTTGCTTCATTATCTTCTAGCTTCCAATTGTTGTTGAGAAATATGGTTTTGATTTTTTTAAATCCCTCCCAGGAATAGGCTTTTTGAAAACATTATATAGGTAGAATCATAGAATTTGCATTCTTTGATGTCTGGCTTCTTTGCGCAATATTATGCTTGTGAGATTTACCACACAAATATGTAATAATTATTGCACAAACAGCAGTAATTATCCAGTCTCATTGCTATATGGAGCTATACTCTATGAATAAAATTAAATCTATTTGTCTCAGTTGTTCATTGTTCATATCATCTTGTCTTATGAATACAATATATTGCTTATCTTATTTGAGAATATTAATATTAACTATCATTTTTCTTACTTTTTGTGTAGTCTTCAGTTTCCCCTAAATTACTTTAAAAACCTGACTCAATTAAATCTTTTTTTTTTTGGGTCCGGTCGTGGGGCCTGAACTCTGGTCCTGGGCGTTGTCCCTCAGCTCTTCAACTCAAGGCTAGCACTCTACCACTTGAGTCACAGCGCCACTTCTGGCTTTTTTCTTTTTTCTTATGTGGTGCTGAGGAATTGAACCCAGGGCCTCATGCATGCAAGGCAAGCGCTCTATCTCTGAGCCACCTTCCCAGCCCTCAATTAAATCTTTACATTTTATTTTGTTGTATTTGTGGCACTGAGGTTAGAACTCAGGACGTCTTGTTTGCATGGCTTGTGCTCTACCACTTGAGACATACTTCTAGCACTATTTTGCTGGTTATTTTTGAGATTTGATCTTGCAAATCTTTCTATCTATACTGTCTCACACCATGATCCTTCCATTTTCAGTTTCTTGAATAGATTATAGATGTAAGCCACTGGCACCGAGCTAAGTATTTGTACTGTGTAATGTGTGTTTTCCTCAAATTTCTGATGGCCCTTGGCTTTCTTGTTACATAATAAGTTGCCAGAAAGCTGTTTGCTGGAACTCTGTACCCAGGATTAGATAATTTAACTGTGGTCTTTATTCGTTGTGTGTCTTCCTGCGTAGGGGGACATCTAAAGTTTTTTTCTCTCTCAAGGTGATCATGTTACTCAGAGACTACATTTTAAGCCGAGATATTATCATAACTACTGGCATTTGGGAGCCAATAGGGGAATTAAAGCTCTATGTTCATTTATGACACTGGGTTTAGTATGGTTTCTCATCTTAAATGAGCTTGGAGTTCCCATCCAGAGAGTTGCTTAGCCCTGTCTGAGAATAAACCTGTAGTCTTTTAGTGGGGAGGAGGAAAGAGAACTTGAACTTGCCTGGCACTTGGGTTTGGTGATGTCATTGTGGGAGAGGATGTCTATTATTTCAACAAATCAACAACCAGTTCTGTGGTCTTAGTGGCATCTTCACCTCCACTTTCAAAAGTACCTAGTGCCGGAGTTCTCTGTAAATTCAGCCAACATTTTCATGACTGAAATTTCATTTGCTTTTCCAGAAGTTGGTTACTATTGTCTCCTTCCCCCTTCTGTCCTTTGTATTTTGTGCCCTTAAAATACTTTAACTGTTACATTGTAGAGTTTTAGGTAAAAGGGTGGCAAAGAAAAGTCTTATTTAATATATTTTTTCAGTATGGTCAATTGAGCTAAGAACCTCATACTTGCTCATTTATTAAACAAACACCCTACCACTAGGGTCTAGGGCCTTTTGTTTTAATTTTGTTTCTGAGAATGGAAAAAAAAAAGATGAGCATATAAGTATTAAATTTCTACAATCTCATTGTGTAGAGAATGGTCAATGGGTAAAATACTAAAGGAATCCATAATCACACAGTGCCCACAGGAATATCCTAAAGTATTGAGGGGACATAACCTGACCAAGTACAGTAAGTAGACAGACAGTCTGAGATGATGTATGAACAAACATTGCAAGTCGGAATTTCTTCAAAGGCTAGAAGCTGACCACCTTTGCCAGGAATGCTGTCATACCAGGTGTGGGAAAAATTACTTAAAAAAATAACATTTCAGAACTTGTAAAGTTCTGACACCTTTGTAGGTCCACAGAGCTCTCCTGGCTCAGGCACATTCCAGAAGACTTAAGTCAAGCTCTTGCCTGAGCACACAATGAAGACAATTCCTGGCATCATGAATATGACCCTGTTCTCCTTGTGTTAGGGGGAAAAAAAAGAAAAAGAAGAACTGAATCTGAGCCAGTTAATAATGCAGTCCACTGGTTTGTGCCCAAGACATCAAATCTCAGATGGGTGTCCATTCCAAAAGATGATCTATGCCTGCAGGAAACAAATAACCTTTCTCCCAGTGTGTATTTTAAGGCTCAGTTACCTTGAAGTCACCTCTTTATACCAGAGGCAACACCCCAAATTAGTCTCCATTCACAAATTATCTCAGATGGATGCAGCCTCCCTGGGAAAACTTAAAAGCCTATTTCACTAGAGAGGAACTGCTGCCAAGAAGTTAGCCTGGGAGGATGGCAGTAATTAAATGATGATAATATTTAGGATCTTGCAGGTGTAACAAAGCCTCCTTTCTTTGTCTCAGGTGAGGACACGTTGCCTCTGTCTGGGAAAGAAGGTAGGCATGGGAGGACAGAAATCCTTGTGGGGGGTGTGAGAAAGGGGAAGAGGAGATCCAGAAGGCAAAGGAGACCCAGGAGGGGAGGCTGAAAGGAGAGATGAATGCCAGAAGGGACTGAAGCTTAATGTTAATATTCATTTGAAATGGGCCCTCTGGCTTTCCAGCCCAAGACATTAGACTAGGTGAGAGATGGAACAAAGCCACGTTCTTTGTTAAGTGGCTTATTGTCTGTGGGAGGAGAGGAAAGAGAATTGTTGCGTGTCAGGAAGGTTAGAGAATGAATAAAAAAGAAAGACCCTAGGAATGGTATATGTTTTAAACAATCATGGTGTATTTTGATGGTGTATGCTTGGCTAGGAAAGCAAGGCTGGGAAAGCCTTGGGTAGCAGCCTCTTGTCAGTCTTATTATGCTGGGAAGAAAGATCTGGGAAGATGGAAATTTGTGTCTGAATAACCAGCTTTTCTTCTTTCCAGCCATGAAAGTCGATTTAGGAAGGGGAGACTGCACCCCTCCCCAGGCCAGCTGGCCTACTGGCTGCCAGCCCTCACCCCTCCCAACCCCCAGGTGCACTGACAGGTCGTACTGCCCCACCCTGGGTGCAGTGAGCATGGTCAGACCGTTTTGTCTGCACTGGGATGCATTTGTCTCAGGAGTAAGGTTGATCCAGAGGTCAGAATGATGGATGCATCCTGTGAATCTAATAAATAAGTAAATTCATGCTAAAGCAATCTCATCTGTTCTGCCCACAAAGAGGATAAATGGAATGCACAACTCAGGGCTCAGGGCCAGGGTTGCAAACACGTGGGAAGGGTCTTTACGTCTCAGTCATTATTACTTGAATTGGAGGGATTCCATCTACAGGCCAGAGTCCCCGACCAATCTCACCACCATCTATGCTGGAATTGCACTCTGCCGGAATTGTACCCTGTCTTCCACAGACTGAACGTTGGAGGGTCAAGGGGCAGTCAGAGATCAGAATGCTTGTTGCATTCATTAAGATTCTCTGGGCTGGAGTTACTGTGTAGGTAGCAGGAAAGAAAAGGTGATGCATTTGGCCACAGAATCTTTTTACTGAAGAAAGGCAATGTTGACCTGGGCAAGCTTTTAGACCCAGCACTGTTTACTTCTGAAGTAGGCCTAAGAGAAAGAAGTTGGGATATCCCACTGCAGGAAGACTGAGGTAGAGAAAAGAAGATATATGGAAAAGGAGGAGCCATGCGCTCCTCTGTACTACCATTACTGTGACAGTCTCCCCTTTTAAATATAATATACATACATCATAGAAAACTTAGAAAGCATGGAAGAGTCTGACAAAGGAATTCAAAGCTCAAGGACAAAATTAAAGGATCCCATCTTTAACCTTTTAAGGAAGAATTTTTATCATTTGGTCATAGTTTTATGTCTTGTTCCCCTCTTTTTTATTTTTTAAATATATATTTTTATTGTAAAGATACTGTACAGAGGGGTTACAGTTACGTGAGCAAGGTAATGAGTCCATTTCCTGTGGAGCATTGTTACACCCTCCTTTATATTTCCCCTACCATCCCTTTCCTCCTCACCTCCCCATTGTTCCCCTCGTAAGAGTTATTTTGTGGGCATTTTCCAAGGACATACATCACCTGAAAAATCGTATCCTTTCGAAACTCAGCTGGTTCATATTTCATAGAATGAATAAGTTGCAAGTTATTTGAACCTTTCTTGATGGTAGGCATTTAGATCACTTTAACATTTTCTTCTTTTATTTCATTTATTACTTTATTTTCACTTTTGTGCTAGTACTGGGGCTTGAACTCAGGGCCTGGGTGCGTCTATCCCTTAGTTTGCAAAACATTAGCTGTGGAGGAAAAGGCAACCCATATATTTCTCTGGTTTACACAAGTGCAGGTGTGTATGTGTGTCTATGTTTGCATATGGTGTGTGTGTATTTGATATATGTGTGTGGCATGTGTCTTTGTGGAGTCTGTTTGCATGTAGTACATGTGCATTTTTGATATGTGTATGTATATGTGTGTAATATGCATTTGTGTAGTATGTCTGTGTGTGTGTGTGTGTTTGGTATATCGTGTCTGCATGGTGTGTCTTTGCATGTAGTGCATTTGTGTATGTTTGGTATATGTGTGTGGTATGTCTGTGCATCTTTGTGGAGTCTGTTTGCATTAATTGCATGTGTGTCTGATATATGTGTGTAGTATGTGTGTGAATGTGTGTGTGTGTGTGTGTGTGTGCATATTTGGTTAGGAAAAGGGAAAGTGCTGTCGCCTTGTCTCAGGTGTGCCCTTGGATTTCTCTGACTCCTGAAACTAATCTGCCTAGCATCTGTGTCATCCACAGCTGAGTGGAGGTCTTTTGAGGTGGCTTTGCCCTCAGGGATGGGCAAAGGGAAGGGAGCTAGTAGGGTTTCTTCATTGGTTCACATACCTGGGAAGGATCACCTCTTTTCTCTGGAGGCAGTCAATAACCAAATGACCACCATTCCCCCTTCTTCTTTGGCTTCCTTCAGGACATGGAAGCAAAAATCTCTCAAGATTTCTCTATAGGGGATGGGAAGGTGGCTTAGTGGTAGAGTGCTTGCCTAGCATGCATGAGGCCCTGGGTTCAATTCCTTAGTACCACATAAACAGAAAAAAACCCCAAAATTGGCACAAGTGGTAGAGCGCTAGCCTTGAGCAAAAGAAGCTCACGGACAGTGCCCAGGCCCTGAGTTCAACCTCCAGGGTTGGCAAAAAAGAAAAGAAAAAGGTTTCCTTATAGCTCTTGTTGAGAAAGACAATGAGCACATAGTGTGACTAGCCTGTTGCTTATGGACAGAAAGACAGAGGCAAGTGTGTGCAGTACTCATCTGCATAACGGGGGAGAGAGGCACTTGAGCCTGGTCTTCCTAGGACAGAGTTTGTGCACAGTGTGTCAGGAAAAGCTAATGTGTTGGGTCTCACCCGGCTTTATCCATGCTCATTACACTTCCTCGTTAATGTTTGGATGCTAAGGCTCTGCCTATCCTTTACAGTGGAGCAATTTTACCTCTGGAAAGAATTATCCCTTAGTAGACATGGATGACATGGCAGTGGGATTTACCCATTTGTATGTTAGTTGAGTCAGTCTAACCTCCTTGGTTTAAACTCATATCACTGTAGGGATGAATGCGGCCCTTGAACATGGCAAAGGCACCCACGGCCACCTGCCACCTGCAGCGGCTCCCTCAACCTTCTCACCGCGCTTCATGTGCAGCCCTGGCTGCTCTGCCCACAAACCCGCAGAGCCAGGAGTTTTGGCAGGCTTCGCGTGGGATTGTGATTACCTGTCCTTGGCTCCCCGGACCAAGGACAGCAGTTTCTGACTCCCACAATAACATCATGGGTCCATGTATACACATCATTGTTATGCACACGGAAGCTGTCATTTTTCTACCTCACGTGGAACCTGAATTACTGATACCCATCTGCTTGGTTCTGCCCTCAGAAAAAACCATCAGCTTCAGTGCTGCAGAATGTGATTTTATTTGGAAATAAGGTCATTGGACACGTAGTTAGTTAAGAGTGGTGGGTTCACCATTCCAATAATGCTGACAAGAAAAGATGCCACACGAGGCAGAGATGTCTAAACTAAGAGACTCCACGAGATTGAAGTCATGTTACCTAAAGTCAAGGACTTCCAGAGGCTGAGGGTGCAGACCTGGAGTATACATCCTTCCAGGAACGTTGAGGGGAAACACAAGAGCCCTGTCAGTATCTCCACCTTGATTTTCCAGTCTCTAGAACCATAGAGAACAAATTTCTTTGTTTAAGCCATTCAGGATGTATCATTTTCATATGCAGCCCTGGGACTCGAATGTACCCTGTAAGAGCTCAGAAGTATTGTAGACTTTGGAGAACTCTTTTCTCAGCATACCTCTGCCTTTGAATGATAATCATTTATAATTGGTGAAATGTCCCAGAGAAAGGAAATCCTTTGTTTGAAATTATTTGTTATAAGAATGAAGCACAGAAAAGTCAACTTTGGCAAGTTGCTAATTATCTGCCCACTGTTAATCTCATATGCTTTGTCTCTGCCTTAGAGCTAAGTTGGGAAACAGTGTGGCCACAAATGAGCAGGTAGGGGCACTGGAGAGGTGCTCAGCCAAGTCTCACCAGAGTTTTGTTTTGGTTGGTCATGGGGCCTAAACTCTGGGCCTGGGTCCTGTCCCTCAGTTCTTCAGCTCAAGGCTAGCAATCTAATTCTTTTTCTGCTTATGTGGTGCTGAGGAATCGAACCCAAGGCCTCATGCATGTCAGGCAATCACTCTACCACTGAGCCACCTTCCAAGCCCTCAATAGGTTTTAAGTTCCTGGTTTTTTTATTTTTAATTTGCCAACAGAGAAGGGCAGGAACAACTAAAGCACTTACTGTGATCCTATAAAATGCCAAAAAATGTTCTGAATTTTGAAAAGTACTTTTCACCTTGCCTAAAGATGAATGCCTTGGGTTTCTAAGTTCATGTAGAATGATCTAGGCCAATATCACATTTTAAATGTCTTTCCCGAAAAGCAACTGCTAGGTACAGAGGCTGAGCCAGGGCTCTGGAAACAGGGAATGCTATTGGAGGTCCAGCTCTGCTCCCATCATGGATGGGTGGAAAGTTAGCATGGTGCACTCTTGCTACTGGGTCTCCTTTCAGAATGGGATGACCAGAAGCACCAAACTCCAACTCCAGATGGTGATTTGTCTGTCTGTCTGTCTGTCTGTCTGTCTGTCTATCTATCTATCTGGATTGTTTTACAAAGAAGCAGGAAGAATTGGGTCTTAGGTTATAAATGGTGCAGATCAGAGTTCTGAGACAGCAAGATACCTGCCCTGACTCCACATGAGAAGAGGCCAACTGGTAGTTTGCTCAGAAGAGAGAGACATAATCACTTTGAGCACAGAGCTGTGGAAAAGATTTACAGAGGGTCAAAAGTGATTTTTAAAAATACAAACCTTGGTATTTTCAACCCTTATTTTTCATGAAGAGAACCCAGGGCTATAGTAGTCTATGACCATCTAACTTTCTTCTCCAAAGACAAATACTACTTCTATAGAAAGGATGTGTGAAGGAAGCTCAGACAGAGTGACCAGGAAAGGAATTGGAGCACCATGGCAGGGGTCTGAACAGCAAACCTTGACAAATCAAATCAAAGAACTCCTAAATCACATCAAATAACTCTCACTGGTAGAGTGTTTGCCTAGTATGCACGAGATCCCCTGCACCAAAGCAAGAAGGAAAGAGAGAGAGAGGAGAGAGAAAAGAAAGAAAGAAAGAAAGAAAGAAAGAAAGAAAGGAAGAAAGAAAAGGAAGGAAGGAAGAAAGGAAGAGAGAGAAAGAGGAGGGATGGAGGAAGGAGGAAGGAAGGGAAAAGGAAAGGAGGAGGAAGGAAAGGAGGGAGTGAAGGAGGAGGAAGAAGGGAAAGAAGAAAATTAAGCAATTCCCTTGTCTAGCGTCTCTGCCTTATTCAGCATCAGACCATGCCTCTCCCTCCAGCAGTATGTGTGCCTGAGAGAGGTGGAGGAAGTTTCACCTATGTCTTCAGAGAGGTGGGGGAAGTTTCACCTGTGTGTATGGGGGAAGAGAGGGAGGGCACACCAGAGAATTACCTCATATGTTATTCTCTCTGCTTTCTGAGTCCAGGTATTTTCTATATGCCTGTAAGAAACTCTGTAGGAAGGACTGAGTTCAGACTGGAAGTGTGAGGGAGTCAGTTCATCTGCAGCAACCACACCCCAGCTCACTCCCTTAGAAAGATGTGAGGGGAAGAATGTGAACAAAGGGCTGTGTACTTGTCTGAGAGTAGGAAGGAGGTGAACTGGAGTGATGTGGGTGGGGGAGGGAGGAGAGGAGAATGGTGATAGTGCTCTGACTCACTGAGAATTGCCTTGTTGGACCTTACATATTTTCACTGGCTGAGAAGCAAATTTAAATGAGTTTAACTAATACGGAACATTGATTTCCTTTGCACAGTGCAGACAAATGCATTGAACTTATGCTTACATATTGCCAGGGTAGAGGGAAGTTCTCGCAATCATTTTTTTCCCTAGGTCACCTTTAATATTGCTCAGCTGTCCATTTGAGAAACTGTATTCAAAAATAATGTCTTAATTCAGCAAGACATCTGATAGTTAATTATCCTGCCAATATGCATTTCTTCTTTGTTCTTTCAGAGAAATAAAAAGAAAATGCCAATCTCATTTTTCTAGAGCCAGTTCATTGTCTATGTTTATAGCACTACTGAATATATATGATCCCCTCTCCAGCAATTGGCCCCTAAGCTTACCTATTCACCAACCATTCAGCCAAGTCCAATGATGCTATTTTTTCATTGGTGGCAGTGAGGCTGTGGCTTAGAAACCACTGGGCAAGAAGAAAGCATGTTATTCTTTGTTAGCACTCCTGGTTATACTACATCGTCATTATGGTTTCATTCAGCCTCTGGATTCCTTTAATCTGACTTTAGGTGACAGTACAGAAAGAAAATGATGCTCTTATTCTCATATGCTTTCATTGTTCAAATGGATGTAGAGCCTGTGAACTGCCACTTCTTAGGAACTAAAGAATAGTTTATCTAACCTAGTTATCATGATCATATTGAGTTCCACAATAGGACAGTTCACAACGCTTCTTCTGTGGAGACTGTCTAGGAAACACTTTCCAGACGTTTAAGAAATTCTCAAGCTTATGAGGGTTCCTGGCTTCCTGTTATTTTCTTTCTCCTGCTTCCCTCTACCCTTATTCTAATGAATATTCAGCCTGCATCCTTCAACCACAATTCTGAATAAGATGCTTCCTGTTTTTCCTATTAAAAATTGACTGTTGTCCTGGGTAAAAGGGATTGTTTAGTAAGAAACTGCAGCTGGGAATTCCTGTTTATTTTTTATTTTGACCCTGATTCTGGGGACAGCATAAATTTCAGTTTCAAACAATACCTTGTATATTTCAGTAGACTCTGTAATTCAATTCTTTTTATTTCTAAATTTCTCTCTCATATCACAATCATCAATTCAAAAGCAGAAGTGAAATATTATTAATTTCTCTTTTCTAGTGCCCAGGATAATGCTTAGAACAGAGCAGCAGCTCAATTAAAATGTGTGTGTGTGTGTGTGTGTGTGTGTGTGTGTGTGTGTAGGCACACATGCATGCATGGGTTGATACTGAAGCTTGAACTCACAGCCTGGGCAATGTCCCTGGCTTTTGTGCTCAAAGCTAGCACTCTACCATCTGAGCCACAGTTCCACTTCTAGGTTTTTGGTGCTTATTTGGAGATAGAGTTTCATAAAGTTTCCTGCCCAGTGATCCTCAGATTATAGTTGTGAGCCACTGACATCTGGCTCAATGAAAAAAAATTTTTTTGGGGGGGTCCAGTCGTGAGGCCTGAACTCTGGGCCTAGGCGCTGTCCCTCAGCTATTCAGCTCAAGGCTAGCACTCTACCACTTGAGCCACAGCGCCACTTCAGCTTTTTTCTTTTTGCTTATGTGGTACTGAGGAATCGAACCCAGGGCCTCAGGCATGCAAGGCAAGCACTCTTCCACTGAGCCACCTTCCCAGCCCCTCAATGAAATTTTTTGAGTGAATGAAAATGCATTACACATAAGTTCTAGAAAGAAGTACTAATTATATGCCAGTATCTTTAGATTAGAGAAGGATAGGGAGGGAGGAATATTCATTTGTGTGCATTTTTGGCTAAGTAGTAATTATATAAACATGTTGTAGCATGAACTACGTGGGTCCAATAATTGATTTTTTTTCCCTCAACACAATGGATTTTTCCACACTTTAGTCACTCAGTAACTGCTCCAGGCTTACGTGATTACAGCAGCATCTTGGATCCTGGTTGTTCATTGTTTGTTGAGTACCTGGGGATTTAATAGCTGAAGATAGTTTGCACACTGATTTCATAGTTGCTATCTGGAAAGGCTAAGGGTGTTCTTGAATAAATAATACACACTCAAATGATGGTTTTGTTACTTGAATGAGAATTATGACAAAAACATGTTTGAAAGTATGGTTCCAAATTAAATAAAAGAAAAGAAAGTTCGGTTCCACTAAAGCTGTTTATAAGCATATAGACATTGGACATTTAAGACATGTAGCTTTTTGAGCTATGATTTAGTCTTCGTGAATTAGCCACATGGAAATGTCTAAGTGTCCCTTGATGACTGAAAGGAGACCCTCAAGTTTCCTTCCTGTACACCTTATGGATAGCATTTGCATTTGCTATCTGGGGAAGGAGATATAAATACAAAAGGAAATACCTTTTCTTAGTATTCCATTTTAAAAGACTGTGAATATTATTTCATGAATCCTAAGTCTGGAAAATGTGAGCTACATTATCTACCAAAACCCTTTAATAGCTTCCTGTTGCCTAGGGATGAATGACCACATCTGGGTCCTGAATCATCCTTTTTTCATTCTTCTCAAGTAGTAACTTCCAGTTAAAATGATCACCAGCTTCAGTTTCCCACACACCCCCTTATCGTCAATCCTTTGTGTACCCTGCTCCTCCACTTCTGGTCCTTTTTTACATGGAGACACTTATCATTGAGAAGCTTCTTAGAGACAGCTTCCGGATTCCTAATTTTACAGAGAAACTGAACATCTATAGCTGAAAGTGTCTATGATTACAAATTTGAGATCAGAGTGATCAAAACTTTTCTGGTTATTATATATATACACACATATATAATATGTATACACATATTATATGTGTATATATGTGTGTATATGTATGAAAATGTTTGAATTCAGCACCAGCTTCTTTTTGAAAATTCACGATTTTCTCCTTCTGCATTTGAATTGCTGTTCTATCAAAAGTAGCAAGCAAGACTGCAATTTAGAGGAGTCTAGAAAAAGCTCCTTAAACATCTTGACTTGGAATTTGGGTAGTTTAAGAAGACTAGCTAAGCCATACAGGACGAGGAAGTCACAACCTGTCCTGGACTTCTTCATTTGGACAATTTAACATATATATGAGTAACTGCTGATTATATTAGAAACTGTCTTTTATTTAGTATTATTTAAAATAAGTACTTAGTATGCTTTTGGCTAAAAAAGCTACATTAAGATGGTATTATTTTAATCACATTAGTTTTTTTTTTGTTGTTCAATTCCTAACACTTGGAGCAGCAAGAGTAGAGAGTAGATTTGAGAGACCATGCCACTCTTAATGTGAAAATTACCTCTGTACTCCATTATCTCAGCTGGGCAATGGATAGCTGTCACAACAGTATCTATCTCCTATGGTTACTAAGAAAGGAAATGCATTAATTACCTTAGCATAGCTGTGGCCACATTCCTGACAGAAAGGGAGGAATTAATTTTAGTTTGAAGTTTCAGAGGTTTTAGTTCATCGTGGCTGGCATAGTTGGTTTGTGGGACATTGTATGGCAGGACATCATGGTGGTGGAAACAGGTGCAGAACTGTGCTCATGGTAGTCAGGAAGCAGTGGAAGGGATACAGGAAGAGACCAGTGAAAGATGTCATCCCCACAGACATTCTCCAAGTAACCTACTTCCTCTAACTAGGCTCCACCTTTTCCTACCTTCCTTCAACTCACAATAAAGTTAACGAGCTCTTTTGGGCAGTTGGAGATACAGTCTCAAGGGCTTTCCTATCCAGGATTGGCTTTAAACAACAATCCTCAGATCTCAGTCTCCAGAGTAGCTAGGATTACAGGGATGAGCCACCAGTACCTAGCCAAGGCAGTGTTGTTGTTGTTTTTAAACTAATCACAGGTAAGCTTTTATTTTTTTAGTAGCAAACATTAGTTAATAAAAGTATATGTTTCTTCATAAAAATAAAGCTAGAAGTTAAAAGCACAATGAGGGAGCTTCTTTATTTTAATCCAATTTTAAATTAATTAATTTTGTATTTAAAAATGGAAAATTGTGGCAAGTGATCTTGAAGTTTTCCATTGCTAGCATTTCCTAGAAAACACATGCTGAACACATTTCCCTAGAAAGAGGCCTTACCATAACATAGGACCATATTCACCAAGCAGGGCTCTTTCTCCAATTTATGACCCATCCAGTCTCAGTCTACCACACACATGAAAGATACAACATCCCCTAATAAAAGTCCACACCAATTACAAGAATGTAGCTCCTAGTTTTATCTAATGAGCACAAATCTATGGAATTTATGAAAAAGAAAAAAGGCTCTTTGTAAACTACAAACTATGTTAAGAAAAAAAACTGAGTAAACGAAAACTAAAATATATACTATAATTGGGTAATTTTTCTTATCATTAGAATGTCAAACTGCTAGATAAAGGGATGACACACAACTCTTTAAAAGAAAAGTTTTTCAAATCTTTTGCAATTTTAAAATTAGAATTTTAATTAGAAACATCTGGGATAATTTTGGTACCCTCAACAGACCCAAACCAGAGAAATGATTCAGCCAAATGTGAATCTCAGGCAATCCAGGATCATTAAGTCCACATCCCCAAAATGAGCTTCCATGGAAAAACACAGCCAACTCCATCCTTTATGCTGGAGTATTTTCCAGTAATAAGCTGCTATTCCAAAGGCTTCTTCATAGCCCTATGTACCACTCAGCAATATTAGTGCTGGTTTTTATTCCATAGCTAATTGCAGGAATCCCTTTGGGTTTACTCTTGATTTGGCGCCTAAGGAGTGGCTCCTTGGGACCCTTGGAGCAATCTGCACTGTGGGGCACACATTATCCTTGTTTTTTCTCTGTGTCTGCAGTCGCTGTCTCCCTTTCTTTAAGGCTTCCAGATACCACTGCTCCTCCTTCAGCATCTGCTTCTGTGTTTTTAACTGGTTTTTCACAGAGTTCAACTTTTGGTACTGTTGAGTTAGTTCCTGCAATTCTTTCCTTATCTGCCTGTTTGCTGCATTGATGTCATAGCAGAAATTCAAATGAACCTGCCTGGCTGTCAATTCTAAGGCCTTGGCCTTCTTCTTAAGCTCTCTTGTTTGATTCTTTCCATGCTGCATTATATCTAGTTGATTCAATTTTTTCTTTAGCAATTCCCTGCGTTCTAGGAACTCGAAGTGGGTCGACCGGTCCTTGAAAGGTGTCTCCATCAGGACTTGGTCTGTCTCTTGCTTTAATGCCTCTAATTTCATATTCTGTTTCTCTTTTATTTTCGTAATGTGACTCACTGTCTGCAACTGGCGCTTTGCATTGGACTGCTTCTTTCTGCCCTGCATGAGCTGTGCCTTTAGGTCTGCATTTTGTTTTCTGTATTGGGAGACTAGTTCTTGTCTCTTTTGTTCTATAGCCCCACATTGTTGGAAGTATTCCTCCCACAGTTCCTGATGTTTCTTTTTACGCTGCTCGTTTATTTTGTTCAGATAGTCCACAAAGAATTTGCTGTCATCATAGACATGTAACTTTTCCTCCAACAATTGCTTGCTCTCCTGCAGTAGGGGTTGTTGCTTCATTTGAGATTCTTGTTTCTGTTTGGTCAGTGTCCTCAGGGCTAGCACTGCTCTTTTTTTCACCGTTCTCTCCAACTGTGTTAGCATCTCCGGACTCATATATTCATTTAAAATGGTAAGATAGGGTGATTGTGGAGAGGGAACCTCCGAGTCCTCAGCCAAGGAGATGGAGGAATCCAAAGTCTCACTGGGGGTGTTGTAGAGGTCCCTGAAGGTGATGAACGAGGAGCAAGCACTTAGGCAGGTCTTGAGGGTCTGCCACCCAGGGCTACAGCTCTTCGCTGAGGTCGATTTTGGATGTTTCCACGCGTAGGAGGAGAATAAACGTGTCAGGATCTCCCTGGCCAGGAGGTCCCCCACTGCCCTCGTTTGGGGGTTGTTCACCTCCTTGCTCTTGGGAGAGGGAGGCTCCTGTGGTCCTGAAGCCTTCTCTGGCTGGGCAAGGGCCCTAAGTCTCCCTGCTGGGGCCCCCTCTCTTTGGGGGCCCACTGTGAGGCGCACTCTCCTGGGGACCCTGGGGTCGGATGCTGTTTTGGAGGATCCCATCTTGTCTCACCCGCCCAGGGACCACGACGACCAGCTCTCTTCCTGTCAAATCTGCAGTTTACCTTCCTCTGGTCCGACACTTCCAATGCATGGCGGATAACCAGGTTTGCTGAGCTCGGGCCCGGGCCGTTGCTGTCGCCTGGGTTCCAAATTGGAAGAATCAGACCCCAGCAGGTCAACCTGGAGGAAGTCCCTCTAGCCACACAGCATCTCTGTGGTTCTAAGGGCGGGGCTGGAGGAAAGATGGCGGCGCCCAGGAGCGGGGCTGGGCTTGGAGGAAAGACTTGCGGTTTCCTCCCTGTTTCTTTTGCTGTTGGGAATGGTGACTACTGGGGACATCACCTTGCTACAGAACGTGAGAGTGGTAGGTTGTCAGAAGTTGTCTATGGCTAATGGAAAACTCTTCAGTTTGCTCTAGAGAGTTGAAGGGCCCCAACTTTGGGTCTGTAGGGGTCATCAACTCGACTGCCATCCTCTGAAAGGCACCTGGGTGCATGCTTGGCCCGGCTCGCTACCCTGTGTCACTGATGGAAGTCCTGGCTTTGCACATAGTTACAGTAGGCCTGTGGCTAACTCTAGAGCAGAAGATCATGCAAACACTCAAGTTTTGGGTAAAGAGTTGGCACAGAAATATTTTTTTTTCATGTACCTATTATTCGGTAAGCATAGGAATAGAAGAAAAAGTGGCCATGACAAGGCTCATGGAGTTATTGTTTAGCAAAGATAGAAAATCCAGACATTAATAAATGAAGTTTGTAAAGAAGTGATTAGTAATAAGGGAGACCCTGTTAGATGGGTGATTGTGTTAGTTAACTTTATTGCTTTGACACAGTGTCTTGCATAAACAACTTCAGGGAAGGACTGATTTTGGTTTACAGTTTAAGAGGTTTCCGTCCGTCTGTCTTGGTTGGAGGATGTGGCAGAGCAGAGCCACCCACATTATGGTGGCCAGGAAGCGGAGAAAGTGAGAAAGGAAGGGAGAGGAGAGCTTGTCAGGTGTGATATTTAAGAGGTGATTATTAAATTCTTTCTACCCTCATGAATGAATTAATCAATTAAGGCAAGGAATGATTTAGTAAATTATCTCCAGAGTAGGTCTCCTGTAAAAGACACATTGATTAGGTCACTCATACTCCCTGTTCCTCACAATATGACACACTGAACTACCTCAGGACTTTATCAGCAAGAAGTCAGATGTAACCCTTGTCTTGCTAGAATCATGAGCAAAAATAAATGTATTTGTTTATCTCAATGAATTGCCAATCTGTGGTATTATGTTATTAGCAATAAAAAATGGACTAAAGTCTCATATGATTAAGATCAAGTTTCCTTATAGAATTAAAAAAACCTATTACTTGTCTTCATATTGCATAAAACAATATCATGTATTAGTACAATTACAATTAATCAAATGTTGAAATAAAAAATTAAACGTGGAACATCTACCTTGGTATCTGATGTAAATTAGTTACTTAAAACAGTATAAGTTTGATTGTAATGGTTCCTACTTTTATAGCTAGCTGTGAAGTGTATTGTCATGCATGACTTTTTCAACTCATATCTGAAATACTACTGGTGAAAAGTTTAGCTTTCTATATGGTTTAGCTTTCTAAACCATATTTTAAAAAATATTATAAAACAATGCAAACCTAAATATCTAGTAGATTTTCTTTTGTATGTTAAATTCTCAAGAATATGCTCCTGAACAGATCTCTTCTCTAAGATAATTTTTATTTTTCTCTTTTATGAAATGTTAATATTATCATTTAAAAATAATACACAAAACCATGCCTACCTTCACTATCCAGGGATAATTATATAAATATGTATGTTTCAGCCTTTTCCTTTGCAAGATTCTTTCCTAAAAACATAGTCATAGTCCAGTTGCTTTTACCTGTAATCTCAGATATTCAGGAGGCTGAAATCTGGCGGACGGTGGTTTGAGACAAGCCTAAGGCAAAAATGTCCACAAGACTTCATCTCCAAAATAAGAAGCAAAAAGCACAGGTGGAGACATGGGCTCAACTGATAGACTGAGTTCAAACATCACTAGGGCAAAAACAAACAGAAAATAAACAAGAGAAAACCCAAATTGTTATGTTTAATTTATTTAACCAATTTTCTATATAAATACTGAGTGCAACTAAGTACTATTTTCATATGGTGTATATTGTAAAAGTAGAACTTCATATCTAGCTTCTCAGCTAATATAATATCAAACATTTTCTGTTATTATTCAAAACTCTTAGTAACTGTAATCATGCTGATACGTATATTATGGTTAATTATTTCCAGGTAGTTTCATAATACAATATTTTAGATGTTTATGGTGCATTTTTATAAGAAAGGTTCCCAGCTACAGGTTTACTGGGAGAAAAGCTTCATAGTCCTTAAAGACTTCTGACACATTTACCCACTAATTTTCTGTGAGTTTATGTGTGTGTGTGCGCCAGTCCTGGGACTTTAACTCAGGGCTGGGACACTGTCCCTGTGCTCAAAGCCAGCAGTGCACTACTTGAGTCACAGCTCCACCACTGGTTTTATGGAGTTTAATTGGAGATAAGAGCCTCACAATCTTTCCTGCCCCAGCTGGCTTTGAACCATGATCTTCAGATCTCAGCCTCCTGAGTAGCTAGGCATAAGCCACTAGTGCTTAGCTACTCACTTATTTTCTATAATGCAGTACCAATTAACTGAACTGTATTATAGAAATACAGAAAAATATGTAGAAATATAGGAACATTTTCTGTATATAGAGTGTAGAAAAACATCTTTTAAGATATGCTTCAATTTTAAAGCTTGAGTGGCAAAATAGGAATAAAGAGATGGTATACAACTCAACTTAGTCCCTAAAATACTTGAAATTCATAAGACTTGCCAGGTTGTCCAGAGGTTGTGACCATGCTCAGAGATAAAAGAAGGGTCTGGTTGAGGCGCCTTGTTCATAATCCATTGTCTCCATAGCCTTGGTAATTTAAACAGGGTATCTCTTTGGAATGTCTAGAAGCACCTAACGCTGTCACAAAGTGAGGACAAATTTAACAGATTGTACACAGGCAAGGGTTTCATATAACAGTGAAATGCTCAGAGTGTCTTTAATCTTAAATATACTTTTTATTTTTAGATAGGAGAAACTCTAGACTAGAGCAAACATTGTCTTGTCTTGAAGGAAATTAGCCAGTGAGTAGTTTCATGTTTAGCCATAACATTCCAGGCATCCTTTAAGCTAACAATAGGTAATTAATACTTTTGTGAAAGTAATTTTTGGCCAACAGAGACAGACTTCTAAAATAGAAGAGGCAGACATTGCATGCATATTCCATTTATTTACATTACTGTCTCTGTTTTCCTTATGATACACAGCTAGTACATTTAGGTGACTTCAGTGATACTTAAAGATCTTTATTATAAATGACAGGTGAGTAGAAAGCTCAGCAATTTGGTTGGAGTTAAGAGTTAGAATACATACCTGTTTAGTTCTTGGAACACTTTTCTAAAGCATGCTTTAAAAGCTGAGAATTTAGGGCTTTTTTTTTTTTTGAGACGATGACTGACTTTATTGCTCATACTGGCCTTGATTTTTGTGATTCTCTTGCCTCAGCCTGCTAAGTACTTGGATTACAGGTGTGTACCACCACACCCAGGTCTTTAGCTAACTCTTTTGCATGTGAAGATTTATTATCTCCTCGCTGACTGGTTATGGTGTTATATACATGAGGTCATGATTTCAATAACCTTGTGAGACAGTTAATTGTATCTTGTTTCATTGCAAGATAACTAACCTCTTATACAATTGATGTGTGTAACTGGAGAGCAGTGAGGTTCTAGGAAGGGAGAAATATGGAGGGAGAAGCTTTGCTGCTTGGGGAAAAAGTGGGATGAAAAACATGATGAAGGGAGTAAATATGATCAAAATATTTTATATGCATGCATGCAAATAGAATAATGAAGCCTGTTAAAATTATCAAAGGTAGTGTGGTAAGAAAGAGAGAAGTTATAGGGATAAGGAAATTAATTTGATCAAAGCACATTATATACATACTTGAATGTTTCACAGTGACACTCCTTTGTACAACTAAAGTACATTAATAAAATAGAAGCTTTGCTTAGTTTACCAGTATGTAGCATGCAGCTTTTAACTTACTATATAAGTTTATCACTACTATGGGAAGAAAGAACTCTGTTAATGGTGGAACATATTTATACATTTGAAGGGCAATTAATTTCAGATTGTAATGTATAAACATATAAGCACATTCCCTTTAACCTCTGTTGGTTTATATCCTTTCTTATCTAGCACATTCACTTATTCATTCAATAAATATTTATGAGGGTTCAAAGTTCTTACATGAAAGGTTAATTCCTTTTATCTAAATGGTTATATGAAACTACCTTAGCAAATCATAAAACCAAATGTCCTAGTCCATCTGGACAACTATTTCAAAATAACCATAAGCTAGAGTTGACTTAGAAATAGTAGAAAGCTGACTCTCACAATTCTAGAGACTGCAAAGTCCAAGATCAATGTGACCAATTTCTCTCTGGTAAGGGCAGTCTCTGCTATAATTCATAGAGTAGGAAGGACAAGTAAGATCTGTTAGGTGTCTTTATTCATTCATTTATTTATTTATTTTGGTCATGGGACCTGAACTCTGGGCCTGTCCCTCAGCTGTCCCTCAGCTCTTCAGCTCAAGGCTAGCGCTCTACCACTTGAGCCATAGCACTACTTCCGGCTTTTTTTCTGCTTATGTGGTGCTGCGGAATCGAACCCAGGGCCTCATGCATGCAAGGCAAGCGCTCTACCACTGAGCCACCTTCCCAGCCCAGGCCTCTTTTATGAGGGCATTGTTCCCATTCATGAGGGCAAAGCTTCCATAACCTTGTCATCTCCTAAAGATCCTATTTCCTAATGTAGGTACTTCAGCAGTTAGGTTTTAAGTTAAGGAGGTAACAAGCACTGAGACCACAATACCAAGCTCAGCCTTGGTAGAGCATTATTCCTAGGAATGAGCTGGGTGTGTCCATGTGGGGAGCTCATGCTCAGGGAACAACTGCATTGTGATATTACCATCTTTATCAAGTCATAGATTCTCTGGTTAACAGAGTGTATGCTTCAGTGAAAAAGAGTTGATATGAGACTTAGGAAATCTAACATTGCATGACACCAAAGGAGAGACCATTTTAGAATATTTAGAAGAAAGTTGAAAAGGTGAAGTGAAACCAAAGAAAAAAGTTGAAAAGGTGAAGTGAAACCAAAGGTTTACCACACTAGATGGACGTGGACCTCTTTTTTTGTTGTTGTTGGTCGTGGGGCTTGAACTCTGGGCTTGGGCGCTGCCCCCACACTCTTCAGCTCAAGGCTAGCACTCTACCGCTTGAGCCACAGCGCTACTTCCAGTTTCCTAGTGGTTTATTGGAGATAAGAGCCTCTCGGATTTTTGTGTCTGGTCTGGCTTTGAACAGTGATCCTCAGATCTCAGCCTCCTGAGTAGCTAGGATTATAGGCATGAGCCACCAGCACCTGTAACTTCCTCTTTTGAGAGGGGAAGCTTAACCAAATCAGAACTGTGGTTTTGCCTGAGGACTTTATACAGATGGTGTCTCTCTTCTGCTATCTTAGAGATGTTTTTTTCCTCTTACTACATTTTGACTAAAATGTGGACATCTGTGAAGTACTTTGTCAGAAACAGCATGGCTGAGACCAGGCTACTTTATGTCCATATAACATTTCTAAATTCAAAGGCAGCTTCTCTTAGCCGCTCCCCACATGCACAACCATAAATATGAGTTTACCTATTAACAATACAAGTACACAGAATGAAATGATAGAACTTGAGCTACATGTTAAACTCAGATATAAGGGAAAAGATTAAAAAATTAAATTTATTTTGGTGATAGGGAGTTTTTAACTCAGGGCCATTTTCTTGCTCAGCTTATTTGCTAGGCTGGAGCTTTACCACTGAGTCATGCTCCCAGCCCTGACGTTTTTCTGCTGGTCCTGGGGCTTGAACTCAGGGCTTGGGCTCTGTCTCTGAGCCTATCATTTGAGCCACAACACAACTTCTGGCTTTTTTATGAGTAGTTTATTGGGGATAAGAGTCTTATGGACTTTCCTGCTTCAAACCTTGATCCTCATATCTCAGCCTCCTACTCCTACTTTCCTGCTTCAAACCTTGATCCTCATATCTCAGCCTCCTACTCCTACTAGGATTACAGGCATGAGCCTAGGTACAGTTGTGCCCAGCCCCAGCCCTGCCTTTTGCTGGTTCTTTGGAAGATAGAGTCTAATAAACTTTTGTGCTCCTGCTGACCTCAAACCCAGACAGTAAAGATGTCAGCCTCTTGAGTAACTAGGATTATAAGCTGGTGCCCAGCTTGGGAAAAACTCTTTTTAAAATGAATTTTATTTTCTATGAATAGAGCATGTTCATAATAACAAAGTGCAGATAAATTTAAGAATTTCAAAGAAAAGTAATATAAAATACACCTTTAGTTCTTTCTTTTTCCCATTCTCCCAATGAAATGACACACACTAAAAATTCTATAATTACTGGAGAGTAGACTATTTTGGAGACGCTCAGTAGGTCTCTTGTATTTCTGTACATGTTTCCAAGGCTCTGATCACATGTTTTTCTGGAATATCTTTTCAAGGATGGTTGTATAGGAGGTCTGTATCCTTTCTGAACAAAGGTAAGGATGTGTATTGCCTATCACAAAATATCCACATTCCCTAAGCTCAGAGTTTCTTTCCAGGACCTGAATCCACACTGGTCCTCTTCATGTCATTTTGTGTGATTTGAGACTTGGAAAATTAGTACAAGGAAATTCACTTGCTCTGGCTACTGCTACTGTTGTAATACAGTTATTTGTCCGACCCAAGAGCATCATGAGTTCTGTCACCATTTGTGAAGTTAGGTGAGGTATCTGTTAAGGTCTTTGACACTTTTTTTAAAATTAATAACCAGGTTTTTGTTTCATTGATTTTTCTATTGCTTTCTTGTTTTCAGTTGCATTGTATTCTGCTCTAATTTTTCCTTTCTTTTCTTCAGTGTACTTTGATTTAACCAAATCTTTTTCAAATTTTCTAAGGTAAATGCTTAGATAAGTGATTTTAGATTTCTTCTTTTCTTATAAATTTCTTCAGTATTATAGTTTCTCACATTCTGCATTTGTTGCATCCCACAGGTTTGGTAAATTATATTTTTATTTTGCTAAAAATGTGTTTAAAACTTCCTTTCAGGTTTCTTCATTGAACTGTTGTTTAGAAATAATGTGGTTTAAACTCAAGTGTTTTATAATTTTTCAGTGTTTTTTTTCTCAGTTAGGCATTTCTAGTTGAATTCCACAGCTCTCAGAGAAAACATTGTATGCTTTCTGTCTGAAAAATGTTTCAGATTTGGTTCATGCTCAGAATGTGGTCTATGTTAAGTGTTCCACAAGAGCTTGAGAAGGAGAGTGTTCTTTTCTGCTAGTGAATGAAGTGGTCTGTTGAAGTTGATTATGTCCAGTCATTGAAATGGATGTTGAATCCAACTGTGTCCTTACTGATTTTCTACCTGTTGGATCTTTTTCTGATAAAGGGCTAGTGAATCCAACTATAGTGGATCCATCTACGTTTCCTTGCAGGATAATGTTTTGTATTTTGACACTTTATTGTTAGGCACATACATGGTAAATACTAAGTCTTCTTGAAGAATTAACCTCTTTCTCATGATGTATGATTATCACCCTTTTTTTATTCCTGACAATTTTCCTTGTTTTAAAGTTTGCTGTGTCTGGTAGCTTCTTCCTTCTCGTCACTACTGTTAATATGTTGTATCTTTTTTAAAATATTTTTTTTATTGTAAGAATACCGTACAGAGGAGTTACAATGACATGAGCAAGGTAATAAGTACATTTCTTATCAAGCATTGTTGCCTCCTCTTTGTTTCCCCTCCCATCCCTTCCCATACTCCTCTCCTCCCCCCGAGCCGATCCTCCCCCCTCCCACCAAAGTTGTAAAGTTTGTTTTTCGACATAACAACTTGTACATTTCATTGTTGCAATGGGTCCACCTGTATCCCTAAATGATTTGTTTTTTCCCTTCCCCTCCACAAATTATACCAACATCAAATACAGTGAAAGCATGGGTTAGACTTGGAAAAAATTATATTAAGTGAAGTAAGCCAGGCCCAAAGAAACATAGGTCCCATGGTTTCCCTTATTTGCAATAATTAGTATATGTTTGAGTCAACCAGAAAAGGTCAGATAAGTTGATGTTAGGGGAATAAACCCCAAGATAAGTATTCAAATGTTTTTTTGTTTTTGTTTTTTTTTCCTTTCATGCAATTGTTTCTAACATATTTATAAGATGATTTCTATGTTGCTTTATATGTCCCTCCCCCACAGTATAACATATTATATCTTTTGTCATCCACTTTTGCTTACTCTATGTATGTTTTCATGTTAAATTTTATTTCTTATGAACAAAATATAGTTGTATGTTTTAATCATCTCTGATAATCTGCATCTTTTAATTGATGCATTTAGATCATTGACATTCAAAGCAATAATATAGTTGGATTAATACATACTTATTCTGGTTTTGTTGGCTCTGTTCTTGTTAACTTTAGAGTTCTCTCTTTTATTTTTTTTTTTTGTCGGTTATGGGGCTTGAACTCTGGGCCTGGTAACTGTCCTTCAGCTTTTCAGCTCAAGGCTAGCTAGTGCTCTACCACTTGAGCCACAGCACCACTTCCAGCTTTTTCAATTTATGTGGTGCTGAGGAATCGAACCCAGGGCCTCATGCATGCAAGGCAAGCACTCTACCACTGAGCCACCTTCTCAGCTCTGTAACCTTACAGCTCTTTGCACCTTAATAAGTATAGTTGCTTTGCCTAGAATTGTCTTAACTATTGTTGTTTCATTATACAGATGTACCGAAACATATTTAATCATATCTGTGATGATAAACACTGGATGGGCCTGTTTTCTGTCTTTATGTCACCATTTTAATCTTATGCACTATGAATGCCTTAGGAAGGTACATACAGTATCTTGTTTCATTGTTAACCTAATCACTTTATGTCCTTCTTTTGTTTTATAGTAGTGGTACTAGAGTTTGAACTTACAATTCTCACACTTGCTAGGCTGGCACTGTACCACGTGAGCCACTTTTCCAGCTCTGCTTTTTACTGGTTATTTGGAGATGGATGCTAAGGAATTTTTCTGCCTAATCTGGCCTCACACAGCAGTCCTCTAGATCTCAGCCTCTTGAGTTGCTACAATTACAAGTGTGAACCACTGTACTTGGCATTTGGTTCTAACAGTACTTGGGGTTTGATTTCAAGGCCTTGTCTTGCTAGCTACTCTACCACTTCATCTATACCTCAGTGCCATCTGAATACTATTTCTTGTTTAGGAGATGCATGGACAAATAAATGAATTTAGGCAATAGGTGACTAAGTAAATTTAAATTTTGATCTTTAGTCACTATAAATGGCTTCTCTGACCTTAGCCAAATACTATCACCTTTCTAGTGTTGCTTTAGTTTTCCTGCTGAAATGAATAGGTAAAATAACAAGAATCTTAGTGTTAGACTAACTTTGGGCTCAGGAACTAAGACAGAGAAACATCCCTTTGTACTTTGGAATAGAGCCCCTTTTTACCTGGACCACCCACAGGAAGAGCTCTTCTTGCTAAAAACCTAATGATTTTCTTTTAGGAATGAAGACCTGAGGATTTGATCCTTTAATGCCTCAGGACTGTTGAGGCCGTTTGCCCTGTCATAAAAGTCTTTCTGTATAGGGGGTATTTGCTGAAGTTAACAGGGACAGAGACAGAACACTTTAACACAGAATAACTGCTATTTGCATAACATGTCTTCATAATGCAGGCCATTGTGTGTTTCCACACAAAAAAGAAAAGCATTAACAAAGGGCCTTACAATGATGGGAAAATGGATGTTAACATCTCTGCCTGACTGATAATCTCTGATGTTACCCTTGGGAAGCACCAGCCTTCAGAATGATTTATGTATCAACCTTTGGATATTTTTCTCCCATAATGGGTTATCTGGCAACTAGCAACGGGCAGTAGGGAAGAGGCTGAGTGCCTACAGCAAAACGAAGAGCTTTATGTGTTTTTCTGGGAGTTTTATTTGTTTCTTATTTCTCAGGTTGAGTTTTTATTTCATAGAAAGAATGAAAAAGGATAAAAATCAATGGGCCTTTTGTGTGTTTGTTTGTTTGTGTACATGTTCTTGGTTTTAGCTGCCAAATCTGAGACGGGATGTTTGGCCCTCCAGGGTGAGGTGGGGGTAAGGTCTTTCTGACTTCCTGTGGTGTCTTTGGTTTTATAGTTTTTTTCTGTATATCACCACCTCGTAGTGACATTATTAGAGAATTAATGGGACGGTATCACTCCAAGAAGGCAGGGCACAAGCTGTTTTGTAGTACCCAGAAGGCATTGTAAGTGAGAAAGATGGCAAATGGCCAGAACCTCCTGGCTCCTTTCCAAGGGAGGGCACAGGAGACTGTCTGAAGTACTTCTCTGTTTTCACTTCATTTTTGCATTTGAAAATAATGTAACCTTGGCTTAAGTTAACCCTATGTGTTTCTTTATGATATCCAGGCATGGGCTACCTTTGTTCCCCCTTTTCTTTAAAATTCTCCATTGCTAAAAGATAAATATTAAACCTAATGCCCAAAGTTTTGAATCTAGGGTTCAAATTAATCACTTTTAGCAGTAGCATGATTTGTGGTTTTTATTGGGCTTGTGGAGCTCTATGAGGTCTTCCAACTTACTTCTCAACAGATACCAGCAAAATAGGTGGTAGGGGTGTAGAATATATGTTTTGTTTTTTGTCCGCATTGGATTTACAGTATAAGGAGAAAAGAAAATTTGACAATAGAGACCAATTTTAAATCTATACATTCCAACAGAGTAGAAAAATTAGTGGTATATGCTGAGATTGATATCTAAGATAATTTGAGTCCAAGTTTTATTGTTATGCCAATAGAGTAGATTTAAATCTTTAACATCAAAGGTGCGATATAACCTGTTCGACAACTCAGGTTTGGGATCCTCTTTTATTGTTTGGATATGAGGTGTTCCTAAAATGACTTGTATATTGAAGGCTTGATCTCTGGTGACACTATTGAGAGATAATTGAGTCCCGAGAGTTCTGATCTTATCAGCGAATTAATCCATTGATAGATACATAATTTGATGGCATGATTGGGAGGTGACAGACACTTAGGAAGAACCTGTTGAGCAGTAGGTCTCCAAGGGCATACCTTTGAATGGTATCTTGTCCCTATCTCTGCTTCCTGACCACCATGAGAAAAGTAACCTCTGCTACAAGTTCCTGCTACCACGTTTTTCAACCTCACCTTAGGACCAATGCAATGGATCTAGCCAAACATGGACTTAAATTTATGTAACTGTGAGCCAAAATAAATGTTTCCTCCATTGAGTTGTTTCTATTAAATAATATACTCCTCAGCCTTGAGCTAAATAATATGCTTCCCAACTTTGAGCTTTTCCAGACATGACAAGTGTTCACTTAGCAGGAAAGAAAAGTGACTAAAATGACCAGTGTTAGAAGGATTTGGTCCCTAATTCATTAATTACAGGAGAACTCTAGATGCAACTGATGTAACCATTCTTAAGATTTGCCATGAAACCATATTTGAGGACAAATTTGGCATAGGAAATGTACTCTTTGTTACAAGAGTGCAATTACAGGGATCTTTAAATTGACAGTGGCTAAAAAGATTTCATCCAGCACATTAGAAAAGAAATTGCCAACACAGTTTTCAACATTAAGGAGATCCAATGCCCTCCCCACATTTAGCAGCTTGGAAGAAACATGTAGTTACTTGGCGTTTACTTGGTATTGGTTCATACTTGCCTTTGCCAACATACTTGCTCACCTCTTTCTGCCAACTCTCTGTAAAAGAGATTAAATTTGTTTTTATTCATTATCACTTGATCTTGAGGAAAATTCAAATGTATTACTTTGAGAGCTGAAAAACCCTTCTTCAAGAATAAATAAGAAAGACAAAGTAAAATATGGTCTATAAAATTGTTCTCCTGTCACGATTAATCTCTCCTGCTGAATTAGATAGGAATGTACTTTTAAAATGCTTCTTCTGCACTTACAAAAACTAATGGGAGGGTTAAGTGTTCAGTTACCATTTTGTGTGTATGTGTTTAGATGCTGGAAAATCCTGTATATGTGTGTTGTGTATGTGTGTACACATGTGTGTTTGTGTACATGTGCACTAGCCACAACTTTTCAGTGGTTTTCTTAAATAAAAATGAGAATATTTTAAAAAAAGCATCTATTTGCCTGTTTGGCTCCTGGGAGTAAAACTTACGATATTATGCTAGTTTAGGAGTGAACTTACAAGACTGCTATTTTTGAAGAACAAAAACTACTGAATAGTGACGGTTTCACAAGGCTCAATTAAATAAGTCAGCTTTAAGTCTGACGCTAGCTTTGGTCTGTGATTTCTGGAGGTCTGCAAAAGACCTGTATAGCCTTAAGACAAGATAAAATCACCTGATTTATAATTTTTTAGTAACCCTTACAATAATAGTAAATAGAATGCAAATTTTAAAAAATTGAGGAGTAATACATAACCCAAAGTGAAGTAAGGTGTAAATGATCAATATCAAGAATTTCTCCTTTAATCTAAATGAGGCAAACAGGCAGCAGGACCCAGGCAGCTCTAAGGGGGTGATGGGCAGAGGCAAGGTCTGCATAGCCTCTTACAACTTTGTCAAAGCTTGCTGCTTATGTTCTACTGGATTGACACCAGAAGAGAGTGTTCCCAAATCTACATGGGTCCACTGAATCCTCATTACCTCCACTGAGGAAGTGCTGCTGGGTTGTTACCTAAGCCTGTGACCTTTAAGCCATGTGACTGCTCTTATGTGGCCATTATGGGTTGAGATCTTTTTGTGGTTGTTGTTGTTTTGTTTTGTTGGTCGTGGGGCTTGAACTCTAGGCTTGGGCACTGTCCCTGAGCTCTTCCGTTCAAGGCTAGCGCTCTACCACTTGAGCCACAACACCACTTTCCATTTTTCTAGTGGTTTATTGGAGATAAGAGTCTCACGGATTTTCCTGCCCAGGTTGGCTTTGAATCGTGATCCTCAGATCTCAGACTCTTGAGTAGCTTGATTACAGGTCTGAGCCACCGGTACCTGACATGGGTTGAGATCTTTAATACCTGTGTGAGCAGATGATGATCATGTTACATATAAAAACTGAGCACATGCTCTGGAGCAGGCTGCCCAGGAAAGTCATTAATCCACAGTGACTAGCCCAGAGGGTAGCCTGTTGCCAGTTAGATGTGTGGAAAGCCAGATTTCTGTCTCTAGCCACAGCCCAGGAAGCCATGCTATAATTTCATTAACAATCATTCCTAAGTTGCCAGAACTTTATTAATCAGCAACAACATTCCTAAATTTTGTTCTCATTTCTAACTTGGGACCCATCAGAGAAAGTAAAATGTGCTCCTGAGCCAGTCATAAAGGATGCCTTGTTTCCAGTTAGCACATCTCCAGCTTCTTCCAGTTTTCTTGGGCCAATAGCCTGCAATCAGAACCTACTTGAAATTTTCCCTTTTCCCATTATAAAGCTTTCCACCCCTTTGCCTGCTTTGAGGCTCTGCTAAAACCGAGGTGATCCTGGACCAAGTTCTAACTAAACAGCCTTCCCCTTCTTCATTTAGTTATGCTCACTTATCTCCACAGGTAGGCCCCTTCCCACTCACGGTCCTGAATATTATCCCTCTTCCTAAGAGTCACTGCAGCTGTAGATGCTCTCTGTATTGCATATGGTAGAATCAGGAGTATTGCCTCAAAGCTATTTATCTAACTTGCTTCCATTGTTTCCCCCATCATTCATCTTATACCATTTTGGAAGCTACCAAGGTTAAGGCAGGGGAAGACTTTTGGGACTTCTACTTGTGGCTTTTTCCAAATAATCCCCTTTCCAGCAGTGTTAGAAAGAATAGATGGGGTAGGGATGAATATTCTGAAGTCGGCGTGCCCCGCTTGCTTTTACTTGTGTCTTCAGTATTCCCCAAGCCTTCTGGACTAGAGGAGTTGGCTTTCAGTTTTTTTCTGCTTCTTCTATGTCTTAGTGTCCTACTTCAGGAAACCCCCTTCATAGTACATGCTGTATGCAAGGCAATCCCTTGGATTAGAGGCATCCTAAAAAAATGTTTCTGTTAGGCTCTGTGAATTAACTAAAAGTCTCCCAACTTTGTAACTGTGCCCTATGATCTGAGATATTTTCTACAGCAGATGCTTTGCATTCACCTTGGGTTCCTGGAGGAAAGAGAAGATACATTATTAAACATCATATGTAGAAGGAAAACTGCTTCTCAAACAGGCAATGCCTTCTTACTGTTTTAAAGAAAACAGTCAAAAACTCAGGTGCACACTTTGTTCCAGCAATAGAGTGATAACTCTTGGCTGGAACTCCTCCAAGGACAAAGACTGAGATAATGGTCAACCATGCCACACTTATGACTTGAGACTGCTTTATTTGTATACATTTCTCACTCCCTATCCCCAGGTCCTCTATTGGACATATACCCCAGAAGATTGCTGAAATTTTCTGATGTGCTATTTTCCTATGGTGGCCATGTATATAGCTCCTTTCTGTGTCCTTTGTCATGTCTTTATTTTGCATATAGCAACAAGTAGCTGATCTCACTTGCTATTCCTGGACTTTGGGCCTGGGGTCCAAAAACAAAGTTTCACTGTAGGACCAAGTCTACATCTATACTGGTAGATGACTAGCTGCTACTCCAAGCCCACTTCATATCCCAACAAGCCAATCACACCTTCAGGACACATTGTATAACTAATGGCACAGCTCTGCTTCCATTGCATTTCCTAGTCTGTTCTGATTGGTTGTCTGGCATGTATTTGCACTGGTTGTTGAATAAAATCCATTCCTACCCCACCTCCATATCTCAAGTTGCATAGAGTGGAAGGTTAGATTCACAGAAGTGTGTGAAAAGAAGACACGTACAAATACTCTAAAGTATTCCTTTTGGAAGAACTCTAAACAAACTGCCAGTAAAGTGAGGTGAGGAGTGGGGATTATTGTGTATTCCTTTCTGTTTGCTTGCTAGCAGTTAGCACCTGCTTAAGGCCCACGATGCTGGAGCTGGACAAGGCTGCACCCAGTACTGGCGCTGCCACTGCCCAGAAGGATAACACTGGGTCATTTGTTGATCTGCCAGGCAGAGCTAGTCACACACAGGGATTTAATGAGGACACCTGTCCAATACACAGCACAATTACTAACACATGAAGAGTAGCTATTATTGGTGATACAGAAGTTTTTTTGGAATTGCTCCTCACGAGCAGAGCCCACGCGGTCTTCTTGGCTTAGCAGTGGGCAGAAACCATTGGAATTGCCCACTTAGTGTTGTAGCTGTCGATGTGGTAGCTCTACTGCTTGGCCATTGACTTCAGGGATCAGAGCAGTGCTGTATTAGAGCAATCAACTACTATGACCCTAGACCTCAAATAACATGGCATGGCTTCAGTACATAGCACACGATTCTTGAGAAGCTGAATTACTACCCTCATTGAAAGATTAATAGCTAATATTTATTGAGTGTTTGCTATGTGTCCAAACTATGTAATCTCTTATTTAATCCTCATAATAAATCTATAAGTTAGCTTCAATTTATTTTTCATTTTACAACCGAATATAGGAAACACAAAGAGGTTAATTAAATCACCCCAGTATGTTTTACAAGGTTACAAATAAAAACAAACAAATAAAACAGGTCTTTGTTTTCCCAGTACCTTAGCAAACTCAGACATGTTCCTGGTACTCTGGATCTCCTGCCTCCAAATGCCAGTTTCTGAAGACAATCAAGATTCCTTTTGCTTTTGTAAATGGAGTGATGTCTACCTTTTCATACACTACATATTCTAAAAGTAATACTACCTAAAGTGAACCCCAAAGTTCTAGTTTCAATAATAATAATGGATTATAATTCTAGTCAAACTTAACTTGCTATTAGGACAGTCATCTTTTAATTAATTTCTTTATCCTTAAGAAATTGTACAAAGGAGTTTCAGTTCAACATGTCAACATGTAAGTACATGCATCTTGATCAGTGTCATCTTTTTCAATCACCTCTTGCTAAGTAAAAGAGCCCTAGATGTGAGTCTCATTTCCCCCAGTATTCAGGATACACATTGCAAGGCTAGGATCAAAATGAAATAATGCATTTAATTCATATTTCAAAACAATGACATTTCTTTTTTACTCAAATGTTATGAGCAAGAAAGAAACAGTTAAATCAGTCATAGTTTTACACCAAATTACCCAGATATTAAGGGAATACAGGGCTGGCATAAGCCCAGGTAAATTAAAGAGAGGATGAATTGTGACTAAGTTCTTGTTGTGGACATTGTTTGGCCACAGCACAAAGAGGAAGCTGTCATTCATATACTGAGATGAGTCATGAGAATGCCAAAGAGTCTGGTTTTTGTCATGACAAGATAAATCAGGACCAGGCTACATGCATGAGATCTGAACTTGGCTTCTCACCTGAAAACAGTAACAAGTTTGCAATGAAGACTGGTGAAACCATTTCAAGAAAAGAAATAAGAGATCCTAAGCTCTCTGCCCTGTGAAGGCAGGGTGATCATGCCAGATTGCTTTTCCTCCAAGGATCATCGTACACTTTCTATTGGTCTGTTTCTTATATATTTAAGCAATTCAACTTTCAGCTTCTTTGGGAAATCACTGGAAATTTCTTTTCTTTCAAAAGGAAATCCAAAGATTCAGACTTTGTATCACAATTTATTTTTTAAATGCAAGGAACTGATATTAGTGTCTACATTTTGAGCTGAGTCAAAATTTGTCAAATATTACTGAAGGTAAAATAAATTAGACATAAACTAATTTTTGGACTCTAGAACATAGCAATGCAGAACAAGAGCACTCAGTTTTTCCATTTGTTGTGTTTTTTTTTCTTTCTTTTGACAATGTTCAGCAAGCAGACTGGTTCTATAAATAGAAGGGAAATGTCATCATCTTCGGAAACTACTGGAGATGAATACTAGCACAATAGAATGCAGGTGTTGGGTGAACACATGGACAGTACTGTTTTTTTTTTTTTTAATTTGCTAACTGTTCATCCCTAAGATGAATAGCCTAAAATCCCACATCTACTTCTACAGTAACAGCCATACAGTTCAAAAGGAGTAAGGGGTTGTCTTAGAGAAATCATTGTCTATAAGAGACTGCCAACACCTAAGTATAAATTAAATATAATCCTGACAAAGCATTCCCTATCATTAGTCATTGTGTAACATCTCTCCCTTGACCTCTGGGATGCATTAAACACCAGGAAACATTTCTTGCTCCATTCTAACGGCTAGGCAGGAATCTGAATCAGAGACTATGAGAAATAATCAGCTCTGCCTGGATCACAGGGGCGGATCTGTGTTCACCTCACAGGCCCCTTGAAGCCTCAGGAAGTGTGATGTCTACATCGCCCTGAGTTTGAAGATTTCTCAGTCACTGGACATACTGACTTCATGCTGTCAGCTTGCAAGGAGTCACACCTATTTTGGAGGCAATATTTTGTGCCAATGCAAGTCAAATATGCTGCCTAGAGCAGTAGTCTGAAGAATGCTGAAAGAATGGGTAGAAGTTATAATACTGGCTACTCCTGGACCAGTATTCCACCCACAGCTACTGATTACATAATGTGTTTTCAGGCCATTATCTAGGGACTGTGAGAATCTATAAGTACATCCTAGATGATAAAATTTAGGTCAAGGACACAATGATGCTCAAGTCCTAACATGAATTCTCTATCTTGATGCACAGTGAGTTATTTTATATTTTCTGTTCCTTTTGTTGTGAGCTGAGAGAAACAATTAAATAACCACGACCATCATAACAATATGATTTCCCAGAAAAAAATCTATTTATCTGAATTTCTGTCTCTCCTTTGGCTCTGAGATTTCACAATAGAAATTGAATTAGGCAACACTTGAACTCCAAATCTGAATTTTGCTATTCTTTCATGCATAGACTCTGGTCCTGGCTGTACAGTAGTCCTGGCTGGACTGCTTTGTTGCTGAAACATGCTATTGTTTATCTGGGGTCTTCTTCACTTGACTTTCACGTCTGACTGAGGCCCAGATGGTGGTGAATGGGGCAGGTTTTCTCCTTTTGTTTTGTTTTTAATATGAGACAGGGTCTTAGCTGAATAGTCCAGGCTGGCTTCATTACCGTCCTCTCCTTCAGCTCTCCCTAGTGTTAGGATTATAGATGTACACCACTAGGTTGGCAAAATGAACAAGATCTTTTTTTTTCTTTTTCTGGACCTGGTATCAAATTCAGGACCTGTGCATCCTGAGTTCTCCATAGTTAATTGCACATAGTTCAGGTTGTTCAGTCCTGCTTGGAAAACTCTCTACAGTGTATGTCTGGGACAAAGGTGTAGACGATCTATTCTTGTTCCCCACCTGTGATTGCTGAAGATTGGCAGTGCGTCAGTCAGGTGTCCTAAGGCCAAGGATTAGAATGGATTGTCCTCAGTGAAGAGATGGGTTCTAGAACAGCCACTGGTGAACAAAACATGGAATTTTCTAAATAACATCAAGAGTCCTAAGTAGCTGAGCATTGACCATCCAAGCCAAAGTGGCCTGAGACTGTACCAAGGCCATATTTCAGGGCAGGACATCTCCCACAAAAGCGAGTTTTAAGAACACTACTTAAGAAAGGTATAGCAAATGTCTTGAAATGTCTTGAGAACTCTATAAGCTCTCAATAAAGGTTAGCTGGGGGCTAACAGCAATTGAAGCTCTAAGTAGTTGTTCTTTCTACTCATTCAGGATTGTGTTTTAGCCTGCTTATTTATTTTTTTATTAGGACATGGGTAGTTGAACATCAAGATAAAAACCAAGCATTTTAGGGTTATATTACCTTCATTTAAATTCTAGCCCTGCTGCTTTCCAGCTGCCTGATCCTTTCTAAAGTGTCACTTGCTTGTGATAATAGAACCCACAGACAATCCTAGGGATGTTGTGAAGTTCAGGGATATACTTGGTGACAAGTCTTTGTCACAGTGGCAGTTAATGCAAGTTATGTTGCAACAATTAAATTTCTACCTTAGATTCACCCTGACAATACTTTCTTCTTTTATATATGGAAATATTATATATTAAGTAGTTGACCTATTCCTCTATAGATTTGGGCAGCTGTCATTCTTGTTGTGATTATATATAGCATGGTTTGCCTCAGAGCCCATATTGTGTCTGTGGCAAAGCTAAGATTAGAAACCAGATCTGTGACATCTAAGCCCAAGAAGGGCACCAAAATACCATCTCCTTTGGCTCATTGAAACCAGTTGCTAGCCATAAAGCTTTAGCCAATACTTAAGAGTGATTCCCAAAGACTTTGTCACCTTCAAGGACCCTCAGTGCACTGAAGAACTCCCAAGAGATACTGCCTCCAGGTATGTAGTGCTCCCTTTAGTTTATTTATACACACCTAACTATATTATTTAAATATAGAAGAACTCTCCGTTACCACTTCACATGTCCTCTTTAGCATTTCATCTTCAGGAGGTTTCCATCTGTTCAAGATCTGGCTCTGCAGTGTACAGGGTAGATCAATGAGGGGCTACAGCTTAAATTTCCCTGGGCGCCTACATACCCTTAAGTGCCAGAAGTATTTAGTAGGGGAAAGATGTAGAACTCAGCTTACTTTTAATATCGTGTATAAAATTCCCTAGAGCACCAAATGTCTAGCCTACTATTATCAGGGAGCCTCTTACTCTTAAGATGTCTGAAAATAAAACAAAACAGGCAAATCCAATTTACTGGGAGTATCAGATTCTCGAAGCCCTAATTCAAAGGACTTCAATTGTTTTGTGAAATGGAGAGAAAACTCTAGAAAGAGAAACTGTGTAATTTGTTACAAAAAAGAAAAGTGGAACACTTTGGGAGTGAAAAAAACTTCTTAGTGGCTATGCTTATGGTTTAGTATTTGAAAATAATCCTTGTAGTTCACTACCAAAGAGAAACCCATATGCATATTTCAATAAGTGAAAAAGCATTTGACAAAATTCAACATGCATTTATGATTAAAACTCACAGCAAATTAGAGATAGAAGAATATTTTCTTAGACCAGGAAGGACACATTTATTTAATTTTTATATTATCTTTAAGTTGTTGTACAAAGGGATTTCAATTCAACAGAACAATTTTTGAGTTCAATACATCTTGATCAATGTCACCCTTCCATGAAAGATATATAAAAGAAAAAATTCAGGTATCATTATTCTGATAAAGACATATGAATGGCCTATGAGGAGATGTTTGAGATTACTATTGTTGTCAGGGATTTTTTTTTAGCCAATGCTATTAGATATCTAATAGAAATATATTAGATATTATACATCTAATAGAATGGCTAAAATAAAAACAAGTGACAACACCAACTGCTGGACAGGATGTGAAGAAACTAGACTTTACACCCATGGCTAATGGAAATACAAAATGGTATGGACAACCTTTCAAATGAAATTAGCCCTTTCTTTAAAAACTAAAAGCTTCTTAGGCACCATAACAACCCAGCAACCATACCTGACATTTTATCTAGGAGACATAGAAAACTATGTCCATACAAAAACTTGGATGCTGATCACAGATGCATTTGTATGGACCAAAACTGGAAATATCAAAAATGTTATTTAATAGATTGAATGAGCTGTAGCATATCTATACTATACCATTACTCAGGATGGACTAATGATGCACACAACAATTTGGATGTGCTTCAAGAATATTATGGTGAGTAAAATAATCTAATGTTAAAAGCCAGATACTACATAATTTGATTTAGAAACATGCACATTATTTCCCAAGTGCAAATTAGTGATTACCAATGATTAGGGTTGTGGTAGGTGATGGCTTAGCATGAGGCACTCTTTGTGGTGATGAGGTTGCTCTGGGTTGTGATTATGATGGCAGTTATAGGAGCTACACTTGGATGAAATAATACAGAACAATGTGTAAAACCAGAAGCAATGCCCATTTCCTAGTTTTGCTGTTGTATACTGTGGGTCCACAAGATGCAGCCCACTGGGAGAAGTTGAGTGAATAATCTAAGGGTTGTCTTTGAAGTATCTCTGCAACTTCTTTTGAATCTATCTTTCAAAACAGAAAACTTGAAAAACCCTCTGACTCTAGAGGAACAGCAGTACACAGGTGGATATATTTCTTGAACTCATTCAATTGTATATTTGAGAAGTACAATTTTTACTCTATATGCCTTTTAGCTTAATAAAAAAAATGTATAGGATCAAGTCCTAAACCTGGCAAGATATATAGTCAATTTAAGTTTGGACACTTAGTTTGTCATTTTGTCCCTGGCTAGATGACAAGAAAGTCTTCACTTCTTATGGAGAAGTAAAGTAATGGGAAAAAAATCAGCGGGTCTTTAAGTCAAACAAACAAACAAACAAAAGCAGGCCCTTTCCTGAATCCTCAGAAGATAAACCCAAGAAAAGTATGTTCATGACACAGGCCAACACTGTCCAGGGTTTCCCCAGGATACTAGTTCCTGTGCTGCAAAAATGAAAGAGCCCCCAAATGCCTGACCATCTGCTCCCTGCTTTCACTGGGCGCAAGATGCCAGGAGGACAGTTTTCCTCTGTGATTTTGGCACTGGGACTGCTTTTCTGGATTGGAGACTTTAGAAAGGGAGTTTGTTTATCATCAGAGACATTCTGTGTACAGCCCTTTTCTCTGCTTGGACTCCTATTTTAAGGACTGTTTGCAAAGTTAGATTTTTGCCAGCAGATTTGTTTTTGTAAAAGATTCTGAATCAATGATTTCTTTAACGTATTGATTACCTAGTCTCTGGGCTGCATTTCACCTTTAAAAATTTTTTTTTAATTTTTAATTTTTTTATTTTAATGTTTTTTTAAATTGCCATACAGAGGGGTTACAATTACATGAGCAAGGTAAGGTAATGAGTACATTTCTTATCCAGCATTGTAGCCTCCTCCTTTGTTTTTCCCCTACCATCCCTGCCCTCCCATCTCCACCACTACACCACCCCCCACGCCAAAGTTGTAAAGTTTATTTTTCGACATAGCATCTTGTACATCTCATTGTTGCAGTGGGTCCACCTGTATCCCTATTTAAAAAAATTGTTTTTTCCCTTTCCCCTCCACAAATTATACCAACATCAAATTCAGTGAAAACAGGGGTCATCCCGTGGGGAAGGGACATACAAAGCAACAAAGAAATCACCTTATAAATATGTTAGAAACAATAGCAAGCAAGAAAAAAACCACTTGTGTCCTTATCTTGGGGTTCATTTTGCCTAACATCATCTTATCTGACCTTTTCTGCTTGTCTCAGACATATACTAGTTATTGCAAATAAGAGAAACTATGGGACCTATGTTTCTTTGGGCTTGGCTTACTTCACTTAATATAATGTTTTCCAAGTCTTTCTATTTCTTTTCGCCTTCATTATTATTATTATTAATTAGAGAGCATTGGAGCTGAGTGGAGAGAATCAACTTTCAGGAGTCTCAAAATGGTTCATTGATGAAAAAAATATTTTGGAAATGCCAACTGCGAGCTGTCTTGCTGGCTTCTCTTTGTTAAAGAAGGGGCTGTAAGCAAGCTATCAGGGTTTGGACCCTTCGTAGAACCAAAAAATAGAGAAGCAAAGGAACCCATTGTCTTAGAATTCTATTTCATGCTTTGCTTTCTTACCATATTTCTAGTGTTAGGGTTTAAATTCAAGTGCTTCAACTTGACATTTTGCTGGTTAATTAAGATGGAGTCTCAAAGACTTTGCTGCCTTACTCTAGCCTCCTGAGTACCTAAGATTATAAGCATGAGCCACCATCACCTGGCAGGCTTCTTCTAGTTTTAATAGAGATTGAGAATTCCTAATTCCAAAATCTGAAAATCTTCAAATAAATACAATGCTACCAATGGAAAATTCCACACTGTGAAACTTGGTTTCATATGCAGCATTATAGAAAATGTTGTGTAAATTACCTTCAGGCCATGATGCTCAAGAGGTAAAGTATAAATAAATTTCATGTATAGACTTGGGTCTCATTCCCTAGGATATCTCATAGGGTATATGCAAATATTTCAGAATTGAGAAATAATGTCTAGTCTCAATCATTCTAGATGTGGCATACTCACCTTGGCCTCCAAGTAAGTTTCCCTTCTTGATTCTCCATCAAGGCTATGTTGTTCCCTTGGCCTCCTCAGGGTAGACCTTTATTCCTCCTTATCTAGACCATTGCTGGTTATCTTAACTTTGACTTCCCCTAGTCTCTGCCTCCATCTACTCTATCCTACAAATTTGTATTTGATTATTTTACCCAATATGTGGCTCAGATCACCCCATTCCCATGCTCAGAAATAATTAATAAAATGTGATTCCTGTGAATAAGTTTTCCAGAGCCTTCTTTGATTAATCTCTGATGTATGTGCAGTAGCTTGTCTGTTTTTCCAGCTCAAGTGTTGGCTAATCATGTTTCTGCTTTCAGAACGCCTATTATCTCTGTCCACCACATCCTTCAATTCTCATTCCAATGTCAACTCCATCAAGATCTCTTCTCTTCCACCTATCAACTTCCTTGGCACATTGAAAGAAAAATACTTTATGGAGTTACTTTCTGTTGTATAATGATTCTTGTGCTTGTCTCACTCTTAATTATTAGGTTGTAAGTTTCTTGAAAAACAGAACACATATTCATTATCTTTGTAAGTTTTCTACATTTTACACAATATCTAGCATAGAGTTTTAATAAATATTTGTGGGCTTGAATTTTCATCACTTAAAAACTGTATTTATACTATGCAAGGTACGGCCTATACCAAGATTTAGTGTCAGCGCTCCCATTTTCAAATAATTGAATAGTCTTCACTTAGTGCAATGAAGTAAAAATGAGGAAAGCCATGAGACAAGGCTGATATTCTTTAGTTCTCCTCAAACTATCATACACTTTTCCTAGCTATCAATTAGATACTGCCTAAATAATAAAATCTGGAAATAGTCTGTAGATCTTAGAAATTGTCTGAGAGACGGGATAAGCTAGAAAGCCTAATGATGGCTGATGATCTGCTATCTGTGGTTGGAACAGAGAGATCATGTCTTCATTAATCTGCTTTGAAGTCATGACCATTTTTCCTCTGTTGAAATGTATAAAATATTACTATCTTTACTATTACTATTAGTTGGGGAGCTGGGGAATCAAACCCAGGGCTGTGCACAGGGTAGGCATGTACTCTACAGTAATCTAAAGTATTACTTCACTCTGCCTTGATATTTGGTGAAGCATTCTTGTGAACATCACTACAGGCTTTGCTGATGGAAAGATTGAAATAGTGGTTACAGGAAGGAAGAAGCTTTGGGTTTTATGATGGAAGCGGTGGAAATTCTTGAGGAAAAGCATAACTTCTTAGACTCAGAAGATATAGAGAAGAATTGGAGCTGCTTTTAAATCTCTCTCTCTCTCTCATCACCTAGAAGCTCTTCTCTGATGAAACTAAAATGTTCACTTTTGTTTTAAACAAGAGAGCCAGTTACTTGCCAAGATTCTCAATAAATATTCTCTGATGGGATGCTGACAGATGCCCTTGACTATCCCAAATTAGTGCTGCTTGATGTGACAACCATATGGAACTTCCATCCAAGTTGCTTACTGGCCCTTCTGCAGCCAAGAGGTGACTTGGAATCCCATTTGTTCTTTTTGTTTTGACAAACCAGGGGCCCTCCGTATCTCTGAAGTCTGAGCCTTGGCTCTCTTGACTGAGTGTTAGACACTTTGTTTAGATGAGGGGATCCTAAATCGAATGAGAAAGACTCATCAGATTATTTTTCATGTTTCCACAGAACTTGAAGGACACACTCATATTTTATCCACAGCTTTAGTCCAGTTTTATCTCTCTGTTGACTTCTTCTTCTTTCATTGTAAAGACAGATTCTGACATTTGAAAGCTCTTAGGACAGAAGCTCATTGGAGGCCATGAGAAACACAAAATTTTGCTTAGAGGAGAAATCAGGAAGATAGAGCCTGGGCCACTGAAGTTCTCTCTACTTTCTGTGTCTGTACATTGCTATATCATTTAACTCCAGGAATCATCTTGGTTCTAATGAGGACCAGTGGTCTGAGTTTGCTAGTACTTCTGCCATCCAAGTACTAACCAGACCTGAATCTGCCTAACTTCTTAGATCAAACTACATCAGGAGTTGACATTTCTTTTTATCTTTTATCTTTTTTTTTTTTTGGTCATTTGTGGGTCTTGAACTCTGGGCTTGGAACTGTCCCTGCACTCTTCAGCTCAAAGCAAATGCTCTACTGGTTGAACCACAGCACCACTTCTGGTTTTCTATTGGTTTACTGGAGATAAGAATCTCACGGACTTTCCTGCCTGGGCTGGCTTTGAACCATGATCCTCAGATCTCAGCCTCCTGAATAAGTAGGATTACAGGCATGAGCCACCATCACCTGGCTCCAGTTGACTTATTTCTAAGACAAAATTTTCCCTGCCTCTCTGAGAAGCACTCAAGGAGGATGAATTATAGTAAGCCCATTTGTTCATAGATGAAGAGCAATTAAACAGTTAAATAAGTAAGTAAATGAATGAAGAAAATGGAAAAATCCAAAGAAAATTTAAAAACAAAAAATTTGAATGTCCATTCATCCACTCTGAAGCTTCATGGCTATGCAGAAACTTTCAGTTAGTTCCCTGTTATTTTCACTGTTTAAACCATGTGATATGCTAAATGTTTCCCTGCCCTTTATTTTGTGAAAAATATGCCTACCAAAAAGAAAATGGTGCCCAAAATAAGCGAGGTAAAATTGAATATGTTTGATGTGTGATCAAATGAAGATTTGCAATTTGTTAAGAAGTTGCATGTCTTTTTCAGAAGCTGGGTAGCATAATAGCCACAGTACAATACTCAGTTCTGTCTGTCCTGAGCATTCTTCTCAGTGGTGATCATGGATATCAAAGATTTACTGTACCTCTGATTATCTCTCTGATTTCTCTTAGCTTTTACAAAGTAAACATAAGCAGTAAACATTCAGCTAATATATTTCAGGAAATGTAAAAGTAAAATCTGAAATCCTGGCACACAAAAATAGACATGATTTTATATATATATATATATATATATATATATATATGATGCAATATTTCTAGATATTTTCCCATGCCACACATATACTTAAAAAACATCAAGTTACACTAATAGCTATACCACCTGTGTTTCGATTTGGTTCTTGCTTTGTAAGATAATCCTTATTGTCTATAAACAAATGTTGATATCCAACAATACTTCAATACTTGCAATACCTTCATGCATTTGACTTTAGGAAGCGTTTCATTAATTATTTTGTCTAATGTTATTTTTATATTAGGACTCCAAGTTACCTGGGTATGGTGTTTATATTCATAGTTATGGATTTTGGCCTAAAGTACTTTTTAATGTAACTTGCACATCACTATATGTCATTCTAGGTCACTTTGTCACTCATGAATTTAGCTAAAGTTAGACTAGCTGTTCTTTTAGATTGGAACAATTCAGCACTGTCTCATAACTTCTCCATCTTCCTTTTGCTTTCCTTATTTCTATTTTTTATATCATAGAGTCTTTTTGCTTATTTGTTTGGGTTTTGTTTTGTTTTTAATACAGAGTCTCACTATGCAGCTCAGGCTGATTTCAAATTTGCAGCTTTTCTTCCTCAGACTCCTTAGTACTAAAGATTCTTTAGTGTGCCACCTGGAGTCAAACACATAAAACTTGATGTGGAACTCTGCTTTTCCTCTGTTTTGCACAGTGATACACTCTCTGAAGGTGCTTTGTGATGTTTGTGTACAGATGGAAGAATTCATTATGCACTACACAGCCTTCCCACAAATCTCTTTGCCAGCACCACTTTCCAGGTAAACAACACACTTCACTGCATGTTGAAAACTCCCTCTTCCTGCCTCATACTCCCATTCTTCCTCAGTCCAGTCAGTAAGTCTGTCTCATGTAGCCTCTGAAATCTGGTGAATGAACATTCACAGCCATCCAAATAATTCTTGCTTTTTATTTGGTTGGTATTGGCTACAGCTTGGTGATACCAAATATATGCATTTTAAACATAGAGTTACAGTATTTTGGAGCAAGAAATAGCCTTAAAAAATGGAACCCAACGCCTTCTTTTTTTTTTTTTTTTCCAGAGCTGAGGACCGAACTCAGGGCCTTGAGCTCGCCAGGCAGGCACTCTTCCACTGAGCTAACCCCCCAGCCCCATACCCCCTCTTCTTATAGTACAAAGAGACCAGACTCCAGGCAGCAAATATTCTCAGGCTCGTGGGGTGGGACCAACAAGTCTCCAGAGACAAACTCAAGAGCCTTCAAACTCAAGAGCCTTTTCCCCACCACAGGAAAAAAAAATATGTTCTTTTTGCTCCTTGCAACCAATCTTTCCAGAAGAATCCAAGACCAAAGGCTGCAGAGCAAAGAGCACTAAGCTTTACAAAGGGGGAAGAAGTTAAAGGACAGAAGAGTGAAGTAGTGTTCAAATGGAGAAGTCCAACATTACTGAGATGACTTCTCTGATTGGCTCATAAATCTGCCTAAGCCTTTGTGACCAAAAGAATGACCTCAATTTTGGGGACTTTGAGATCTAAGATTTTGACGATTTGTTCCAGGAAATGCCCTCTGACTTTTGTACCATCAGTAGGAATTAGTTTAACCCCTTTGTGAACTGCCCTTCTCTATGAAGGGAGATAATATTACTTATCTTCATGCAGTAGCTAAAAAAATCTGGGAGTTGTGTTTTAATCTAGAGGGGGAAAAAAGCCCTCTTCAATGCCCCTTTACTGACGTGTAAGTAGTTATTTGAGATATGTAACATCAATGAATTCTTTTTTATGTTTTAGTACCTTTCAGACTAACAAAATATAAGTAGCCCTCAAATGTTTTACCCTTAACTTTTAAAAAGCATTTATTTCATCTTGGAATTCTATAGACCATGACTCATAGGAAAGGCTATCTTTGGAAAATGAAATAGGAAATTACGGACAAATTCAGCACACCACGCGTTCCCTCCCCGTTCCCCCCATCCCCCCCCCCCGCCTCTGCCCACAGGCAGTATACCTGGAACCTTTCTATCTTCTGCATGCTTATAACATAATCCATAATTTTTCTTGGCTACCAAATAGCTCATAAATTTTTTATGGGATCAGTATGATGATGACCACAAGTGCTATAGCATTTATTCTGATCTCTTCAGGGAGCTTTGTGATGGGATTCTCTCTGCTTGCTGATCTCTACTAGAACATTCCACAGCTAACTCTATCCTCAAATGCTCAGAATAGAGCCCATCATTAGCTTCCCTTTCTCCCACACCAACTCCCCTGTTCCAGTTAATCATTCAAGTCTGACATTTACTCCAGATCACTGGCTTTCACTCCACTAGCATTTTAATCAAGCACGAAGTCTTATCAATATATCTGAAATCTTTCTTTTCCTTTCCCATATTACTGCTCTAGTTTAATCCCTTACCATCCCTCATTTGACCTATTGCAACTTGTAGGTTCAATAAATATTTGTTTGGAATATGTTTTATCCCAGGTACTATTCTAGGAACTTGGGCTACAATTACCAAGAAAGATATGCAAGAACTCTGCATTTGAAGAGGTTCCAGTGGGAGAGGAAAAAGGCAGGTGATAAATAGGTTAATTACATAATAAATATAAAAATAATTACCATTAGATTAGTAGGGCATTGGTGTTGGGAGGGGTTAGGATAGACAGTCTGTGGTCTACAGTATACAGTGACTATAACAAATCAGTCACTGTGTTCAAGCAGAATAGCATTGTATTGAGAAGATAACATTTAGCCAGGTATGGTAGAGGGCTATTTCACACCTGGAAACCCCAATACTCAGGAGGCTGAGGCAAGAGAATCTTGAGTTTGAGCCCAGCCTGAGCTATATGGTGAGACCCTCTCTGTAAATCATAAAATTAAAAAGACAGAGAAAATGCTTAATCAAGACAAGAGAAAGCAATCCACGAGGGAAACATACAGAAGGAAAAGGCCTTAAGATGAGAACATGGCTGGTGGGTTCAAAACCGGAAAAGGAAATGACACATCTTTCTAGAGAGGAAACGTAATTCTGTCCCTACTTACCTAAAGCTTTCCACAGCTCCCTTTTGCCTACAGCTCCTTCATTTAGAACAGGATATAGCCCTTCCTAACTCTCCACCGCCACCTCCCATCATGACAATTCTGTACATGTTTGCTCTGATTTTCTGTCTTAGATAATACTGCTTCCGATTTTCCTACTTTATTTGTATCATATCTTGTTTCTGAAACCTCATGAACTGATGCACCTGATGGTTGGGAACTTAATTTCTAGTCCAACCTCAGACAATCTTATTTAGGAAGTCGACTGTTCACTTCTTATGTGTGTCTAACCTTTCCAGTGCATAGCTGATGTAGCTGATGTCAGAATCATCACATCACACTCCCTCCTCCTACAAGTACTCAGCAATGGTACCGAGCAGGTGATCCAAGTCCTGTGAATCTAAATGAAGCTAATTTCCTCCCCAGTCCATAGGTCTCTGAAGACAGCATTATCTTCTGTATTGGGAAGTCCATTGAAGTCAGTGATGATGGTAGCTAATGAGTATCTTTCTCACTTCTAGTTTTCTCCATCTCACCTAGACTCCACTGGTCTACTGCCCCCATTGGGGTGCTGGGATGGGTCCTGAATGTTTTAGAACACTTCTCTTCTGCACATTGAAAACCAAAGCACAAATAACACTCTTTCTTGGCAATACTGGTAATTGCCCTGTGTGGGGTTAGTATGGCAGTCAACAGCACAGCCCAAAGGGCAGCCAAGTGCCATGCCAGCATGGTTGACATAGGCCCAGGTTTCCTTTGTGGACAAAGGCTGACTGAAGCAGATGGTGCCATTTTGTAAACTTTCTGTTCAAAGAAAATCAGGAAGAGAATAAAAACTAGCATGTGGACACACAAGCTAATAGAACAGAGCAGATGTAGAAAGCATCAAATGAAGCCTTTCAGGAGGGAAAAAATAAAAAGAGAAGCAGAACAAGGCATCCCACCCCCTGCCCCCAACAGTGAAATAAAGACATGCTGCTATATTACACTGTGTTTAGCTCTCACTACAGGAGATCTGGGACTGTAGCCAGGTGAACAGAGCCATGGTTCAGGGCAGCTGATTGGTGCCAAGACCATTTGCTGAAAGACAATAGAGCCCCAGCATTATTTTGTGCATGTACTAGGGAGAGCCTGGTCCTCCAGGGGCTACATCAGCTGTAGCTTGGCAACCTCACGTTGTTGGGAGGGGGAGAGAGGAGGAGGGAGGGCTAGTGGGTAAGAGTTGGCAAGGGCCGTGGGTCTGGGCCTTTAGAAAAATCTCAGATGCCAGTGTCTTTCAAAGCCTTTGGTAAATTTCCTTTCATTAGCTTTGTTAAGCTTCAAAAGTATGGTATTATCTCTTCACAGCTCAGCCATCTGTTCCCCTCTGTCTGCAATTCTGACCACACACCCCAAAAGACATCATTTCAGCAAAAGATTTTTCTGTTCTTTAAAAACAATGAGGAGGGGGAAAGAGGGGGAACTGAATGAGCTTCAGTGGCAAGCACCATGAAAAGATGGTATTTCTAGACCTAAAAAGGTACATTGTAGCCAGACACCCTTGGCTCACACATGAGATCCTAGTCACTCAGGATGATCTGAGGATCATCATGCAAAGCCAGCCCAGGCAGAAAAGTCCAGGAGACTCTTATCTCCAATTAACTACCTAATAAAACTGGGAGTGGAACTGTGACTCAGGTGTTAAAGCACTAGCCTTGAACAAAAAAGTTTAGGGACAGTGCCCAGGCTCTCCGTTCAAATCCCAGTACTGACACACATACATAGAAGTATATTGTGCATTTCTGGGTGAGTAAGTTAAGACAATTAGCATGCTTGTCAGCATATTATTAACGTAAGTAAGTAGGGGTTATACTATTTTTACAGGCATAGCACTGGGATAGGTAATATGTAATGGTCTGAATAGGAAGTATCCCCCTAAACGGCTCATGTGCTGAAGATCTAGTCCAAGTGTTCAGAGGTAGGGCTTGTGAGACGTGATAGACTCAAGAGGCTCTGACCTCATCAATGGATCAACCCTTCAATGGATTCATAATTTGGTGGCATTATTGGAAAGGTGTTATAAATTAGGCAGTAGATTTGAGTTAGAGGAAGGTTATGGGAGAATGAATTTGATGTATCTTGTGCCTGATCTCTCTATTTCTGCTTTCTTTTGAAGTGAGCAGCTTTTGTCTAGCACATATTCCCTGCCATGATGTTCTATGAGCAATGGAGCCAATTAGTGTTGGACTGACACTTCTGAAATCATGAATCAAAACAAACCTTTCCTTCTTTTATCTCTACATTTTGTCACACCAATGAAACCAATACATGCTGTAAAAGAAAAAAAGAAATGTTGACTGCACTCAGGGAAAATAAATACAAATTTAGATAACTTCAGAGGAAAAGAGGCTCAAGAAAATGTTGCTTATTTGGTATAGGATGTATATTCTGTAATTATTGGGAAGAGGTCCAATAATGAACTGTGATAAGATTCCAAAAGGAGAAAGCAGAGTTAGCAAGACGGCACAGAGCACTTAAGCTACGTATACTTCGTTTATTTTTCCACACGGAGAAATTTTCTATAACATGCAACTTATAAAAAATAGTTTTGATTGTGGGCATCCCTTACCTCACAAATCAACCCCTTTTAGTTTAAAGTTATTTTTATCTAGAAAAGTCATCCCTGTCCACATCTAGCTGAAGTCTAGCTTTCTTTAACTTGATGAATTTTTTCCTCTTAGAAAAAAAAAGGTCATCTGTCAGGACCAGCCAACCACTCCCCCGTTTCTCTCATGGGGTCCAGAGCCTTGCTGTTCTCCAATTACTATTGGGTGATTGTCTTCTACTTTAAAGGTGGAGGCAGACATGGAGATGAGGTAGAAGCATTCTGACTAGCGAGAAGTGGAGCAATAGAGCATTCAGGGACTGAATGGCTGTAACATAGCAAATACATTTTAATGTAACTGTACTGGCACAGATCTACAATTGATCAGAATACAGAGAAAAGAGCTGTGGAAATTAAGTATATGGCAAAGATTTCCTTTCCAATAAGTGGAGCAAGAATAAATGATTCAGTAAGTGATTCTGGAAATTCTGGCTGTCCATTCAAAATTAAATTAATTATTTTTTAATATTTTTATTGTAAAGATAATGTACAGAGGGGTTATAGTTACATGAGTAAGGTAATGAGTACATGTCCTCTTGAGCATTGTTACCCCCACCTTTGTTTTTCCCCTATCATCCCTTCCCTCCCCACCTCCCCAACTCCTCCTTCCCCCCATCCCCACACCCAAAGTTGTAGAGTTCGTTTTTTAACATAGTGTCTTGTACATCTCATTGTTACAGTGGGTCAGCCTGTATCCTTGTTTCAGTGGAACGAATTCTTATCTACCACTACACACTTAATTACATATATATATATATATATATACACACACACACACACACATACATACAGAGAGAGAGAGAGAGAGAGAGAGAGAGAGAACCTAGATGTTGTGGTACATAAATATATGTGAAAATCTACCTAAAATATGAGATCTAGGGCTGGAGACATAGCTCAATGGTAGAGCATCTGCATAGTATGTTAGACCAAGAAGTAAATAAATAACCTAAAAATGTTATTTAGATGCTCCATGCATCTGAAGCATTCATTGTTTTAGAAATTAAATATTTTTTTCATTGTGGTTTTTGTGAAGGATGGAGGATGATTTTCTTTCTGAGCAAGGTAATACACACCTGCAATCCCAGCATTTGGGAAGGTGAAGTAGGAGGATGACAAGTTAGGGGTTGTCTTGGGCTATATAATGAGACCCTGCCTCAAAAAAGCAAACAAGCAACCAGCCAACCAACTAACAAAATTTAAAATCTAATAAAAAAATCCCACAAAATTTATCCCACAATGAATAGATATAAAAATCAAAGTATGCATTACTTAAAAGAAGATAAGTCTGTTACAGTCGAAAAAAGGTAACACTTATTAATGGGGTAGTTGTTTATTTGAGGATTTGTTGTTGGGGGATTTAATGTTTTGAGTTCTAAGTATATTTTAGATATGAGAATGGCCAGTAGACACATGAAGAAACATGTGACTTCTCTAGCCATAAAAGAAATGCAAATCAAAACAACATTGAGATTCCACCTCACCCTAGTTAGAATCAAGAAATCTAATAACAACAGATGCTGGAGGGGATGTGGCCAAAAGGGAACCCTACTGCATTGTTGGTGGGAGTGTAAACTTGTTCAACCACTGGAAAGAAGTCTGGACGTTCCTCAAAAGACTCCACACACAGCTCCCCTATGACCCAGCAAGCCCATTTCTGGGCATTTACCCAAATGATCACAAACAAGCCCATACTAAGGCTATCAGCACAACTATGTTTATCACAGCATTATTCACCATAGCCAAGATATGGAACTAACGCAGATGTCCCTCAGTAGATGAATGGATCAAGAAAATGTGGTATACATATACAATGGAATTCTATTCCTCCATCAGAAAGAATGACACAGCCCCATTTGTTAGGAAATGGGAAGACTTGGAAAAAAATATATTAAGTGAAGTAAGCCAGACCCAAGGAAACATAGGTCCCATAGTTTCCCTTATTTGCAATAACTAATATACATCTAGGATAATCTTACCAGACAAGCAGAAAAGGTCAAAAGCTATGTACATATGATGATATAAGATGATGTTGCTATTGTTTTTAATGTACTATGTGATTTTTTTGTTTCTTTTGTATGGTCTTCCTTCTATGATATAATTCCTGTTTTCACTATATTTGATGTCGGTGCCCTGCATCTTGTATATACATTTTTCTAATTTGGGGAGGGGAAGAGAAATAACAAAATGTTGAAATAAGGATACAGGTCGACTCATTGTAACCATGAGATGTACAAGACACTAGGTTGAAAACCAGCTTTACAATTTCAGTGCTTGTGCACATGTGTGGGGGTAGGGAGTAGAGGGGATTTAGGGAGGTGGGAGAGAAGGGATGGTAAGGGAAAAACAAGGGAGAGGGTAGCAATGCTTGATACAGTTACTCATGTAACTGTAACCCCTCTATACAGTATCTTTACAATAAAAAATTTTTAAAGGTAACATTCTACAAGTATTATGAAAATAGAAAATAGTTATTCCAACTTTTCAGATTGCTTGTATTTTTCTAACTGTTCTTCTGAGAACATTTATACATGTATCTGCATATGGTGTGTATGTGTGTATGTTTACACATCCATAAAACATGTAACTTAGATACATGATATCTAAGTGTCAGAAACATCCAAGGCCTGTCTCATAACCAGCATATTTACATAAAATGTCTACTTTCTCTAAACCCTGTCCAAATATTTCTTATAGGAAAGCTGCCACCTAGCTGAGCCCAACTGAGGAAATTTGGGAGGAGTTCTAGAGGCAGGGAAAATAACTTTACTCAAAATTCAGTTAGATGTGTTTTGAGGAGAGGTGAAGAAAGGTGTTCAGAGGTTCTTCTGAATGCAGTACTGTTGAATAAAGGGATGAAAGAACAAATGGATGAAGATCCAGTAGTTGTAAGGGGCTTTAAGGTTTTTTGAATCTGGCATAGTGAGTAAATACTTATCACGAGGCTTAGGGAAGACATGGACATCAGAGCTTCTAGCTTGTAGGCACATGACAATGTGGACATTGGACTTCATTTATAGTCTTGTTTATGATCCAGTTCCTAGATTTCCATCCAGCTTTCTCCTGTGGACTATGTAGATCCTGGGAGCTATGATTCACCTAGAAAGCAGTCACAGGCCTCCTACTGAAAATGAGCCAGGTTTCAAACACAGAGGCAATTGAAACACAGAGGCCTATGAAACTTGTAGACTGAGCAAGAAGAACTCACAGGATACAATGAGATAAACAGCCTTCTTTAGTCTCATGGTGTCCCATCAGATCCTGCCTCTTGAGTCAAAACTAGTCCACTCCCCTGACGTGGTTTGTCCTCTCCCAGGTAAAAGGAAGTCCTTTGATCACTTTGTTGTAATTTCTAATGTCTAAACCAAGGAAATAAAACTTGATTTTAATCATGTAAAATCTTACTTCTTGCACCTAGGACCCTATTTGTGCTGTCGGAATGCTAGAATGTGGCATGAGGAGAGGGTCTTCTTTCTTCAAGCTTACCTAGGATCCAAGCAAGGAGACTGGGCATAGTGGTGGAATCTGAAAATCCTGGTACTTGGCAGAAGGATCCTAAACTCCAGCCTAAACTGGACTACATAGGGAGAGCTTGTTTCAAAAAAGAAACAAGCAAGCAAACAAAAAAAAGGAGAAAGGAAAATTCTTGTTCAGTGGATACTGCTATAAGGTGGTTTGCTTTCTCTACACTGTATCTCCTGAGCTATTTTGTGAGTTGCTTTGCAAACTTCCTGCTATGCTTCTCTTGAAAATTCCTGCAGTATGGCTAATTCCATTTCATCATGTTTAACACTTGTTTTGCTTTTGATGGTGGTGATAGTAGTTTAGGCTATGTAGAATTTCTCCATTGGTCTCCTTCTACTGATTGGCCTCTAGCTCAGTTTTCAATAACTTTTCCCAATTTCTCCTTCCACTAGATTTTTTTTATATAACAACTTTGTATTTCCTTCTTGGGTAGACTCTAAAGATACTGAGTGGTCCAAAGCCAGAGACTCTTCTTCACAAAGTGCTTGCCAGTTTACCAGCATCTTACTCTTGATATCTAGCCTTGGGAGTAGAACCAGATATCCGTTTATTTTGCACATCTAGCTACCCTATCAAGCTCTCAGAATAACCCCCTTGAAAGCTACTAATCCTCTTTAAAAGAAACTCCAAGTAATAAATACTTCCTCTAAGGCAACTTTTCTCATATATCTTTGTTATTTCTTTCATTTTTTTTAAACTTTGTATGCACCTGGTCTGTGGAGCTATCCTTTAGGTACAAAGCCAAGACTTATGTAGACAGTTTTCAGTTATTTACATTGAAAAATGATCTTGATTGTCTTACAACTAACTTTTTCATGCCTCACTTGTGAATGATCATTTCTTATACTAATAGGTTTTTGTCCTACATCAATGGCTCTGACTTCCTGATTGATTAGACTCCATAGGGGTCTCTCTCTTCTCAGTCTTAATCTATATCTATATCTATATATATGTGTATGAGTATATATATATATATATATATATATATATGATTTAGAAAAGACTCATTTGTGTAACCAGAAACCAACTTTCAAAATGGCCCCTGTCTCCTGGGATTTACACTAGAATTCCACAGTTCCTGGAGGATTTATAAAGTCTCCCTAGGTTCATCTAGTGCTGGTCTCTGTGACCAATAGAATACAAAGATGGGTGGGTATTCTAAGAGAAGAAAGGATTTGGGGGCTTTTGCTTTGTCTGCTCTCTTTCTTCTAGAGCTCTTCACTGTAACCTGTCCCTTAGAGAGGGCCAGGCCTCCTGCCCAGGGCCTCCTCCCTCTGAGAGGGACTTTGGCAGTGGATGCTCTGCTTCAGGTCAGTTTTCAGACACTACAGCTCCTGTCGACAGCTCAATTGTAGTTTAATGAGAGAGCCTAAGCCAGAATTGCACAGTTCTCCAGAATTCCTCACCCCAGAAATGATTCCAAACACAATGTCTGTGGTTTTTAACAGCTAGAATTTGGCCATTTTTTTAATGCAATAATCCATAACTACAATATTGTCTACATAGTTAAACCAGTGTTTTTTTCACTTTTGAAAAGTATTTTCGTCCAACTTTTTCAACTGCAGACATAACTAGAGCTCTCTGTATATTTTAAAGTTCATATAAAAATAAAACATAAATATATTCGCCTCTTCACTTAAATAACCATTTATTAAATGATCTCATTAAAAATATAAGCAGACTTACTGATCTATCTTTTAAATGCTTGAATCCATGAACTTTTTGTAGGCCATTTTTCAAGAGTGGATATTGTTTAAATCAAGTACATTTGTCGAACCATAGCTTCAAGTTTCAGATGGGACTTTAAGAGGTCATTCAACTCTCCATGCTCCAGACAGCTGTGAACCTCAAGCTCTAAGAAAGAAAACGGGTGTGGTGGGAAGAGCTACTGGGAATAAGAGCAGCATCTCGCTCTGTCAGGAAATTCTTAACCAGTATTCAGCTTGTGAAAATGCTTTATTTTTGTTATGTTTAATTTGAACTGTGTTCTGAGAATAAGTTTGGTGGACATTATTTAACATCTGGAAAACTGAGGCAGAGGCTAAAGGAACAGGTTTTTGAGGGACAGAGCAACGCACATGTGATAAAGATGCTTGGCTCAAACCTCCCCCAACAGACTTGACATATTATCAATACTTCAGATTTTATCACTACAACTGCAGTTGAAAATAGAAGTCCTGATTTTTTTTAAAGGGGCAAAGGATACAAGCTGAATTTAGAACACATCAACCCATTAGAAGCAAAGACACAAATTGTATTTGGTGGTATGCAGGAAAACTATCACAGCTCATCAGAACACAGATGCTCTAGAACAGATCCCAAGTAGGAAGGAAATGCATGTGGGTTCCCTCCTTACTTTAGATTCTTCCCACAATGCAACCTGGATTCAGACACTGTATTTGTAATGTTGAATCATCTTACAAAAGACTAGGTTTCTTCTTTCCCACTTACCTAATTTACTTTCTTGTTTCTTGTGAGGTCTAGGCTATAGGACTGTCTCGATCACAGAGTGAGATGCCATTTAGTACATACCCATTAGTTTGTGACAGAGCTGTATTTGAATCCCATACTGTTTATAGTGAGGCCTTGGCCATCCCTGGGCAGTCCAAGTGGTCTAGCCTCCTTCGGCTTTCCTTTGAAGCGAGTGGAAGAGTTATTCTGGAACATTTACCTACTTCACCTTGGAGATGTATTAACATCTTCCTTTTTATTAGTTTTCATGTGCAGGAATATGCACAGGTTGGCTGTAAGATTAACTGAGACATCTCACCAGACCACAAGGAGAGACAACTAAAACACACTTAGAAAGAATCAGAAAGAGTCAAGAATATTCATCAGTTAAACGAGGCTCAGAGGTTTTTGACTCAGTGCTCCCTTCCCATGGTTCTCAAACTGGGATTTTTCAAATATAAAGAATATATTGAAACCATATATGAAATGTAGAAATAAAAAGTTTAAGAACCACAGGAAGGGATGGTAAGAGGAAACAAAAGAGGAGGCAACAATGCTTGATAAGATATATACACATTACCTTGCTCATGTAATTGTAACCCCTCTGTACGGTATTTTCACAATTAAAAAAAAAAGAACCACACAACTATATACATAAACTAGTTACATCAAATGAGGATTATCAAGTATAAATTTCTCATCCATAGGTATGAATTGTGTTTAAGAGGAAGTAGTCTAAGTTCTGGGTCCATATGCTAGTCTATTCTTGTAGGCCTGCAGTAAGCCCTGAATTTCTCCATTGTCAGGGCCTTCCCCTGCACATTTCACTCCGAGGCCTAGGATGAGGCTGTGGCCCAGTTGGTCTATCATGTCCTGGTCAAGCCCTCCTGGAGATGAGACACCTTTAATAAGAGCAGAGGACATTTTCCCTACATGGTACCTTGTCTGTAGTCATTATATAGTCATATGCAGAACAGTGAATCCATTAGGGTTTATCCACAGTCTCTTAAAAATAGAGAAAAGAGTTTGTTCTAAAACTCTGAAAGCAAGACAACCTAGCTATATATGTATACAATGATATACACTAATCATAAATTTAAAATAATCTGTCATATAGCACTCCTTTTAAAGATACCATCATATTATAAACACACTTCCACAATAACAGGGTAATAGCACAATTGCAGGGAACATTCAGGAACCTTTGAGGCAGGTATATCCTTACTTCTTTATACTTGGCACACCACCTGGTATTTATGGAGCTTCCATCTATGTTTATTGAGCCATGGACATTATCCTTGTAAATGATAATTTCTCATCTATCTATGGATGAGCCGGGGAGCTGCTGTCCTTCTTGCTCAGGATGTTCACGTTTGATGGATGTATCTCCTTTTACCAATTGTGTACATGACCTCTGGATGACCCTAATGAGCCCTTACCTATCTGCCACTTTATCTTGTCAAAATTCCTTGCATGCTTATCATTCCTATCTATCTTGACTCCAGTTGAGACAATTGACAGACTAGGTATTTAATCCCTGAAGCCAGTCTCTCCAGATTCTTAACCATTGAACTTTGCAGAGTCTAGCTTCCTGGCAGTTCTGTGTACAAGCTTTTGTAAGGGCATGTTGACCTCAGCCGCTCAGGGTAGAGTTTTTCTAGCATAGACTGGGAGGCATATGCATTCTCAGTCCTGATAAGGACCTCTGTGTATTTGTGCAGGGACAAGTCTCTTGGAAACAAGAAAGGAAGGTTTAAAGGGCAGCAGCTTCTGCTGCTGAGGACATGTTTTGCCCTAGAATCTTTTTATCCACAAAACATGCCTGCTCTGTGCCTTGTTGAAAGAGAATTTTGGGAAGGAATGGAGAAAGCACAAATTCTCATTTAAGCACCACAGCATGTAATTTGAAACCAAGCCCAGCATATCAGCCAGACTAAATACCTGAATAGCAGAAATGTCATAGGGAAAGCAGACCTAAAATAAAATCTTACGGAGGGGGAGAAGCAGGGGCCAGAGCCTCCAGAGCCCTTCAAGTTACCTGAATGCATGACACACTGAGTCAGGCTTTCCCTTGCTTTGAAATTTTGGTGTGGGCTATGATATGTAAAGTATCTGCCCCAACACCTGTCATTGGTATTAGTGCTGTAGATAGAGAACAGTTCTGCTTATGTGTCTGAGTGTTACACTGAATACTGCCTAGGTGCCAGGCACCCAGCCTAATGCCATAAGTACCAATTTTCAAAGATGTAAATATAGCACTATGATTTCTCAAATGAAAATATTGGGGCTTCAAGAAGATGCTTTTCTTGTCATATCTGCTAGTATCAGGACTTGAACTCAGGGCATTATGCTCTTACTTGGCTTTTTCACTCAGGACTAGCATTCTACCTTTTGAGCTACACCTCCACTCAGCATTTTTGCTGGTTAATTGGAGATAGAGTCTCACAGATTTTTCTGTCCATTCTGGCTTCAAACCCTCATATCTCAAGCCTCTTGAACAGCAAGGATTACAGGAATGAGCCACTGGCACCAGGCTGAGAGGATACTCAGCTCTGAAGCAGCAGAATGAGCATCTATAGCCAGACCTCCCTGACTGCAGAGGAACTTGCTAAAAACATGCTGCAGAAGGTGGGTTCACCTCATTCTGGGCTCCAGGATCCCCAGGACAGTGACTGAACCAGCCTTACATATATAACTCCAGAAGAAGTTCTTTAACATTGTGTTAAGCTCTTTCAACAAGAAAAAGTGAAATCCGCCTATCAATTTTTTTTGCCTTTTTTTTTAAAGTACTTTGAAAGCATGACTCACTCTATAAACATACTATGAACCATGTTGGTTCAGTGAGAGAATTAAGTAGGATGGTAAGGCTGATTCCAAAACCATTCTAAGGAACTGAATATTTATTCCCATTGCAAGTGTGGTGGGGAAAGGGGGATGTGAAAATAAGATTCCCAGTTTAGTTGCAAAACTGTTGAAATCCTACATGGTAATTGAGGTTATCATCTCTACCAGTGGAAATCTGAAAAAAATAACAGAATCTCCCAGTCGTGTCTGCCTCTGATCAAAGTTAATGACAAGGGCTAGAGGGATAACTCAGTGGTAGAGTACTTACCCTAGCACGCTTTAAAAGGCTACCTGACTTTCTTGGCTTATGGCCTCCTTCATCTTCAGTCCCAGCTGTAGATCATTCTTTCTCTTCGATCTCTGCTCCTTGCTTCTACTCTTAGGTAAATCTTCTTCCTAACTCTGAGCTTTCTATCTGTCTCTTACAAGAACCGCTGTGCTGACACTGGGCCTTCCTGGGCAATACAGGATAATCTCCCAATCTTAACATCTTTAATTCAATTATTTCTGAGAAGGTACATACATCCAATTCTAGAAGGTCATCATTTATCTTCTCATTATTACTCCATACCATTTAATCAGATGTCTGGAGGCGGAGGCAAGCTGCTATATTTTAGTTTAATTTAGTTTTTAGCATCCCCAAGCATTTTCAATCTGGTGCAAAGTTGAAGAAGCACTGTCCGACATAATTATACACTCCTTGCTTTCAAAGAGTTGGAATGCCACAATGAAACATGCTGCTCTTACACATTAGTGATTTTGAGATAAAGGCAGTTGAAAAACAGCAAGTACAAGATCATTCTGACCTTCCTCTATTTCTTCAAAGCAAGAAATGGAATTCCTTTATGAAAGAATGGTATTTCACACTAGAAATACATTCTTTTTAACCAGTTCAGAGGCTTGAACTCTTGGTCTAGGCTCTATCCCTGAGCTCCTTTTGCTCAAGGTGAGCACTCCACCGCGTGAGCCACAGCACCACTTCAGCTTTTCTTGGTGATTTAACTAGACATAAGAGTCACACAGACTTTCCTTCCCTGGGCTGGCTTCAGACTACAGTCCTCAGATCTCAGCCTCTTGAATAGCTAGGATTACAGGCATGAAGTACTGGTGCCAGGCATTAGAAGTACATTCTGATCATGAAGGAAGGGAATCAAAACTGATAGAAATCTGCAAACCAGATTTTCTAGACTCACTTTTGTCCTCCTGGCCACTTCTCCACTCGTTTAGCTGCTTTTGCCAAATCCCCTTCGTCTTGTCACATTTCTACAATTTACTGTTCTTTATCCAGTTCAGTAGATAAATGTCCCACTCTTATTGCTTCTGTGGATCTTCATTTCCTCAAGAAAGCTCCTGTGCTTTATAAAAACCTGTGTTAAATAGATTTGTAGGTTCTTCTCTTGATCTGTCATATGTCAATTGAGTTCTAAGACCCATAAAAAATACTTAAAAGAGTAGAGGTGAAATTTTGCTTCCCTTGCATTTATTTGTAAAACTTGGATAAGTTTTCTACTTAGCAGATACACAAAACTCATGAGAGTTTTACATATTAATGGGGTTCCACATGTTTAATACATGTATGCATTGTGCAATGTTCAAATCAGGATGAACCTGTATTTCTTCACTATCAATTTGTCTTAAAAATTTCTTTTGGTAGTATTGGGGTTTGAACTCAGGGCCTTGTTTTTGCAAGACAAGTGTTCTACCACTTGAGCCATGTCTCTAGTCTCACTTAACTTACTTATTTTCAAGGTAGCACCAGGATCTGTATCACTGGGGATAACAGAAGTATGCCACTATACCCTGCCATTGATTGAGGTGGCTTTTGAATGTCTATTCCAGGGCTGGCCTTGAATTGCATTTCCCTAGTCTCTACCTTTCAAGTACTTAGAATTACAGGCTTGAGCTATGATGAGTCCAAACATTTTGAATATTTGGAGGCACTATTATAGAAAGCAGTATCTCCATACTGCTTCTTGTATCCAAGGGTTCCATTTTCACCATTACTTCTTATCTTAGTTTCTTAGATTTGCCATTCTTACTGGGGTGACAAGATGTCTAGTTATGGTTTTGACTTGTGTTTCCCTGATGGTTAGTGATGTTGAGCATTTTGGCATGCATGTGTTAGCCATTTGTATGTCTTCTTTGAGAAACATCCATATCTCTTACCAATTTTCTAATAAGGTTATTTGATGTTTTATTATTGAGCTTTGTATTTCTTACAGATTTTGGATATCAACCCCTTACTAGGTGTATGCATTAAATCCTGTATTGTGGTGTTACAGTGTGAATATGAAATGTCACCTTTAGGCTCGTGTGGTGGATGCTTGGTCCTGAGCTGGTGGCACTACTCTGGGAGATAGTGGAAAATTACCAGGTGGGACCACCTGCAGGAAGTTGGTCACTAGAGGTGTGTTGTTAAAGGTTGTAACTGGTTACTTGGTGTCTTCTCTCTTTGCTTCCTGTCTAGTAGGAAGCGGATAAGAGAAATCTTCCTCCTTTGTATGATCCCAATGCCTTGATGCTCTATCTAAGCATATTCCTATATTCAGCACTCTGAAGCCATGGGTGACAATAAATCCTTCCTCCTTTAAAATTATTCTCAGGTATTTTGGTCAAACAACAACAACAACAAAAACCCTGACTAACACACACACACACACACACATTCTCTGCACTCTATTGAATGTTTCCTATGTGATGTAGAAACATCTTAGTTTACATAATCCTATTTGTCTGCTTGGATGATTTTTTCTTAACCAACTAAAAATTCATCAAGTACTTCTCCAGTTCACAAAGCTAGACTCTGATCAACATCTGCAATCATTTCTTCTCTGCCCCTAGGCTACATACTGCTCTCATTGACTGTAAACTTGGCACGCCACTATTGACTTTTACCCCTGTGCAAAACAGAGCGAGTGTAAGTCATTTCACGCAGGATAGTGGTGACAGTGAGGGGAGGTGCAGGCTGTGTGATTGAGATGCCATCTGTCAGTGTGACTGCCACAAATCCCCACAGTTGACTGCTGGAAGATGAACCTCTCAACTCTCAGGTTTCTACAGCCAAGAATCACGATCTGTGATCCACAAAAGACTGAGCTCATAAATACTGTTCAAATAACTAAAGTGAAAATAGCATTCACATGTGCAGACCCACCTATCTGTTCTTCAATTATGCCTAACGGCTGAAAGCAGAAGAAAGCTGTGAAAACAGTTATGGAAGCCATACCTGGAAATATTGGTGAATTTCCAAAACCATGAAACACATTGCAGTAATCCTGTCATCCATCTGAGCTTACTATATTTCACCACAGCTGACCCCAGAGCCTCAGGGTAAATTTCACCAGAAGAAGAAACTGGGAATGAATGTCAACACAAACACCTGAGTTTGTGATAGTAGTTCTTGTTGCTTGAGTGAATAACCAGGACATTTTCAATGTTTGCAATCATTAGCAGGATTTTCTTGGAAACTCTGAAACTTTGAGGAATGCTTCCCATGCTTATTGGAAGGAATGATTAGATCCTTAGGGTCCTCCCAGATTCCACAGTCCCACTTCTGTCTGTTCTGTCCATTTGGGCAAAGCTAAGATGTAACCCACCTGACCTTTTTGTTTTATCAGTTTCCTCTTATGGGTAATCACAACTTGAATGAGCCATAGACCAGATTTCCTACAGCCGTGGTTTTCAAATCCCCTTCAGCCAACAGAACCAATTTATTTTGGTGATACCAGGGTTTGAACTGAGCCTCATGCTTGTTAGGCTGGTGCTCTTCCACTTGAGCCATTCTTTTAGCATTACTTTTTGCAGGGTATATTTTTTAAGGTAAGATCTTGTGAACTTGTCTGCCTGGGCCAGCAACCTCAATCCTCCCTCTCTCAGCTTCCCTAGTAGCTAGGATTACAGAACCAGTTTTTCAGCAAAAGCCAATAGCAGGTGGCATTACTATGCCTCCTCCTTCTCTTCTTTTTCTTCTCTTCCTTTTCCTCCTCCTCCTCTTCTTTTTTCCTTCCTTCCTTCTTTTCTCCTCATCTTCTTTCTCCTCCTCCTTCTCTTCTTTCTTTTTCTCTAAGCCACACATTCTTGCTCCACTTAATCCTTACCTTCAGTTCCAGGTTTTTTTGCTGGTTAATTGGAGATTAAAATCTTGTGGGTTTGAGCTTTGATTCTACAATCGCAACCTCCCAAGTAGTTAGGATTATAAGCATGAGCCTCCGACATCCAGCTGACATTATTATGCTTCTTAGAAAATGGTATACAGTATCTCCTAATTCTATGCTAGATCTGTATTTGTGAATTTGCCCATTGCCAAAATTTATAACATCCAAATCAAAAGCGTGTTTTTGTGATCATTCCCAAACATCCATGGAACACTGAGAGATTTAAGTCACCTGATGGTCGTGTTCCTGGCTGAAACTGAATCAGGCAACACTCTGACTTTTTGTTTCAGGCCCCAAGTGTCCTTTTCATGATTTATTTAGTGCCATTTCTTTCACTCCCATACTTTTTGTTGGTAGTTTTGCTGCTGACCTTAGCCTCTAGGAAAATACTAAAGGTGTTGTGTGGTACAAGAAGGCAGGAAGAGATCTTGCAGGAAAAAAAAGAAAGAAAGAAATGTGTGTATTGAGAAAGCTCCATTTGGGGTCAGGTTATAGTGCTATTGGCCAAGAGTTCAATGTTAATGTGTCAACAATGTGTATTAAATAACATGTCTTTAAAAACAAACACACATAAAATAAGATTATGCAAAGATTTGTAACACATAATCCTTTATTTCCACTAGGAGTAGTAGTTCAATATACACTAATTCATTGCCATGATTTAAAAAACAAAACAAAACATCACTACTATGGACAACAGGATCATCAGTGTCTTTGCTCAGAAAAGTACCATGATGGTAGCTCAGGTTAGATGGTAAGTTCCAAGGGCCTAGCCCCAAATCGGCTCCTATAAGGGTAGTGTAAGAAATGGTAAGGAAGGGAACAGGAAACACAGGTAGAAAAAGACATATTAAAATGTCTCATTAAAGGGCCAAAAGAGCAGCCACCTTCATGGGGAGACTGAAAAGGTACTAGAGAACAGAACTGTCTATTGCACACAGAGGGTTTCTTAACCTGTTGGGCACCCTGTGACTCTCTCCTTGTGACTTCCACCTCTTTCTTCAAGGCTGCTCTTCTTCCATGTGTCTTTTGTGGCTGAGACTTTCAGGGTTTTATTTATTCCCCTCCCCTCCCAAGCATGAAAATCAGGTAAATGACATAGTTTCTTGTCTCCATCAAAGTTAGGAAGACCATACATGTGAAGATGATGAGCATCACTCAGCAGAGAGAACTGCAAAGATGGAATGCTCCAGGCCTCTGGAAACATCCTGTGGAGGACTTTGCAGTGTTAGAGGCTTTGGGATGGAGATGCCTTGTCCAGACAGTTCTGTATGCACCTGTAGCCTATCAGCTAAGTCCCATCGCTGACTAGCAAGCACACATCTTCCTTGGACATCTGTGTTGTGAGTTATCTGACTGTGCCAACAGGAAAGAGTCACCTGCCTCAAACTTTCCCATCTGTTGCCACCTGGCCACACAAGAGCACTGCGGGGCTATGGCCAAACACACCAGAGAAGCCAGGCCTGACCTTGTTTGGGGAATGCTTGTGCTTCTTGTGACTTGAATACAGCTCACAGTCTGGTTTCAGAGGACCTCAGGGACCTGCACCTGGCTTCCTAATTTCCCTGGAGGAGTCCTGCAAGGAATCAGGCACCCTACCCATGGGATATATTTACTGGAGGATGGAACAAAGTTCAAGCACGTCCACATATGTGCCAGAAATTCTCTTGCTACCTATGCCCTATACTTCTCATCGGGTGGGTTGAGTACGGGTAGGAGTGTCTGTGAGGAGAAAGAACCTGCCTCAGTGAACACAAGATTCCTCTCGGCTTTCCACGAGGTACTGGATAGTAACAGAAAGAGGCAGCCATCTGGCTGCACCTGTGTACTTGAGTTAAGGACCTCCTACTCACCTGGCCTCTGCTTCTGCTCAGAGCTCTGGAAGCCAAAAAAGACTCAGGACTCTACATGCGGATTCCAGAGCCTGGTGTGTAAGACCAGGGGGACTCTATCTACATCACAAGCATGTTTGAGTTTCCTGTACCTTCTTTTCTCTCTCCTTACCAATTATGTTTTTTCCCAGCTGGTAGCTGTTTTCTTTCTTTGGGCTTCTGGGCCAACAGATTAACAAGGATAAATATCTATGACTAGGAAAATGTACTTGCCTTGCGTATGTGTATTGTACGTAGGTGGTAACATTAAAAGAACCAAAAAGATGATAACTCAAAAATGGTGGCAAGATGCCAAGATCTGAGTAAGTCTTCCTACAGATTTTTACCAAGATGGTGAGCTAAGCAGACTGTTGAGTTGAATATTTGGTTCATTCTGTAAAATATCTACTAGACAATGTGTTTAACTCAGAAGATGGGTTGATTCAAGCAGAATTATTTGGCTGTTAAGACCAGATGAATGAGGACTGGTAAGGACCCAGGTTCTTCATATCCTTATGTAGCTCAGTTAAAAGGTTTTACAATAAAGTGGAGAGATCTCTCCCAGCCTGTGCTTCTGTTCTACCCCAGGTCCATGCTAGATTTGAGTGTACGGAGTAGGGATGGGAGCTATTGAGTGAGATTTAGGCCTGGTTCTGTAGCCCTGGTGCTCTGGTGACAAGTAATCAGCTCTAAATGAGTGAGAAACAGTAGGTTAGGAGGGCAGCCTCTGTGAGCCAAGGATAGTGACTCCTACCCCCCAACCTACTGCGAAAGAAGTTGGCTTTCATGGTTCTCAGGTCTCCTCGAGCAGGGCAGTTCCTTCTGCTGTCTTGGTCTGAGAAAAAGTCACATCTCTTGGGGCTCAGTTCGGTCACCAGAGCAGCTTCCTAACAGAAGAGCAAATGCTCCTCCCTCTGTTTCATTCCACTTCTGCTCATTCTTCATCACTTTTTGCCCAAACTACCAGCTATCCCACAGCCCAGTTTCAGTGTAGCCTGAATCTGACTTCCAAAACAGTCTTCCTCAGATACAGTTTCGTGGTCATTCCTCCGCTGCTCAGAGAGCTCCAAGTAGTTCCCACTGCCTACAAAGCAAAGGCAGCACTGCTTTTCCAGCTGTCACTACCATCCCTGGCAAGGTGGCCTTCACATGCTCTTAAACTTACCTTTTACTTTTTATCCTGAATGCACTTTCTACTTCACTCTTTTTGCAGGATGCCCAGATCTGCCTAACACATTCTTATCTCACCTTCTCTTTACAAATGGTTGCTCCAGTCTTGCACCTCTCCCCAACTCCATTCTCGCTCCATAATTGGTTTGTTTCAAGAACCAGCTCATCTTCCAGCTAATTCTCCAGCCTGGAATGATGTCTTCTACTGCTCTGGGTTTACCAATTCTGTTTCATGCTTTACTTAGGCGTTCCTGGTTCTTTCTAATATTGTACTACTTGCATGGCATTGAATAGTGTGTGTAAATAACTTGGAAGGCAATGGGAATAGGGTATTTTGAGGGCATTCTTCTTTTAAAGGGCATATTTGCCGGGCACCAGAGGCTTATGAATGTTATCCTAGCTACTCAGGAGGCTGAGATCTGAGGCTCAAGGTTTGAAGCCACCTTGGGTTAAAAGCGGAGACTCTTCCAGTTGACCAACCAAAATTAAAAAGCCAGAAGTTGAGCTGTGGCTCAAATGGTAGAGTGACAGACTTGATCAAAAAAGCTAAGGAACAACATCTAGTCCTAAGTTCAGGCTCCCATACTGGCACAAAAACAAGCAAATAAACAAATGGCAGGCTTGATGTGGAATTGAGAGTGTGAGGCTGGAATAAAGAGTTCCAAGTAGAGAAACACCTAGCTTCACCCCAAGAGAAAGAATGCTTTCTAAAAGCAAAGTTTTGTGTTTGGCAAATGGAATTTATATGTGCATATTATGTGTGTGTGTGTGTGTGTGTGTGTGTGTGTGTGTGTGTGTAATTTTATAGCTTATACATGTGCTGCCCAGGATTCTGTGTAGGGTCCTACTTTTAATAGCATGTTTAGCCAACATCTCAACATTCTGCTGTGGTTCCTGAGCCAGACTAACTGCTCCAATACCAGATCCTGAGCCAGATTGATTGTTCATTTCCAACTCAAGCCTCTGACCCTGGCTTCTTAAATACACTAGTCTAAATAAAGGAACCAGACAGCTACAGAGCACCGTGGGGCTGAACGTAGGGTGAAGCCTTTTATGTACTGTGAAGACAGATTGTTCTGAGGACCAATGCATGAGAAAGCCTCTTGAACAGAATTCCCAGAAGGTGGCAACTCTGATGAAAGGGACCCTGTGCTGAAAGTTTGATTGCTGGCATCCTGATATCTTCCATTGGCTCCTGATGTCATTGGGAAGAACACTTTGTTTTTGGCAGTGGTTTTCTCATCAGAGAAAAACATTTTTTTGTTTGTGGAAATAAACTCAAGAAGCCAGATGCCAGTGGCTCATGCTTGTAATCCTAAGCTACTCAGGAGGCTGAGATCTCAGGATCCCGGTTCAAAACTAGCCTGGGCAGGAATATCCATGAGACTCTAATTAACCACCAATAAAGCTGTAAATGGAGCTGTGGCTCAAGTTGTAGGGCACTAGCCATGAACCAAAAAACTCAGGGACAGCACCAATGCCCAGGTCCTTAGTTTAATTCCCAGGACTTCCCCCATTCCCAAATAACCTCACCAGGCTCCAGTGGCTCATGCCTGTAATCTTAGCTACTCAGGAGACTGAGATCAGAGCATGGTGGTTCAAAGCCAGCCTAGGCAGAAAAGTCCTGAGACTTTTATTTTCAATTGGCCATCAGGAAACTGGAAGTCACGCTGTGGCTCAAACTGGTAGAGTACTAACTTTGAGTGAAAAAGCTCAGGAATAGCACCTGAGTTCAAGTCGTACAACCAACAACAACAACAAAAAGAATTCAGATGCTAACAAGCTACACAATGTTAACCTAAGCAGGGAGGGTAATATAAAGACAGTTATAACCTGGTTTAGAGCTTAAAAACACTATAGTGTGCTCTATTTAGAAGAATTTCATATGTGTTAAAATACTTTATGAAATTTCCATTATAAAATAAAAGCTTTAACTTTTGAAAGTTGCATTCACAATCTCACTACTCAAACACAATGGCTTTAATTACACAATGGCTTTAATTTCTTCATAATTGCCTTTATCACACTATATGTTTACATATTTTAATCATATATTTCCTTTTCTTCTTCTTCTTCCTCCTCCTCCTCCTTTTTTAGAACTGAAGACCAAGCTGAAGACCTTGCACTTGCTAGGCAAGTGCTCTTCTACTGAGCAAAATATCTAACCCCCATTTTTCTTCTTTTTTTTTTTAAAGAATTTACTGCTTACTATAAGTAATTTTTGTTTTCATATGATATTCACATTTTAATGGCTGCTTAAAATTCATTACAAGTTTGTTAAGTTTTGCTTTTCTAAGAATAAATCTGTACCAATGATCTAGTGTTCTTTTCTTCTTTTTTTATGAATTATTTCCTTAGGATAAATTACCATTGTAAATAGATAAATGTTAAAAACTAGTTTTACTTTTTGCAAATTCTTCTCTGAAAGCCTTTTTATCAACTTTTAGTAAACTATGTCAGATTCTAAGCCATGTCTAAATACTTGGAATTTGCTAGGATTTTAAAAAATTTAGCCACTATAATATATGATTATTTTAATTCACATTTCAAATGAGTTAGCAAGCTTAAATGCTTTTTATGCTTATCATTTTTTACTTGTCTGACATGTCTTGTTGAGAACAGCGCTCTAAAAGTATTTTTTCTAACTATTAAAATAATCTCTGTTGATTGCAGGACCCACTTCATTGTTTTTGGAAACTGGTATATTTCTACTTTGAATACTCTTTTTTTCACATCATTTCTCCATATCTCAGATAGGTTTATGATTTTTTTTTTGGTCAGTTTTGAGGCCTGAATTCTGGGCCACTGCCCCTCAGCTCTGCAGCTGAGCCACAGCGCCACTTCTGGCTTTTTCTGCTCCTGTGGTGCTGAGGAATTGAATCCAGGGTCTCTACCACTGAGCCACCTTCTCAGCCCAGGTTTATGAATTTTAGTAGTTAAAAGGACAGTATAACAAAGTAAAAAGTAGGACACATATCTGAGACTGTGCTGGGGTTCATGGTGCCACCTCAGCACTTGAGTTGGATTGTGAAAATCTCTGGACTGACTGGACGAGCTGAATTGTCAAGGGCAGAGTAGCACCAACGCCATTTCCTGTCTGAACTCTAAGATGGTGAAGTTAGAGATGGCTGTCTCTCAGTTGGCAGTATCTCCTGTTTTCCTGTTGCTCATTTACATTTTTGACATCAACTTATTCTCTTTGAACAACCTTAGTTGATAAGATAAAAAGAAAAGGAGCTTTACAAGTGACTTGACATTTGGAGTTTGCCATGAAGTCTTTTCAGTTTGGTGAATAAATTTTTCATTAGAGTCACATTGAATACAATAGCCAATTAGACACTTAAAGATATAATTAATATTTAACAAAGACTTTTGACCTAGGGTTTCATGAAAACTTATAAATCTGTTCCAGCTGTTACTTTTACTCATTTCAGAATTGTTGAGTTTAATTATAGTTCTGTCTAAACCATTTCTTTATCTTGTTAACTGTTGATCACGCTGAGTTTCATTGACATTCGGAGAAGCCTTTCCTTGGGTCACTTGCCGAGAGCACCCCTTTTTTGTGTGTGTGGGGACTCTACCTCTCAGTGCCCCTAGGGTTAATTCAAGGTCACAAATTTCAATTTGTGGAAGTAGCCAGATCTTTATTCTAAGATTATTTTCCTGGACTTTAAGAGAGCCCTAACTCTGTGTAAACATTCTTGTGTTGTAGTGTTTCTTTCACAATCACACACATACCTCTTTCCTATTTAGCCATAGCAATTGATGTTAATTGAATAGTTGATATTTTCCTGAATATAGAACTCACCTTGGAACCAGGCCACCATTATAACCTTTTATGATTATAGAGATATAGGTATATTACTTGGGAAACACAGAGATTTCAGGTTATTTGGGTTCCCAGTCATATCAAGTCGTGCAAGTCAAGAGTACTTACACACACTACATCCTGAACACTATATATTCTGCAGCAATTTCTTTTTCAGGATGTTACAATGTTGCCCAGGCTGGACTCCAACTCCTGGGCTTAAGGAATCCTTTTGCTTCAACCTTCTAGGTTGAAGCATGCATCACCACATCCAACTTGGAAGAGTCATTTTAAATTGGTGGCTGTGCTCAAGTATAATTTAATCTCCCAGAGTGAACTGGGGTGGTGCTGGGCGGGCTAGCCTTTGCTCATATCTTAATACTTCTAATGGTGGAATAGGTGCTACATTTGCTTTCCATCTCATCCTTGCCAGCTTGGCTGGACTGGAGTTACTGCCAAACACTCAGCCCACATAACCTTTAAAACTTCTTCCTCTCTGAGAAACTATGATTCAGTCTTATCTTCAAATACACTGTGCAAAATACATGCTGATAATCTTCTAGATATGATCTCAACCTTCGTAGTCCCAACTCATAAACCTAATAACTTTCATCTTATAAAAACAAAAAATAAACTGGAAAGACCATTATGCTCACCTAGACTTGAAGCTTAGCTTGCTTGTGTAACCTGCAAGTCTAATGTCCTCATCAGAAGGTAGAGACATGGCCTATCTCCTCTGGCAGCTGTTGGGTTGTTGGTTTCCATTTATCCCTCCTCCTGGCTACAGGAGCCTCCACATTTGAGAAACTAATCACCAAAGGCTTCATTCCATTCTTCTTACCTATTGGGGCTAACTCTGCTGCATCCAAGCCTGTACTATGTTTACAACCCTGGATTCTCCACTCATCTGGAACTACCAGAGAAGCATAGATATGATTTCACTTAAGAGTAATCTTGCCAGGTACCGGTGGCTCACACCTGTAATCCTAACTACTCAGGAGGCTGCAATCTGAAGATCTCAGTTTTGAAGCCAACCAGAGCAAGAAAGTCCACAAGACTCTTAACTCCAATTAATCACCCACAAAAAGCCAGAAGTAGAGCTATGGCTCAAGTGGTAGAGTGTTCATCTTGAGAAAAAGAAAGAAAGAAAAAAATCCTTCAGGGACAGTGCCTAGGCCAAGTTCAAGCCCCAGGACACTCTCTCTCTCCCTCTCCCTCTCCCTCTCCCTCACTCTCTCTCTCTCTCTCTCTCCCTCTCTCCCTCTCTCCCGCTCTCTCTCTCTCTCTCTCTCTCACACACACACACAGAGTAGTCTTGAATATGTAACTGGAATCAGCCAAATTGTCATACAATGAGAGGAACACATCAAATGATTCTCAGCTGGGCTCAGAGCAAATGTTGCTGGAGTATAAGTCTTGAAACAATAATGCGTGGAAGGCCTATTTGCATAAATGTATTAATTTCTCACATCTGTGAGTGTGAAGAAAGCATATATATGTATTCTGTGGAGAAGATTCCTGATGTGTTCTACAGTCCTGTCCCATTCTTCTGCCCTTGAGAAAAAAAATCCTCATGAGTGCCCTGATCCCCAGAGGCTCATGTAAAGTGCTGGAAAGAAACATCAATGCTCATGGGTAACTGCAGGGAACCTGGCCCCGTGGGAATGTAACATTTTGGCAATTGTTTAGAGGAGGCCTGGGAGGAGCTGTGGGAATTCTGTGAGATAAAATCTCAGTGCCTTTGCCCCAAGTAGGTTTTTCTTTCACAGTTTTAGCAAAAGGCATGAAAACCATCTGGCCTTTGGCTTCATGTGGACAGCTCAGGCCTTCACTGTTACTTCTCACAAACCCAGATGCTTCTCCTTGCAGAGAAACCCCGCCTCAACCCCATGGAGCCCTGACTTTTCTAGTCACCATGCTTGTTCTCTGTGTGTCCTGATGCTTTTCTTCAAGGGTCAGAGAACTCTGGCCTGTAGGCTAAATATCACCACCGACTGGCTTGAAAACATCATTTCATTGGAACACAGCCACACCCAGTGGACTATGCCTGCTTTCCTCCTATAGGAACAAAGTTGGGTACTGTAGTGCCCTTTCTAGAAGAGTCAGCTAACTCAGAGTTCCATTCTTCTGAACTCAGAGTTCAAGCTTGTCCAGGCCCTGTCCCTTCTTAAGTGTCCCCCACTTGTCCACATGGCTATCTCCTTTGCATTCAAATTCACTACAGGTATCTGTTACTCCAGAAAGATTTCCTTGGACTCCCAGATTACACTAAGTGCATTTTGGGGGATAAGAATAATGCATGCCTAATTTAGTAATCTCAGGTCTGTACTCAGCCTGATACAAATGAGGCATAAATGCATGCTGCTTTTGTGCAACAGATCTGCACTGATACAGAGTGTGGCTTCAAGGGCGTATTTGCTTGTGGTGCATGGATGGTGTGCTAGAAACTTGAACGGCAAATGCACTGGAGCTTCACCATATAAAACCTGCTGTTGAGCAAAATTAGCCTTGCCAGGCCTGGCTCATACCACACCCAAGAGAGATTAGTCAGTGGTATTAACTGATTACCTTCTGACTCTTGTTTTCCTTGTTACAATCTCTTAATAGAAGCCTTGTAGGCCCCACCATGGAAAGCCTCAGGACCAGTGACAGAAGTATTCTGTGTTCTTTCTGCATGCAAATCTGAAGCAAATTCTCTCTTTAGGCTCCCAAGAGTTGATTAGACATCACCTGACTTAAACATGGCCTGCAAAGAATTCTTCTATATGGAGTTGGATTGCCAAAACTACAGCGAGTGTAAGAAATGGTTTCAGGAGATTCACCAGTGAAATAGTGATGTGTGGATTTCTTAGTGTGAAAATTCTGAGTATATACATATAATGTGCATAAACACATTTACTACAGCACTAAATAATTAGGAAAAATGATTTTGGCTAAAGTGTACCTAATCCTACAGTGTGCATTGTAGGCTCACTCATATTTGGTTTATTTGGGGATTTGTTATTAAATTTTAAGTTATTGTAAGGGTGATGTACAGAGGGGTTGTTATTTCACAAGTCAGATGATAAGTACATTTTTTGGACAATGTCATCCCTTCCTTTACTCTCTCACATAATACTTGTTTTAAAACCTGACTAAATGATAGTCTAAAAGGTGTCAATTAAGAGATAAGAATTCATGGATAACTAGAGAAAACCATTTAGAAAAGGCTAGATGCAATGATTCACCTTAAAATTGACTTATGGGCCAATCCTGATAATACTTGAAGATTCTTACATTGTGACTAAATCAACTTTGGCTTTGAAAGAAATTATAATTTTTTGATATGAAATATGATCTTGTTCTGGCAAAGAAATGAGTGCTGTCACTCCCATTTAAGATGACTGCAGCAGACAGGAGGGCTGGCTCTGGAACCCTCTTTCCCAACAGATACCCAAACTCTATAAAACGATGCAGTATTTGCATATAATCCATGCATACTCTCCTTTATACTTTAAGTCATTTATAGATTACTTATTAACATAATCTAAATGCTATGTAAATAGTTGCTTTACTAAATTGTTAAGGGATCACAAGGAAAATACTTGCACATGTTCAGTTCACATGCCAGATTTTTTTGTTTTTTTGTGTTCCTAATATTTGATTGAATCCATGGTTGTGAGATTCTCACACTATGTCTCCAAGGCAGTCTTTTTTGGCCTTTTTCCCATCTCCTGTTCTCTTCTCTATGCCATTTCTCTATGCATTAAAGTAAAAGAAAATTTTATTGTTTGTCAGGTCCAATATATTTGCCTGACAGACATGAAACCCCACAAGATTTAGAGGTGAGGTGCTTTGTCAGGGGTCCCTAATAAATTTCTCAGTTGAGATTTGAATCCAAATGCTCTGGTTCCTAAATTGGTGTTCTTTTTAACCATCACATTCTTGTTAGAAGGTGGATAAGAGAGCTTTAGAATAAGAAAACCAAGCTGGGCATTGCGGCACATGTCTTGAATCCTAACTATTGGGAGGTAGAGGTAGGAGAATCTCATTCTGAAGCCATTCTGGACAAAAGTACAAGACCTTATCTAAAAATAAGATAAGCAAAAGGGGTTAGTTCATGGTTCAAGTAGTGGAGCACCTATCTAGATGAGGCCCTAAATTCAAAGCCCACTACTATACTTAAAAAAGAAAAGGAAAGGAAAAAAGAAAAGAAAAGAAGAATTGAAGTCAGGCTCCTGTGACTCAGGCTGACATCTGAGGCTAGCCCTCAGCAAAAAAGTCTTTGAAATTCCTTCTCCAATTAACCAGCAAAATCTCGGTTTGGAGTTATTGCTCAAGTAGTAAGGCACTAGCGAACAAGCAAAATGAGCATGAGAAGCTTAGTTTAAGCCTTTGTAGTAACAGAAGAGAGAAAAGGAGGAAGGAGAAAGATAGGGAGGGTGGGAGGGAGAAAGATGCAAGAAAGAGGGAGGAAAGGAAGAATAGGGGAAGAAGGATAAAAGAAAGATGAAAAATGTGAGAAGACTTGCACATGGAGGTTTAATACCAATGTGTTCCTTCACATTAAGGACACGGAGTAAGCAAGGATCATCTCCAAAATAAAAGACATTCATAGAAATAGCATGACCACTGATAGAACTCAATTAGTTGAGTCTCTTGTACAGTGATTTTTTAAGTATAAGGATTCTTGAACCATTTAAAAAGTGAAAGAAGCCAAGCATCATTGCTCTTTTTGTATTTTTTTAATATAGTGGTGACATCAACAGATCCATTGACTCACTGCCATTCAAGCTTTTTTTCTTGTATTACTGTAATATTTTTTAATTTAATTTTATTTTATTTGTGTGTAATATTTTAGTTTTTAAATATTTTTGGCCAGAAGAGTTCTCAGTAGAATTACAAGGAAACAAGAACCTAGGGACAAGTATCTGGCCTATTATCTGTCATCTCCACACACCACATGTAAATTGATGGCAACTCTGTTAGTAAACTATGTGCTGGTTCTCTCCATTCTGTAGTGGAGCCTGACTAGTGGTCACTGGCAGATAACACACTGAACTACGGTAGGCCCAACACAGAGGTAAGGCATACTAGCAGGGCCATATGTGTTTTGAAATAAATTGTTTTAACCCCGTGGTCCCCACAGGACTCTTCATATCCTATTAACACTAGTCCATTTTTCCTTCTTGAAATGCTATAACACATTCTGAACATAATTTATAACTAAGAGAGATGCAGATAATGTTTCACATGTGTGCCACAATATTTAAATCATGGCAGACTAAAAGGTCAGAAGACCGTCATGCCTGTAATAACAGCCGTCTTTGTGCTTTCACCCCACAAGAAGGCATGCGAAATTAGTATTCCTGTGGGTTTCAACTGATGTAACATTGCAAAGCACACCTGGGCTTGTGGGGCCCATCTCCTCCTCACCTTCGTCCTCAGCATTCTTAATGAAGGGAGAGTTTAACTACCTTGCTTCAAAATCACAGCACAGCAATTGTTATTGGGCATGAGTCCACTCCACGTGCTCAGAGCATCTGTGTTTGTTTCTAGTGGGAACTCTTCACATGTTACACACCTCACGTGGGAAGACCATTTTACCCCTCTTTTCTTCTCAATTAATCAGGATGACGATTGGATTAGGTTATCTCAAACTATTCTAATTTTCATGTTCTTGAACAGTACTAACTGATACGTGCTACAAAATTTCTCTTATAATGATAAACTATAATACACCTATCATAAATGGTTTTTTGGTATGTGTGGAGAGATAGAAAGTCCATTGTCAGAAGATTTTTAAAAAAAAGGGAAATGAGTGACAAAAAAAATCTGTGGTAGAGATCTGGGTTTGGAAGCGAATAACATGGAATTTTCTGGATCAGTTAGCATTTGGAAGGGGTATTTGAAAAAGGCCTCAGGAAGTCTTGAGGCAGCTGATAGCATACAGAGCAGGCAGCTGCCTTCTCAGTTGGAAGTCTGTCCCAGTCCCCATTTCCCTTTTCCTCTTTCCCTGTTTGTCTTCCAAATTTAAACAGGTGATAGGGGGTGAGAGGAAATAGAAGAATAGTAATAAGTTAAATTTGGGAGAAATGATGGGAACAATGCCCATCTCCCCCCCACCCCTCCCCCAATCTCTTCCTGAAGTTCCATGCAATGTGGAAAAGCAAAATGCTATCACAAAACCACTCTGGCCCTTGGCTATTTCAGGACCTTGGCACTGACCCATAGGAATGGTGATCTGGCTTCCACAGATTTCATACCACTGCCATCTCATAAAGCTGTTTCATATGGTTCCTCTTTGAGCAGGAGTTACTTCCTTGATGGCAGACTTTGATTGGGCAGCGGGTAAGGAAAAGGAGCTTTAAGACAAAGATAAAGAATACCGCTGTCTTTAATCACAGATAGGCCTTACCTAATCCCATTCACTTCCCCACCTCAGATACCCAAGCCAGCTGAACAAAGCCATCCTATCTCCCACACAACGTACTAAAGTGACAGAAATCTGGATACCCAGGACCTTGTACAAACAAGCCATGGTCTCCTGGTACCTCCATTTTCCTTAGTCATGAATTCAAAGTACTCAGCACAATGTCAGGTCTCTTTCCCCAGCTAGGTGCTGTCAACTTTAAATGGGATTCTTAGTAATATACAGATTTTAATGAAATATCATTAGTGAAACAATCTAGGATGCCCCATATATTTTTGTCCACTACCAGTTACAAAGGGCATGATGGTGCTCATCTCTGAAAAGAAGAGAACAAAGAAAGTTTAATGGATAGCAGAAGGATTTTAATTGGAGAAGAAAAAGAACTAGGTCTTTGTATTTATTCGACACTGAAATAGCTTACTGAAGATTTGCCAGTCCTTCTTTTCATGGAGAGGTTTAGAAAAAAATAGTCACTCACCCACTTCTCTGCCAGGAAACAGTCATTCTCCCAGAAGCAGTGACTAAGCAGCTATGCTGTCAGCCCATGTGCATGACCGCACCATCACATGCTGGGTCTGCGTGTGGCCGGTGGATACCCTGGGCAGTCTTCTTTCAGGAAACAATAAAAGATACGAGTGAGATCCAATATGGGGAGATCATGTCATCCTTGAGTCTTACATAGATTGGTCAACATATTATGCCATATAGCAATCATGATAGAAACACAAGCATAACACCCACATGATACTAAGGATTGGGCACATGCATGTGTAACTATTTTTAACTGTAAGAAGTAGAATGTGATGTAAACATTAGAACTAAAGAAAAATGAAGAGTGCTGGATAGCAAACAGGAAGGAGGAACTCTCAAAGCTGGGACTCTTTAGAATTTGCTTCAAGCAACTTGTGAACCATGGATCTCACAGATCTTTCTCTTCTTGCCTTCACCCTGGGCTCTGGCTTAAGGAAAACAATTTTCCATGCATGGACAAGAAAAAGGAAAAAAAAACTAGTTTTCTAAATTGTTTATATTTTTCAATCCAAAATGTATAGCAAATTCTCCATTGTTTTGTCTCTCTAAGAGTTTCTTGTAATTTCCAGGTAACTTATAAAGGCTGTGGACTGGAGAGAATTCTAAAAAATGTGACCAGTTAGTCAGAAGGACCACAGTTTTGCTTCAACCAATCAGAAAATATTTTTTCTGCTGGATATTGATATTGTCCAATCAGAATAAAATTCAGTTCAGTGCCAGCCTGGAAGTGAATAAACTCAGTCTTTTGCTCCAAGGTCTTTAGTACTAACTACCTAAGGAAGACTTTCCAGGTCCTGCTTTTCTCCAGTATTTGTATGCACTGTGCATGTGACTTAACTACTAGCTCATTTAAGTAGATACTCAGCCTGGTGCAGATGGCTCATACCTGTAATCCTAGCTACTCAGGAGGCTGAAATCTGGGAATGGTGGTTCAAAGCCAGCCCAGGCAGAAAAGTCTATGAGACTCTTATCTCCAATAAAATATTTAAAAAGCCAAAAGTAGAGCTGGGGCTCAAGTTGTAGAGTGTTAGCCCTGAGTTCAAGCCCTAGTATGATGTACACACACACAAGAAATGACACACCCATCAGAAAAGTTGGGTGTGAACTGGTATCCAGGTCCAGGAACGCATTCCCTCCTGTTCTGATGTGATTCAGTCTCTAGTAAAGTTGACTCTGGAGTCTTTATAGTAAGACTTTCATTTTACTCCCCACAGCTAAAGAAAACTGAACTTCACCACATCCCTTCTTGTAATGCCCCCCCCAAACAGTACGTAAACAAAGGATTCCAAGGTACTTTGCTCCTTTGGTATATCCAAGATCCTCTGCAAAGAAGTTCCCATCCTCTTTCACCATTCCCACCTCAGGCTAAGTCCTGGGAATGAACTGTGCAGGTGTGGACCTGGCTTTGCCAAGGCATTCCCCAGCCCAGAAAGGAAGCATTAGTCAGCTCCTGGTTGCCTTGCTTTGCAATGACATTCTCTAGCTATATGTACCCTGCTACCCACTGGAAGTAGAGACCCAGAACGGAGCTTTAAGGCAGTACTTGTGATTTGGGTACCTTGAGATAGTGAACAGACATCATTGGTCACTTTCAATGCCTGTGTTTACCTCGTCCCTCTTCTTCTGTAACAGTAATTTTAAAATGCAAGCTTAGCAACAACCTTACATGCCTCTTTTTATCATGCATTTATAAAAAGAGAAATCCAATTTTGGTCTTCCACATCACAGCCATGAATGTTGCCTACAGCAGATCTCGGTTAGGATCAGAGTTAACTGGAATATCTTAAGTGTATTGTTCCTTTTGTAACTGGTTGTGCTAATTCCCACCTAAACATAACTGTTTCCCAATAGTGTCTTTTGGTACGCATACACTTTATACCCTACATCACTTGAGTTTGCTCTGTTGGAGAGAATACATGCATACATTCATTTGCGCCAGTCTGATTTTTATGTGCCTTTGAAAACTTGACCTTGCTGCTCAGACTTTGTGTGAAATTATAGTCATGATTTTTCCTCCTATTTTGAACTGAAGCTAAGAACTGTGATTGTTTTTAATTATGAATCTGGAAGGAGAATGTGTTTGATAATAGAAAAAAATTCATAGCCTTAAAGTTCATTGTGATAATCAAATTCAAAACAATATCCTAAAAGGTTAACGCAATTTTTATTTTTAAGGCTTAAAATAACAACCAGTTAAGCTTAAAAAACCAGTATTTAGATAACAAAAAAGATATAAATGATATTTCTATTATGTGTTCCACAGTCTAACTTTTTTGGGGTCAATCGTGGGGCTTGAACTCTGAGCCTGGGTGCTGTCCCTGAGCTCTTCAGCACCTGAGCCATAGCACCACTTCTGGTTTTCTGGTGGTTAATTAGAGATAAGAGTCTCAACAGACTTTCCTGCCCATGCTGGCTTTGAACCATGTTCCTCAGATCTCACCCTCCTGAGTAGCTAGGATTACAGGTGTGAGCTACTGGCACCCAGCTCAGTCTTTAACTAAAACTTAAAGGGTCTACTTCTTTAATATTAGTTGTCTAGTTACAAAATAACACTGACTGTTATAAAAATGTGTACAATAATTTTGTTTATAAGTACACTGATGATTACACATTATTGCATGTTTAGCTAGTTGAAACATGCAATTTGCATGCTTTGCCATATTAATTTCTTGGCCTCACTAACTTTTCACAGGAGGTCACAAAGAATTTTGTAAAGCTGTCAGGTGCAAATATGAGTCTGCTTCCTAAATCTTTTCTAATAGTAATAAATGCTCAGCATTATGGAAGGAAGCCACAGCTTTCTGTTTGATATGTTGTCATTAGCGTTACCTCATTTGTCCCCAACCATCCTTCAGTCTATATTTCTCTAGATCATCTGTTTAACTTGAGATCTTACATCTAATAAGGGAAGATGCTACCGATCAAAGCTACTTATCTTCACATAACTTATGATACATGCTACCAGACTATAAGCAAGACAATGGTCATTTAATAAAACACACAGCAACCTTTAACTGCGTGCATATACATGCTGGGAGTGGGGGAGGTGTCAAAAATCATGTGAAAGTCAAAGACCACAGGAAAGCTCTTTCCCTACTCCATCTCGGCTCAGTTCATCCTTGCAGATTGGCTGAGATGATGAAGAAAAGTCACTGAAAAATCTGGCATTCTTATGTGTCTTCAAATTGGTACATATTGTCACTCCAACAATAGACTAGGACAACATGTAACACTCCACAAAATAATACAGAGAAGTGTTATATAAATTATTATTGTCCCTTTTAAGAATTAACCTATACATCATACATGATAGAATTATATCACCTATATACAAGATTTCTGTAATAAATGCTTATAATAAATACTCGTTAAGTAAATATCCCACTAAACAATGAGGCAAAATTAGAGCAGTCCCATGTGAAGCAACTGTTTATCATTAGAAAGAAGCACTAACAACTAAAAAGTAATCAAGGGGGTGCTTTATTACTTTATTACTTTCTGAGTAATAAAGGCTGTGCATTGTATAAAAGTACAATTTACGACTGTATAGAAATAACACAATGAAACCATGGTATAATTAATGTATGTCAATTAAAAAAAAGAATTAGATTTCTACCTCACACTACCTACAAATATTATCTCGGATGGGATACTGGGGATGCAGCTTAGTGATAGAGCAAAGCACAGGGTCCTGAATTCAGTCCCGGCACCACAAAAAGTACAAACCAAAACAAAGCATAAAACACTCAACAGACAAAAGATGTCTATCTTTACAACATTGGATTAGGTAACATTGTCTTAAAAATGATACTAAAAGAGAAATGGAAACATTGCCATTGGAGCTTTATATTTTTGGTATAATTGACAAATAAAAATTACATACATGTCAGATATGTGTAGTATTAAAAAAAAAAACAACTGGTTTAGAAGGAGCACAAAAAAGTTAATGGATCGATGGTAAAAGAATTGCCTAGCCTGGCGGAGAATAAGAAGTATTTGACAAAGGAGACTACAAAGCCAGTCTCAAAGTCTATATGAGCTGTCATTACTGAAGGAAATGCCAAGAATTTATGCAGTTTGGTGAATACAATCTATGAGCAGTTTAGACAGACTGAATTTGGCATAAGGGATGAAAGGAAAACTCTACTAGGCAGGCAGAATTGCAGGCTAATCTGACAGCCTATATTTACCAGATAGGAAGCAGATGATGGGCTCTTTGTTGATAGCATATCAAGAAGTGTGCCCCTAAGGCCAGCAGGGCCTGATGCTCCTACCTCAGACCTCAGGAGAAGGCAGGCACTCGTGGACAGCCTCTTTCCACTCACTTCCGTCTCATCACTGAAGATCTATTGTGTCATTTTTCTCAGTCCTGTCTCTGTTTCAGGCAGCACTTAATGACATTCAGTACAGTACTCAATGACATTCCTGGCAATTTGAGAATTCCTGATAGCTTCATGGAAGCCATTAGGAGTCATCCATTGCCCCTTGGAACCTCTAGTCCCTTGTCTCTTCCAGGAAGTCTTTGAAGCTTTCTCTGCCTGCTTTATTTTTAGGTTCCCATACTGTTATCCATTGATACTGAACTTGACCAGACTCAGTTTTCAAAGGCTCTGCATTGTGGCTGTTGACCACAGTCCTGTCACGGGGAGCTCTCAGCCAGTCTGCTGCAGGCGATGGCCTCTGAACCCAGCATTGAGCAGGGGATGAGGATGTGGGGGAAGTGGTTGGAGATGCAGCCCTCTGATGCTACAGGCATACTGCATGGGGAGCATTTAGAGTGAGTCGTAGTGTCTCTGACACACGCAAGAATGCTTTCCCCTGACTAGGCCCTTTGGGAAGATAAAGGAGCTTTGAGCTGTGGTAGAAAAAGCCTAGGGAGCACATGCCAGCTGGGGCAGCCTTCCAGAAAAGCAGGCAGTGCTACAAGTATGTGATCTTCAGACTCTGAGTTGGGAAAGGCCTTCCAGATTAGTTCCTGGAACCTGTGGCAGCTTGCAAAGAGGCATCTTAATTTTTTCTTCACATTAGTCAAAGCAAAAATATTATAAGCAATGAGTTCTCCTTTATGACTGCTCAATCATCAAATGGAAAGATTAGATCTGCTGTCCTGGAGTCTGGGGTGGATTTGCCTTTTGCTCCACCCATTTATTTTCCCCACTTTGCTGTAATTGTTTCATGGGAATTTCAACTTTCCCCTGGCTCTTGTTTTAATAAATTATATAGTCTACCAGAATGATGGAGATAAATAAGCAGAGTCCTTAAGGAGAAATTTGAGGACTCATATCTTTCAGTTGAAAAGGGATGTTTTAATATTTCATACCTTGGAAGTACGTAGTAAATTTCCATTGGAGAGAGAAGAAATAAGAATTTTTTTGAAATATCAACTATACTTGAAATCTTCCTGTTTCTCCCACTTTGGCAGTACTGAGGTTCCGTATCAAAGTCTTGCATTTGCTAGGGAGGTACTCTACCACTTGAGACATAATGCACTAGGCCCTCAGCACTACTTCCATTCTTGAACAAGTCAGTCCTAAAGCCATTAGGAGGGTGTCCAAGAGATGGGACAAAGAAGCCACAGCAGCCCAGAGAAGAGCATCAAAGCTCACAGAAGCATGAGCAACATGATGTTGGTGGTGGAGACCACACAGTGAAGAGGGAAATGAGCCAAGCACCCAACTAGTATCAGAAGACAGAGAATATTCACTGTGAGAAGAGTGCTCCCCAAGGGAAAGGAAATCTGGTTTAGGGTGACAGAGTCCAGCCAGGGAGTAGAAACTGACTGCGTGGCAAAGGATGTAGCAGCAGTGAAGGGCAACTGAATATGGGGAGCATGATCTACATGTAATGTTAAGAACAAGAGAAGCCGAGTTTCTCACAGTCAAGAAAGGAAGAAAAGGGGGAAAAAAGGTCTCTGGTGTTAGATTGGAATTAAGAGACTCCAGGATGAATTCATAGTTTTAAGTATTTTAGGTATAGATGGGAATAAATGGGTAATTGTGTGTGTAATATGTATATTTTCTAGCTCTGTTACTCAGTTTTCATTGCTATAACAAAATACTCAAGGCAGGACAAAAAGAGGGTTACTTAGCTTACAGTTGTAAATGCAGAACCATGGATTCAGCCTCTGGTGATGACCCAACAGTAGATGGTCTCATAATGGGAAAGATAGAAAGGAAGAGGGGAAAAAAAAGAGGGAGGGAGAGAGAAAGAGAATCCCATGGCTAGACAGGAAGTCAGAGTGAGGAGAAGAAGGGATTAGCCAGGCTTGTTTTCCTCATATCCATTCTCTCATGAAAGGATTAAAGGATGCAAGGAAGCACATTTGAAGGAAATGTTGATGAGTATGAAGACACATATTCAGTGAAGACATTTATTAAATAAGCATGTAATGCCTCCAGGAAACCAGAGTACACAGGAAATGAAGCGTGGTTTTACTGACTTGGGGACACTTCACAGGTCACTTGCTCAAAAATAAAGTCTGCCACAGCCTATGGGAGAATGCTCAGACTGTCTTAAAATCTATAATATTATGACTTCTAGGCCAAGACTTCAATAAAAATATAATGCGAACCACACAAGTACTATTAACTTTACTATAACCACACTAAAAATGTGAAAAAAGAACAGATGAAATTAATTTTAATAACATGTCTTACATAACCCAGTATAGCCAAATATCATTTTAGCATTTACTCAGTGAAAATTATTAGCAATATTTACATTCTTTGTTCACCTCATGCCTTTAAAGTCTGGTATATTCTACATTTATTTATTTTAGTCATTTAAGAGCTATACATGGCTGGTGGTCACTACATTAGGTTTGTTTTTTTTTGGTGGGGGGGGTTGGTCAGTTGGGCTTGAAATCTGGGCTTGGGCACTGACCCTGTGCTCTTCAGCTCAAGGCCAGTGCTCTACCGCTGGAGCAACAACGTCACTTCCGGTTTTCTAGTGATTTATTGGAGATGAGTATCACGGACTTTCCTGCCCAGGCTGGCTTTGAACCTCGATCCTCAGATCTCAGTCTCCTGAGTAGTAGGATTACAGGTGTGAGCCACTGGCACCGGGATTAGGTAACTGTTTTATACCAAATCTCAATTTCTGACTCAAATATAATTTCTCTAATCTTTTCTCTTCAAATATGTCATTGTAGATTGAAATGCTTTCTTTTACTTATTTACCTCTAGAAATATCACATGCTTCTAGGCAAGTTGACAATTGTTAACTCCTCTGGAAAAGGTTTTTCATCCATCAAATTCATTCCTCTCTTCTTGGAGTCACATTTCACCTTCATCTGAAATATGTCGAATTCTACCTTCTGTTAGGGCTAGGGGGTTATTTATCTTTCTCTTCAACCACACTTGGAGCTGCTGGTGGTAAGTGCCTCTGTATTCATGTTTATGTATCCATTGTCCAATAAATACTTGGCTCACTAAAAAGCTCAGTGAGAAGAGCATGAGCTAAATCCTTTCCAATGGAAAGCAAATAGGGAGAAACAGATATCTACAGTGGGGAATTGAAAAATGAGGAATTACAGTGTGGAGGACCTGGAATGAAGGAGAACTCCTTGGCAAAGTTACTGAGGATAACCTCCTGGCTGGAAGAGTTGCTTCCTAAAGATCTGAACGCTGGGTTCAGCAAACAGCTTCAATCCTTGGTCTTCTCCAAGTCCCAGATGTCTGTACCAATGCTTTTTGTTTAGTGTGCCAACTTTTCCTCAAGGCAGAGGTTTAAATTTAGGATTAAACATTTTGTTTGTCTCTGTTGTCTCACAAAACAATTGAGCTGAGTCTAATCCTCACAGAATGAAACAAACGACTATAAACAGCTCCCACCTGCAGAAGTATAATTTGTAAAACAGGTGATTCCACATCTCTGTGCTTCTAATCTCCAGGGCTTCGGGGAAGAACAAACCTCACATACTTATTGTGTCTGAATGTCTTTAACAGGATCAAAGCCATTTATTCTACTTAGAATACAACTGTTCATTGAAGGAGTCTTAAGTGAAATAGCCTAATATTAATATATATTAACATATATGCTATTGTATAGGAAAGAATGCTGACCTTGAAATTTGAGGTTATTTTTATAATATTAAAAAAATCTTGGATGCCTTGTAAGCATGAGGCCCTGGGTTCGATTCCTCAGCACCACATAAACAGAAAAAGCCAGAAGTAGTGCTGTGGCCCCAGTGGTAGAGCGCTAGCCTTGAGCTGAAGAGCTGAGGGACAGCGCCCAGGCCCAGAGTTCAGACCCCATGACCAGCAAAAAAAAAAAAAAAAATCTTGGCCAAGCACCAGTGGCTTGTGCATGCAATCTTAGCTACTCAGGAGCTTGAGATCTGAGAATCAATGTTTAAGCCAGCACTGCCTCCCCGACCTCCACTCCCCCCTCTCCCCCCGCTGCAAAAAAAATGTCCATGAGATTCTTTTTTTTTTTTGGTCCGGTCGTGGGGCCTGAACTCTGGGCCTGGGCGCTGTCCCTCAGCTCTTCAGCTCAAGGCTAGTGCTCTACCACTTGAGCCACAGTGCCACTTCCAGCTTTTTTTTCCTTTTTGCATATGTGGTGCTGAGGAATCGAACACAGGGCCTCAGGCATGCAAGGCAAGCACTCTACCACTGAGCTACCTTCCCAGCCCTCCATGAGACTCTTATCTCCAATTAACCACCCGAAAGATGGAAGTGGAATTGTGGCTCAAGCAGTAGTGTGATAGCCGAGAGTACAAAAGCTCAGGGACATCACTTAGGCCCTGAGTTCGAGCCCCTTGGCTGACAGACAAAAATAAAAATTGCCTAGGGACAGTGCCCTAGGTCCTGAGAGTTGAGGTAGTACCAGCTGAAGTACCAGTGCACATACACATGCAGAAACTTTCTTTATTGATATTTAATCTTATCATCCTGTAGAACCTCAAAATCTTGAAAACAACCATCCCAGCTATCCAAAAATTAGAAATGGATATATCATATATACATACACATACGTAGGAGGGCAACTCCCCCCCAAAATGAGGAAGCTGTTACTGGAGCTGCTCAGGGTAGACATTGATGAAAACTGGGAGTAGCCATGGAGAGAATCCCTGATTAGAACAAGAGAGCTGCTGAAAGAAGAACTCAGCAGTGAGCAAAGAGCCGGTGCTGCTCACTTCCAGGGCTTCACACGTAGGATAGTCAAGTGCGAATTCTTTACTCCCCTCCTCCCCATCCACCCTTAGTTACCTCCCTCTCATTCTAGGAGAGGCCAAGATGGCAGTTAGCCAACCTGGAATAAGGGAATAGAGGGAAACCTTTTTCTTGGTAATAGATATGGAAAAATTAAAAAGTGTAATAGACCATATATTTGAATTCCTGGAATCTGATTCAAATTGGTTATAGGATCATTTCGAAGTGATCAGAAAAGTCATAGAATGGCCCAAGTTTGCCTACATGTGCCAGACCCAGCCATGAGCCAATCCACATTAAGAACTGAGGGAAACCATATTATACTTGTTTTGGGTGTCACATCGCATAAATCCTATTTATTCAATAATTGATGACCATCATTAAGCAAGTAATCAAAAATCCTGCACATTGGAGGTGCTATTAAATAGTTGAATAAGGTAACGGATGAATCTATGATTTAATCCTCCGTGAGTCAGTGAAATACATAGAAAAATGGGTTACCCGAGGGGAAAATAAAGTAGAAGAAAAGAATCCAAAGATGACCTGTCACTACATGAGAAAACTAGTTTATGATTCAGAGAGGCTGTGCTGATTTTAAACTCTTTCAGGAAATGTTATAGTAAAGGAATATGAATGCAAAGAGCTCCTTCTTAGAGCCACCTCTATGCTTGAGTTACCTCTGACAGTGACTAACAATCAGGGCCCTAAACAAGATGGTTAATTTTAAAGGACCCAGGGTTTCGTACCTGGATGAGGAGAGGCTTTCCACAGGAAACCAAAGCATTGAGCTAGTAAAAACAAAAGGCTGAGAGACAGTGCAGAGGATATGGCCAGAGAACGCAAATCTGTTGTCCCATATAAGACATGAACAAGAGCTAGGGAATGCAAGATTGATGCAGAAGGATAGGACCAGCGCTGAATCAGAAGGAAGGCAGGAAATGACTAGCAGGGGGATGCTTTGCCCTGACCTGGGAACAGAATGGAGCCCAGGCACATTCTCCCTTGTGAGGAAGTGATCCTGTCCGCATGCTCCATTGGTCTGGAAGCAATGAAACACAAATAGAGTAAATAGGCTCCCAAGGCCTCCATTTCCTCATCGGTAATATAGAAATAATGCCTTCTTTGCCTGGATGTCAGACTTAAATGAGGCTATTGTTTGCAACTTCTCTATGTTTGTAAGGTTCTCCTAGGCATGGTCTCATGGAATGTTCAGATACACTAATTTAAACGTGGGGTCAAGGTTCTCTGGAAATTCTTTTCCATTACTGCAATGCTAATCTGAATTCCAGACATTTTACATCTGATCCAGGGAGTAAATAGCTGCCTTGGGAATACATGTCTGCTTGTTCACCATGGAACCAAATGAGCATTTTGTTCTTCAACATGCAGATGCCACAAGCATAGGGATAGATGAGTGAGGGAGAAGAATACAAAGTTTTGAAAGAAGTAAGGAGAGGAGACCAGAAGGATGCCCAGTAAAAAATACAGAATGAAACCTTGGATCCAAGTTTTAAAGATAAGAAATGATTCCATGTTTAAAGTTGTATCCTCTTGGAGAATTTGGTGCTCAATTCTTTTCTTTACAACAATGTAGTTCTCAGTGATATAAGTGGCCACGACCTTGTAGCCTGCCATTTTGCTTCATGCTGAAATTGGACAACTGCCTGAGAAGTCAACTAAAAGGGCATCTCTGTGAGATGAGAAGCAAACTTTCTAGTCACAAATTCTTGATCACTTGATCACTCAACCTTCCATGCGTTCTTTTTGAAACTGGAATAACTTCAGCCTCCGGGCTGCTGTCAACACTAAGAGTCTTGCTCATTGGAAATCACCTGGGGCTACTTTGTGATGAAGAGCTTTCTGGCATGATGATTAGAAAAGTGCTCTTTAGTCTCAGCACAAGAAATTGTCTCAGGGGAGGCTGGATACAGAGACCCATGGGCTTCTCTGGCCTTCTGCCCTGGCTGGCAACGTCTGCACTTAAGTTGGTAACTGCTGGAAGATTTCTGCTCTTCTAAAACGAAGTGTGTATACATGTGTGGGTATGGTGCGGTGGTGGTGTGTGTATGGTGTGTGGTGTGTGTATGCACGCACATGTATTCTTTATTCTTAGAGCTGAAAAAAATCATTCTCCTTCTTATTAAACAGAGCTGTCTCTGGAGGCTGTTTCCTAAAATTGCTCCGCCTCTGTGGATGACATATTAATCTAACACTGCTTGTCAGAAATGTCAGCAGCATTGTTATACTCAAAAATCAGCATTACATGTACCTAGTACATAGTAAGCATTCTCTCTTTCTCTCTCTTTACCTGTTTCACTCCAGACAAACAATGCCACAAATACACATATACACACACAAATGCACACACATCTTCTTTAAATCCTTTGTAGGGCTTAACTGTCTCTTCACACATTTTGTCTCCACTCTCTGTCATGATTACCGAATAATAGGGATGACGTTGATCAAGATACATTGTACTCATAACCTGATGTCTAGAATTGAAATGCCTTTGTATAAAACTAGTTAAAAAACAACCCCTCTGTACAGTATGTTCACAAAAAAATAAAATTAAATTAAAAAAAACTAGTTAAAAATAATATTTTAATGTACCTATTCTATTTTTCTCTAAATATGTGTGTTTATGTGCTTTTTTTGGTGTGTTGAATTTTTTGTTTATCCAAAGCCACCGACCTCCTGAATACTGTTTATGGACTTCCACGTGGTTTTCTGAGAATGTGTTAGCCACAGAAAACAGATTCTTTCACTTTTGAACACTCTTAATTCTCAGAAGCATAGTATCTCATTATGAAAGGTAACTTAGCCTTCTCATTAGTTCTTGTATTTTGCTAATTTCTTGATTTTTTCCTTAATCTTTACCTTAAAAAATGTTTATTCTATTATCAAGAGAGATAGTCCTGTCCTACTCCCCTATTTTAAATTCATGTTCATTGATTAGAGGCTTTAAGGCTTCTATTCTGACTGTCTTTTCCTGAAGTTTACCCTCTTGATCAGGTTCACTCAAGTCTGATTGAAAATCTCAGGTCAGAAGAGGCTTGCCCTTGGGGACAAGAAAAAAAGGCTTTGAATCCTTAACCCTAGCAACTAAGATCTCAGTGATTGATCCCCCTACATTCCCTAGTATGTTCCCATTCCTTTTGTCTAGTATAAGAAGTTGGCTTATGTTGTATATTCAACAGGTGAGGCTCATAATCTGGTAGCTATGAGATTTTGTGAAAAAACCACAGGAATCCTTAAAACTCATTCTTGTCACTTTATTTTATGGGTTCAGGTGCTAGCTAACATGTCACCTTGCTCTTAGACTAGGCAAGAGGAGACCTTGCTGTATAGATCACTGTATCATCCTCTGTCTGCGACTAAGATGTATAAGACAGTGTGGTGATTCAGAATAAAGCCCTTGTTGTGATACTAAGTAGCTATGTAACGTTGGGAAAGTTGCTTAATTTTTCTGTCCCTCTATTTCCTCACATGTACTGCATCCTTATGGAGCATTTTCTCATAGAAGTAACAGGTAATAAGCACTCAATTAATCATGCTATTATTAATATTACCAATATAGGTAGCAGTAGCAATAGCTGTAACACCTTGAAGTAGCCATTAGTATTAAATTACAGTAGCAATCCCAGACTGGTCCAAGGTTAGGAGTAAATCTACTTCTAATCAAGATTACTTGCTGATGTTCAGTATTACTCCATATAGCACACAGTCCAGGAAAAATGACCCCCCTTCTTGTCTTCAACGGAGTCTCCCCAGTGAACTTGCACCTCAATCCTAGCCCCCTGTGCTAGCCCCAGATGTAACCAGCATACCAGATGGTGGGGCTTATAATGAATATGCCCATCTGCAATCAGGATTAAACTCCTGAGAGATACAAGACAGGTAGGGCATGGTCATTCAAATATCTTCATTTATTCCTGGCTCAGGTTTGTGTCCCAGTTTATCTAAACTGCTAAGTTGGACTGTATACAAAAAAATCTCAAGGCCTGCTTTCCTGGCTTCCCAAGTCTGAATTATACCAGAGCCAGCCCAGACTCCATTTCTCATCCCTGGACTTTTCTTTGTCTCTAAGACACCCAGACAAAAGCACATAGCTTTCCCTTCAACAAGTAAATGCAGAAATAGACTTTTAAAAAGATCCTCAAGAGTTAGAGCTGGGAGTGAAGGGCATTATGGAAGTCCCTAAAGAGATAGAGGTAGAGGTAGAGGCGCCGCCGATAATAATCTTTGCAAATGGCTGCCTGCCTGGGTCTCTGAATAGCCTGGTAGGAGCTTTTGCCTTCATCTGTCCTCTTGGCCTCAACTTAGATGAAAGATTGGTTCACCTGTCTTATGAGTTCATCATAGAAATACATACAGGAGTCAACTGCAGTGGCTTCAAAGAATCAAGAGGAAGAGACTGAGGAGGCTCTGGCTCTAAGGCCAGCCGAGGCAAAAGTTAGCAGGACTGTCTTAGGCACAAATCTAAAGACTCTATCTGAACTAAATGAAAGCAAAAAGTGACTGAGGATATGGATTAAGTGGTAAAGCACCTTCCTAACAAGTACAGGGCCTCCAGATCAAACTCTAGACAACTGAAAATAATTAATGATTTACATTAATAAATAAATGAAATGAAATACCAAGTACATTTTTTAAAGGCTATCTTTACAGTTTCTATATCTCAGAGCATGTAAGAATCCTGGAAAAACAATCCATTATAGTCACCGGTTGGCTCTTGTGTGAATGGAAGAGCTCTGAAGGCCCTATGTTCCATCAGCATAGAAATAGGAAACCTTTAACTTTCAAAAATGGAAAGATGTTTCTGGGGCCCAGACCATGACCTCTAAAGGCCAATTTTATATGAACTGGTTCCAGCTGCGCACCAGGCATCTGAACTACTCAGGAGGCTGAGATACAAAGATCATGGTTCAAAGCCAACCTGGGCAGGAAAGTCTGTGAGACTTTTCAATTAACTATCAAAAAGCCAGAAGTGGAGTTATAGCTTAAGTAATAGAGCAGTAGCTTTGAGCAAAAAAGCTCAGGACAATGCCCAGACCTTGAGTCGAAATCCTAGGACTGGCATGCACATAAAATACATGTAACTGTGCATGCGCGTGCATGCACACACATACACACACACACACACACACACACACACACACAAACCAATCCCTCCAACAAATGTCTAAGCCTATGTCAAGGATAGAAGATGAGCCTGGAATATCTCATAACAGAATACAAATAAGCACTCCAAAACTCTGAGGGTTGAAATGGTGCAGGAGCCTAGTGAAAGAGGACCATACTGGTCAAAGTTGGGAAAATTTTAAAATTAAAGCTGGGTGTGAGGGCTCATACTGTAATCCTAGCTACTCAGGGGGCAGAGATCAGCATGATCATAGGTCAAGGCAAGCATAACTCCTATCTCAACCAAAAAGAAAAATAAAAACTAAAAAAAAAAATCTGGGCATGGTGTTGGTGTGTGCCTGACAACCTAGCTACATAGAAAGTATACGTAGGAAGATCCTGTACAAGCCCAGTGAGATGCTATTTCCAACAACAACAAAAGAATAAATGTCTGGGGTGTGACTCAACTTGTGGAGTGACTTCCTAGCTAGCACAAGGTCCTGGTTTCAAGCCCAGTAGTACCTCCCTTTCCCTCACACAAAGAATTACATAAATGCAACAGACCAAAGAATTTTGTAATTACCAAAATGGTAATGGTCTTGGCAATGACTCTTGACATCATACTTGAAGAGATCACTGAACTAGTTTGGGTTTGCTCCTGAAGGCAATAACATGTCTGTGAAGTATTTTGTCAAAAACCTAAGCCCACAGGAGCTTCTGGATCTAAGCCCAAGCACAAAAGGAATCAGGAAACAGTCATATGGTAAGTAATATCATATCAATTCAAGTCAACAAAATTGACTGAGTTGAACTCAAAAGATCAAATCCCCTAAAAACAAATTGCTAACCCAGAAGCTTCCTCCTCATAGATTAGCATGCTCTCTCCCTAGGCAACACTAGGCAATGTAGTAAAGACAGCAAATGATCATCCCTATCCCCTTTCCCTGAGAGCACACCCTTATATGACCATATAAAGCAGTGAGATCCCCCAAATCCCTGAGGTTATAAAAGGTCACCTGAGACAATAGCAGCACTTCTTTTCACTACCTCTCACCTGATGAGATGGGGTCTTGCTGGTCCCCTTACTAGCAATACACCTTTGTTCTTCCTACCTGGATGACCGTGTGGTTTTCTGGCTGAGTCTAATTTACTCCAACACAAATCCTCAAAGAAACAACTACCCCCTTAGTAAGTGGAGTAGAACTTAAAGAGACTTCTCTGAAGAGGAAATAAGAATGGCCATGAAGAAATACTCAACTTCTGTAGCCATAAAAGAAATGCAAATCAAAACAACATTGAGATTCCATCTCACTCCAGTTAGAATGGCTAAAATCAAGAACTCTAATAACAACAGATGCTGAAGGGGATGTGGACAGAAGGGAACCCTACTGCATTGTTGATGGGAGTGTAAACTTGTTCAACCACTTTGGAAAGTAGTATAGAGATTCCTTAAAAGACTCCACATAGAGCTCCCCTATGACCCAGCAAACCCACTTCTGGGCATTTACCCGCATGATCACAAACAAGGCCATACTAAAGCTATCAGCACAACTATGTTTATCACAGCATTATTCACCATAACGAAGATATGGAACCAACCCAAATGTCCCTCAGTAGATGAATGGATCAAGAAAATGTGATATATATACATAATGGACTTCTATGCTTCCATCAGAAAGAATGACACAGCCCCATTTGTTAGGAAATGGAAAGAATCATATTAAGTGAAGTAAGCCAGACCCAAAGAAATATAGGTCCCATGGTTTCCCTTATTTGCAATAATTACTATATGTCTAGGATAATCTTATCAGATGAGCAGACAAGATCAAAAGCTATGTACAGATGACCATATAAGATGATGTTAAGCAAAATGAACCCCAAGATAGGGACACAAGAGGTTTTTATTGTTGTTGTTAATGTTGTATGAGTTTTTTTGGTTTCTTTTGTATGTTCTTCCCCCTATGGTATATCCCCTGTTGTCCCTATATTTGATTTTGGTACCCTGCATCTTGTATATCCATTTATCTAATTTCGGGGGGGAAGGGAATAACAAAATGCTGAAACAACAACACAGGCTGACCCATTGCAACAATGATACTCATAGGACACTATATTGGAAACAAACTTTACAACTTCTGGGCAGGGGTGGGGGGAGTGGGAAAGGTGGGGGAGGGAAGGGATAGTAAGAGAAAACAAAGATGGGAAACAATGTTCGACAAGGAATGTACTCATTACCTTACTCATGTAACTGTAACTCCTCTGAACAGCATCTTTACAATAAAATTTTAAAAAATTGACAGTTTCAAAAGCTCCTTCACAAGTAAAGTTTGAGAAGTAAAGAAAAAGAGAACAAGCATAAGGGAGAAGATAAAGAGGAGAAACTCATTGAAAGAGAGTATATAATTATGTAACTATGATAAATTTTCCATATTGCAATTGTATTATTATTGTATTATTTGTTTTTTAAAAGTAGGTATTTGAAGCAATTAGGGAAATTTAAAGGATGACTGGGAAATGGATGATATTAAAAATTATTCTTAATTTGAGTTGTTATGATAATGAATTATAATAACTTACTTTTAAATTTTATTTGCTATAAATGCATAATGAATATGGCTAAAGGTTGGGAGTTTCTTTAAAATATACTTTGGGATAGGATACTGTGGTTGATAGGAATAGAACTTTAATAAGCTACTCTAATTTTACTAGTAAGCCACTCTAATGTTAAAATTTTATCATGTTAAAAAGTTAAGAAAGAATACAGTGAAATAGCAATATCAGCCTTTTTGTACTTATAAGACTGCTAAAAGTTCACTGTAAAAATTCTAAGGATTTTGGTATTAAAAATACACTAAAAATCTCCCAGAAAGGAACACCTATATTTTGTTATTATAAAGCAGAAAGGCAACTCACTTGATAAATCATCTTCTTTTCCACATTTAGCTTCCAGGTCTCTGAAAATGGATAGAGCAAGTGAGGCTCAGATGTTCTACGAAGCTGATTCAATGTCCAATTTTTCTAGAACATGCCTAAAAAACAAATAAAAGCCTGTTCACAGAGGAGCTCAATCCAGTTGTTGTACACAGTAGGATGTTTGGCTTTGTTTTGTTAGCAATGAAGAGTTGACTTTTCATTCACTTGAACAAACAAGGGAATATTGTTATATTTACCTATGGATTTGAATAAAAAGCAGCATGCTATACACATAAGCCATAGGTATGAAATTAAGCAATTGACATCTTAAAAGTCCAACCTCAAGAGTTTCCCGGAATGCACACTGAAGTTCAGGACTAGTAGAGTACCAGATCAGGAGTATGTTTAGTTAAACCCTTAGAACCAAATACTGAATGATTTACCAAAGAGCTTCAAATTTCTGCCCAGCCTGCAGTAAAAATGTGAGATCTGGGTTAAGGAAAACAGAGTTCTAGAATATTATCAGGTTCTACCACTCTGGATAACTACACCTATTTAACTTCATGTTCTTCAAATGAGTGAAAACAGACAATTTGATCAAGGGTCAGAATGCCTTGGAAATGGGGATGGAGAGGGGGGAGCTAAGACATTTTTTAAAAAATGTGGAGAGGGCTGGGAGAGGGCTCAGTGGCAAAGCGCTTACCTAGCAAGTGCAACGTCCTGGGTTCGATCCCCGGTACCAAAAATTAAAAGTTGAAAAAAAAATGTGGAGAGCTACAAGTATATGGACTCTGATAACATGACCTCATTCATTGTTTAATCTGATCACATTGCCTAGGAAATGAGCCCAACTATATACCTATAAACTATAGTTTATGCAGAAGCAAGAATAGAGGACTGAGATTTCTTTCTTTTTTCTTTTTCTTTTCTGCTCCTCATGTCCCAATTCTTTTTCCCCTTCCTTTCTCCTTCCTCTCCTCTCCCCCCACCAATCCTCCTTGCCTTCCCCTTCCTTTCCCTTTCATTTTCCCTTCTCCCCTTTCCCGCTTCCCCCTTCTTCTTTCTCCCTCTCTCCTTCCCTTCCCTTCTCTTTCCTTTCCCTTCCCCTCCCCTTCTCCCTTCCTCCTTTTCCCTTCCCTTCCCCTTCTCCTTCCCTTTCCTTCTTTTCTTTTTTTTTGAATCTTTAATGAACATAATTATATTAAGGAGTTTGAAAGTCTGCTTCCTGCTAACTTTGAGGATTTAAATTTTAAGAAATTATTTTGAGCTGGCTAAATATAAAGTTCTAATCTCTATTTCAGTAAAGACTGTCAGGGAGAAAAATCATCTGAAATTGAAAACAGACAAAAGAAAATAGTAAACTTTTATTTTGTTCAACAGTGCAGTTGTAGGCCTGGCTTTCTATTTAGTATCCTGTTTTATATCTTCTTAGGGAGAGAGATCCACTAGTGTATATTTTTGCTCAATAGGAATGCAAATTATTTCTCTTTGGTAGAACAGATAACCCCAAAGGTTACTTTTAAATTGAAATGGATATTAACCAGCTTTATATCTAATCAAAGGATTTATTAATTCATTCACATAGCTTTCCAAATACCCTTTGAACACATTTTAACATCTTCCCATTTCCCTCATTAGTAAATGAGCTGAGTAGTGTTTTTGGACATGCTCATTTTGTAGCTGCCCTTTATATAAATTATACTTTATGTAAATTATGCTTTATTGGGATTACTGTGTTCCTCAGACAAATGTCTTAACAACTGTCTTACCTTGTCCCACCTCCTCAAATTTTAATATTACATTCAATGATAATTAAAAAGTATTTTAAATTGTTCTAAAAGTATGTCCACTACAGTTGACTTAATGTTTCTTATATAGTATCATATCACATTTTGTCTAGCAAGTAATTGAAATAAAAGTAACCAGCCTAGAAGACTACATGGACACAGTCACGTAGAGCAAAAGGAGTTTATTGCCAGCAGCGCTGACAAAGCCAATTCTCTCATGGGAGAGGGAGAAACGGTGCCTGTTTCCTGTGGGGCATCCTTGTACAGTCACAGGACCAGATGCAGAGGTACTCTGCGTGTGCAGCTGGTCCCTGAAGACAGTGAGTAGGCAGGCCAGAATTTAGGTCTGGGCCAAGGGTGTTCTGCTGATGCAGCAGGAGCTCGAGATACATGTTGAGGGCCAAGGATGGAGATTGTCACCCCCGTAATGGAAGAGGATATGCTAACAGTAACAATCCCTAGGTAGTCTAATAGGAAGTTTACTCTTTCTTTTTTTTTTCTCTTGAAAGTTTCCCATTGCTTTTAATAAACTTTACTTGATTATAAGTTGTTTTTTTTTGTTTTTTGTTTGTTTGTTTTGGTCGGTCCTGGGGCTTGTACTCAGGGTCTTGGCACCGTCCCTCACGTCTTCAGTTCAAGGCTAGTGCTCTACCCACTTGAGCCACAGTGCCGCTTCCGGTTTTCTGGTGGTTTATTGGAGATAAGAGGCTCACAGACTTTCCTGCCTGGGCTGGCTTTGAACCATGATCCTCAGATCTCAGCCTCCTAAGTAGCTAGGATTACAAGCATGAGCCATTGGCACCCAACATTGATTATGTTTTTTAATGTATTTTTAAATAATGGCTTATTTAACAATGAGATTGGGGGGGAAATCCCAGCTGTAGGAAATCCTTTCATCTCAATTCATTCAGATACCATCACACCATGCAATGTCCTGAAATTCCCTTGTGGCTGGGTACCATCCCATGAGCACCAAGGTGCCAGTGGTGGTGAGAAGACCTCATGTGCCTGGTGGTTCAGATGTGAGCACTCTTCAGTCTGCCTGGTGCAGTTCCTCTTTCTCGTTCAAACATTTCCAAGCCTTCAGTCCAACAACTGGTTAGATTACCAGCTCTGCCTATGAGCCTTATTCCACATAGTTCTAAAACAATACTAATAATAACAACATGCACCAACACTCACCAGGTATGACTGGCACTTAACCTTGGACACTTTTTCCCAATGAGTATCAATTAGTTGTTCAAGGAGCTTCAGTTTAACATGTCCACTCATGCATCAGTACGTCCTGATCAGAGTCACGCTTCCCATCATTCTCCCTTTCTTCTCTTCCTCCTTACCCAGAGTTCACTTTGTCTGCCTATGAAATATAGGATATGTAATGCCCGTTGAATGGTATTGTCTTGGCCCTAGCTTCTAGCTTCCAGGAGTTATTCTACTTGCAAGAGACACCGTGTGAGAGCTCAGTCATCACCCAGGAAGAAGATGAGTCATTATTATTGCTGGAAGAAAGAGCCTCTGCTATCACAGACTTTGGCCACAAACAGGCCTCCTGTCTGCTTGCTTTCATGAACTGGCTTTGAATCCTTGCCAGAGTTTTCAGAAAAATGGAAAAGAAAGGATTTGTAGTATTTATGAGGCTCAGTCCTTATCTGAGTTCCCAGGGCTGGATTGTCCATTGGAAAGAAGCCATCCCATGGCTCCATCCCCCGGCTGTGGCCTCAAAGGCTCTGGTTTAGCACCCTGCCCCCTATTTTCACATGTTATAGCTTGGTGAAGATTCTCTGATACCTGTTTTGGGGGCACTTAGGATGACATACTTGATGTTGGCAATGTTTCTAAGCACAACATTGTAGTTGCCTCTTAGCAATGAGGAACTGAGCAGGCTCAGCAAAATAGTTTGAAAACCGAGCTTGGAAACCCATTTGGTTTCAGGTAAACAGGCCTTTTTGTCTCTTTGTGGATTTTTGTGGGGGTTTTTCTTCCTTTTGTTTTGTATTCTCAGATAAATTCTAAGATGATAGAAAAAAAACACTCAATAAAGCTCTAAGTTTCATTTGGATTATGGGATTCATGAGTAAGAAAAAAAGAACAACATTCCAAAAAAGCTTTGCTCTGATTGATAAGGTGATCATGGATGACAAATGCAACCTCACTGGAATTTTCTCTTTGCACCATTCATCTCTCTTGCTGTCAGTGTTTTCCTCTTGCTCTGATTACAGTCTGTAAAGGCAAGAACAAGAGGGCATATGGGAAGATGTTTGGAACATCTCCTAAGAAGCTCCTCCTAAGGACTTTTCACTCATGGATTAGAAATACAGGCTACCAGATTGTAGCACATGAACCAGGCCATTTTTTTTCATGCCATAGGTATGATGTTTCAAGACAGAAAATGTTTGCTAAGTGAATTGGGCACATTCTATGTGAAAATCATATTCCACAATTACAAGATAACTAGAATTACAACTAAATTTGGCTGAAGAATGTCTGTAACATTCAGTCCTAATATGATGAATTGCAATCTATTTTAGCATGAACATTAACCCTGTCTAAGGAGTACACATACTCTTGTAAACAAAAACTGTCTCAGCCAATCACAGGTAACCCATTGTTCTGACAATATTTAAATAAAGCCAACACTGAGCTGCACCTAATGAAGCTGTCTCTGAAGTTGCCTCTCGTGTCTACTTCCTATACCTTACTTCCGATTTCTGCCATAATCACTGACTGACTTCATTTCAGGTTTTTGGAACCTATTCTGATTCTGAGGGATTCTTTGATACATGACAAGTAAATCAGCAGCCAGTTCAGTCTCCCAGTTGGTTGTGACTTTGGCAAATGTTCTTTAGACACAGCTAAGAGAAACTCACTTAACTGAAGCTGTTGCAAAACTTGGCTTTGTGGTTACTACATTTACAGACGTTGTCATTTGTAAGTCACTTCACACAACAGCCCGGGCAGCTTCTGTGGTCGTAGGAGGATCAAACTGCTTTAACATCAGGACTGTTAGAAAGTAGTAGTTTGTAAAATGTTCAGCCAATTTTGACAGAAAAACAGCATCTAAAGTAAGCTGGTTCAAATTATAATCAAAAATAATTTAATGATTGTTTTGTACCTAAGCAATCATAAGCATTTAAATTCATGTGTTAGTCATATGTGTGTTTTCTTTTAATTCCAAGTTTTATCTCTTGAGCTAAACTGAAAAGTTTATTAATGTCTTTGTTGCCATGTATGGCAAGTCCAGTCATGCATCTGGGTAAAAGAGGAAAGATGCCCTTCACAGGCTTGCAGTTTGAAGTGTATGATAATGTGCAAGGCAAGTTCTCTGAATGTGGTCTAGAATGCAATCCAATGCTGGGTAGTTGATTTTAGCTCTAAATTATTTTTTATGAGTCTTTATTTTGTAATATGTTAGAATAGTTTGAAATGTGAACTTGTTTCTACCTTATAGTATTTCCTTCTCTCCCTTCAGCTTTCTGTGTCCAGTCAGCCTGGCCATTCTGCAAGCATGGCCTCAAGGAAGATAAGACATCACAGAGCAGACACCACTAAGTCAGTTCAGGCTTTTAGAACTACACAAGTCAAGACCTATAGGGAAGCAGGAAGGACAGATGGAGGTAAGCAATGAACTTGGAAGAATGTTGCTCCTGGAGCTTTTCTACCTGGAAGATGACCAACTCTCCTTGGGATACAGGATGTGGGACAGAGGTGATAAGGATTCAGAAACTGCTGCTTCTGGAACATTGTGTTATGCCTCTGTCCAACTGTGTAGGTGGGCTAGGAGTAAAGACAGACAGACAGATAGATAGATAGATTGATTGATTTATTCAGAGTGATATTTGGAAGTAAAGAAACTTGTGTCCAGCCCTGGGTAGAAAGCTAGTTAGAAGTAGAAGTGACAGGACCAAAAGAATGTGGGGCTCTCTAAACAGATGGTGCAGATTATGGGTGAGTTCCCAGCATGTGGGTAGAGTAAATCTTCCGGTGACTCAACATTGACCTACATGTACAGATGACTGATGGCCTGCTGTGGCAAGATCCATTATTTGCCAGTTCTCTGCACTGAATACTGAACTCACACGCAGCTCCAGGAAATGAGGAATGCTGAATTGATGGTTTTCATGACACCTCCAGAAGAATGAACTCTGCAAGATCTAAAGATCCAGAAAATAAACACTTTTTTTTGAATACCGAATTTTTAAAACTGAGTTCAGTATTCAGAACAGAGTGGTTATTTGTGTTTTCAACTTTTTCTGTGTGTACTTTTCCCTCTATCCTGTCTACTTCCCTTCTCTGTTCAATTCTAATTTTGTTTTAGAAAGAAAGTGACAAAAGAATAGGTTTTTAGAGTTACCTCACCTAGACATATTTGCACTCTGAGGGAGATTAGAAACTCAGACCACAGGCAAAGAAACCTATCATTAGTAGAACACCTGTGCATTTCTATTCACACTGTCAGAACAATGGCTTTCTAGTAGTGCTCTCTTCCCAGGTTCTCTGGTCACACTAAAGCTTCCTTCACACAGAATAAGGAAAACTTGTTTAAAGACTGTCCACTACACTGCTTCTCAGAAAGCAAGTGCAATGTTTTTTATTAGCATTCCTCTAAGAAACTTGTTGAGACATTTTTCCTCCTCCATTAGATTTTAATACCATAGAAACAGTATTAAGAGCCATTATAGTCTCTCTCTCTTTTACTTCTCTCTCTCTCTTTCTCGTGTGTGTATGTGTGTGTGTGTGTGTGTGTGTGTGTGTGTGTGTGTGTGTGTGTGGAGGGTGGATATTGATACGCCCCAAATGGTCATGTAGTAAAGTTTGGCCATTAGATGATGTTTTCAGTAGGTGGTGGGACCTTTAGGAAATAGGGCCTATGGGGAGGTCTTTAGGTCATTGGAAGTATCTTATTGAAGGGGATTATGGTACGTCAGTCTTTTTATCTATCTCTCTTTTGATTCCTGGCCATTGAGAGGTTTTACTCTATGACAAAACAAAATCCCACTATGGTGTTCTGCCTTGTCTCAGGAACAACACAAGAAAGGGAAACCAATCAAGGACTGAAACTTCCAAAATTGTAAGCCAAAAGAAACAACAAAAATAAAGTAAAAAAAGAAACCTTTATCTATATAAGTTGTTTATACTAGGTATTTGTTATTGTTACAAAAAGCTGACTAATACACCCAAAGAACCAATTTTTCTCCTTGGGAGACAGATTAGCCTCATCAACGGTTCTTTTCATGTGACCACGCTAGACTAGAATTCATAGAGCCACAAATACAAAAGGCCCGTTGTCCTCCTCTTCTTCTAGCCTTGTTCCCTAGCTTTGAGATAACTCAGGCTCTTTGTAAGTAAGGCGAAGAACTTTCTCATGCTGTGGTTATTCACAGCTTCAGGAGACACAGTAAATAGATTCTTGGGAAATTTATGTTCAAGGCCCAGCCAGTGGAATCTGAGGCACCTGACTCGCATCAAAGTGTTCCTATAAACAGATAGCCAACCAAAATCCCTTTAAAATGGTATCCTGTGGTCTCATTGAACCTTTGCAACAATTGCCCTTTGTTAGATCAGCGTGATGGGGTATTTTGTATGATGGAAGCAAATAATGAACAGTTATATACATGGGCTATAATTATAGGAAGCATAATAGTATCTCACATTTTTATTGCTTGCTTTCATCTTCATGAATCCCAGGCCATTTTGCACATTATATCATTAATGATAAAAAATACACCTACATTAATTCTTCTTTTTCAATGTAGACATTATAACATAGGCTGTATAAGTAAATCTGTTCCTATGCAAAGTTGCAATTTAATTAGCACTGTAGAAGGGTTGAACTTTCTCATACTCTACACTACTGCAATCCACTTGCTTTAGACAGACTATACCTTCATCCACTTCCATATGGTGGTATGCCAAGCCCAGGAGCAGTTAACTTACTCATTCATATTCATTCATTCATCTATGAGCTGACTGTCTATTCCTGAGGTACCCATAGTTGTGGTGGATGCTGGCTTTCTTTGTCAAGGACACAAGCAACGTGCTGGAGGATGATCTGAAGGCAGAAAAACTGCAAGGTATGGAAAATGTCAAGTTTCCTTCCTGGCACTCACTTTAAACATATACTCATACTTGCCTGAAGCATGAAGCCCTTTGTCTCCCTTAAATTAAAGTGAAGATAGAGCACTCTTCTCCTGCTTGACTCCCCAATGCATTCTGCAGTCCCTGGCAAAGACTTGCATGTGCTCCATCACAGCAACCACCTTGGCAGCTCCTTTTCCTTCAAGAGGGTTTTATGTTGTTCTCAAAGAAGAAAAGAAAGAGGTAGCCTGAACAGGTCAGCAGCCAGCATGAGTCTCCATCACCCTTCTAGCGATGTATCCTGACTTCTTTGGCTTAGTATGGCTTGGTTTGTTCATCTGTTTGGGATGGTACAACTAAAATCTGAGTAGGATCTTGATGAGTGGGTTGTGGTACCCAAGCAGGAAGCTATTTCCAGGAAAAGGAAGCAATTTAAGGTGAGACCCGGAAGTTAGAGAGAGCAATTGTTTCTCAGGAACAGAAAGATCTTCAGATGGAGCCTTCAGGCTGCAGGAATACTGACAGATATGGGGCGGGGGAGTACAGGAGGAAAGGTGTGCAGGGGGAGGGGGATATAGGAGAAGGAGTGCAGGGGGAGAGAGGAAAGGCCCAGATCCTACAGGCTCTTGCAGGAACTTCCATTTTATTTTTTAAGCATTACAGTAACATAGTCCAAAATGATTTTTTCAGCTACCTAAGGGCAAACAAATTGGATGTGAATAGCAAGGAATAACAATGAAGCTAGGTACCAGTGGGTCACACCTGTAATCCTAACTACTCAGGAGGCTGAGATCTGAGGATTGAAGTTTGAAGCCAGTAGTTTGCTGTCTGTGAGACACCTATCTCCAATAACCAGCAAAAACGTAGACGTGGAGCTGTGGTTCAAGTAGTAGATGCTAGCTAGCCTTGAACAAAAGTGCTCAGTGACAGTGCCCAGACCCTGAGTTTGAGCCCCAGGATAGGCACCAAAAATAAATAAATAAATAAGTAAAGACAGAAGAGCAATGAAAATATGGAGGTAAGGAGATGGAAGAGGGGACTACTGTGGTAGTACTAAGCAATATTAAGTACTAAGACAGGACTTGATAGGTGGCAGTGGAGCCAAGTGGAGGATTTGTATTTTGGGGGTGTAACTTGTCATTCTCGGCACAATAAGGGGAGCAAAGGAAAATGAGATGCGGTGAGTGAATGCTGAGTTTCAGGCCTAAGGCTGTTTAGTGAGGTGGTCAAGGCGGAGAAAATAATTTTTCTGGGTTCCAGGGGAGCGTGCGAGTCTGGAGTCCAAGTCTAAGTAGTTGGAGGCTTGAACTGTGTCAGAATTCAAGGGCTGGTATTAATGATTTCCAGACACAATTTCCAAACAGAGAAATTGAGCCACTCTTGATCTACGGTGTGGTTTTGCCCAGAACCAGAAGTCTAGGAACCAGAGAGATGGAGGCGAGGAAGGCATCCCTTACTTTTGCCTGTAAGGATGCACTTCAAATACTTTGCTTCCATTTTTTTAGTGGTGGTACTGGGGTTTGAACTCAGGGCTCTGTGCTTGCTAAGCAGGTGCTTTATGACTTGAGTCACATCCCCCCATCATTTACTTCCATTCTTAACTTCTACACTCTTCCCCTCCAAGAAGAAAGTTTTTAGAAGATTCCATAGTCGAAAACGGTCACTTCTTTATGTTTCTGCTGCAATAAAACGACAGCAATACAGTGAGCAATGACTTGCACGCAACCTTCACCTCTGCACTTAGACTGGCTATGTACAGGGGTGGTCTGGCTTCGGAGAAGACCTAGAGCTGAGGGACAAGCTCACCATATGGATTAAGAGAGAGTGGAGTTTTCTGTACTTAAAAGGGCATGAGAAAGTGGGTAAAAGGGAAGGCCAGAGTGGAGTTTTTGGTTCAGAATGGGAACATGTTTGAGCATAAAAGTTGAATTGCTATAACTGGATAAGGAAAGCTGCACTGAGACTTAGGGCTGTGATTAAATTCATCAGGAATTTGAAGCACGATGTTGAGATGGATGAGCTGTCAGGGTCAGTGTTTCTGCCTCCAACAGGTCACTTCATTGGATGAAGCTTCCAAAACCTTTGCTCCTTGAGGCCCTGATAAGAGCTGGAATGCCAAACTACAGTTCTGGGTTGGGCTGGTCTCATAATGCAGGCCTTGAGCATATATGAGCTTCTTAAGGGATTTTCTTTTTTACCCATTTAGATTTATAATTCTAAAGCTTTGGGGAGAATGATATTCTGAGATCAGCTGGGTTCAATGCATGATGTTTCTTTATATCACACACGATGTATCTTTATATCACTGCCTAGCCTCCCATCTGAACTTGACACATGCAGCAATGCCTTGGATGAGAGGAATTGCCTCCACACGGGGTGGACATCAAGGCTGTGCATTTTTTTTAAAGTTCTTACAGGTTGTTGTTAGCTGGGAATTGATCCTACTCTCCATCCTTTTAAATGACCTTTCTCTGTTAAAGACTATGTGGTAAATGAATGAGTTGTTATTTACAAAGTAATAACAACGAATACTGTTGAAGTATGATGGGGGGGCATAACATGTTTAATGTCCATTAAAGTGGGTCCTTCCTTATTCCCTTTCTTTCTTTCTCTTTCTGTTTTTCTTTTCTTTCTTTCTTTCTTTCTTTCTCTTTCTTTTTTCTTCTTATTGTGAAAATACTGTACAGAGGAGTTACAATTACATGGGCAAGATAATGAGTACATTTTTTTAATTTTTATTTTATTTTATTTTTATTTATTTTTTTTTAAAATTTTATTTGTGAAGATACTGTACAGAGGGGTTACAATTACATGGGCAGGATAATGCGTACATTTCTTACCAAGCATTGCAGCCTCCTCCTTTTGTTTACCCTTC
>NW_012267220.1:23564730-23655817 GCF_000151885.1 Dipodomys ordii | reverse complement strand
GTTGGAGCTGGCAGCTCCTCCGAGCTTTGTCGGTATCCAAGATGGAGATCACTGGTGCTGGGGGGGGAGGGGTGGCCTTCCCTCCTCTGCTCCCTGAGAAGGAGTGAGGATGTCGGGCTTCTACTCATGCCGAGTCTTGGATCCTGGGTCGTCTCTGGTCTGCAAGCTGCAGGATGAAGATGTCCGCTCTTTGTTGGTTCTTGCTGGTGTTGAGTAGAATCCGCTCGCCCGTGTGTCTGGCTCCTTCGTCCCGGACTCTCTCATGAGTACATTTCTTATCAAGCATTGTTGCCTCCTCCTTTGTTTCCCCTTCCTAACCCTTCCCACACCCCTCATAGCCACCCCCCCAGCCAAAGTTGTAAAGTTTGTTTTTCGACATAACGACTTGTACATCTCATTGTTGCAATGGGACCACCTGTATCCCTATTTAAACAATTTGTTTTTTTCTCTTTCCCTCCACAAATTATACCAACATCAAATACAGTGAAAGCAGGGGTTATATCGTGGGGGAGAGACATACAAAGCAACAAATAAATCATCTTATAAATATGTTAGAAACATTCACAGGAAAAACATTTGAATACTTATCTTGGGGTTCATTTCACCAAACATCAACTTATCTGACCTTTTCTGCTTGTCTCAGACATATGCTAGTTATTGCAAATAAGGGAAACCATGAGACCTAGGTTTCTTTGGGCCTGGCTTACTTCACTTAATATAATTTGTGCCAACTCTTTCCATTTCCTAACAAATGGGGCAATGTCATTCTTTCTGATGGAAGCATAGATACTTTCTCTCTTTCTTTTTCTTTGTCAGTCACGGGGCTTGAACTCTGGGCCTGGGTGCTGTCTCTCAGCTCTTCAGCTCAAGGCCAGCACTACCACTTGAGCCACAGCACCACTTCCGGTCTTCTGAATCATTTTATTGGAGATAAGAGTCTCACGGACTTTCCTGCCTGGGCTGGCTTTGAACCGCAATCCTCAGATCTCAGCCTCCTGAGTAACTAGGGTTATAGGCATGAGCCAGGAGTGCCCAGCTATTCCATTTCTTTTTATCTCCTTCCTTTTATTCCTCCCAATGGTCAAAATATTGTTTGGTGAGATTTGGGAGCTTGGATTAGAGATTCATCTTCATATATCCTTCTTTTATATCATGACTACACAACCTAATCTTCTGGGACTATTTGGAAATATGGAAATAATAAATTTCCTGTAATCATTTTTCCCTTTTTCTTTATGCATACTTTATTTTTCAGTCTTTTACCCTGCAATTCTTATGAAATCACAAAAGGTAAGGTGGAGGGCCATTACACAAATGGGGCCCTGCTTTTGTTGTTGAGGAAAAATAACAGTGGAATCATTTCCATTTGTCATTGGGTACTTTTATGCTAGACACTGGAGCTAAAGTGATAAGCCAGCTAAGTCAACCCTGAAAGGATTTCAGTACAGTTGGACATGCACTTGCTGGGTATTATGGAAGCTACCTACAGTGTATTGGTGGTTATTGGAACACAAGGATGGGACACCTGGCCCAACTATCAAGGTCAAGGTAATAGCATCTATGCACAAGGCTGAGAAGTTAACCAAGTAAGGCCTGGGAATACAGAACATTCCAGGAGACAACTGTGAGTGGGAAGGTCTGCCAAAGAGCAGTGTCTGGGGAACAGGATAATTCCAATGTGTGGGATAATTGCATTGTGGAGGAGAGTGAGGATAATGGAGGGGAGGGAGGTTGGAGGGAGAGAACAGATCTTGCTGATGTGAAATGTCTGGACATCTCTGTTTCTTTCTGAAGGAACAGGGAGCCACTGAGCGTGTGACATGCTAGATGACAGAGAAAGGAAGAGAGACAGACCAGTGATCTAGGCCTACAAAGCTTTTCACTTGTACCCCTGTCTTAAAGGTTTCAAGCATGAACCTCACAATATGATTATCTATCTATTTATAAATTATATAGAGTTGTACATATTTTGTGCATATTTCATAGAAATCATATCGAACATTTCAAACAAATGCAAAAATATATGTAAAATAGATTTTTGAATGCATACAATAGAATTTTAAAGATAAAGTGAAATATATAAAATCAAAGTTTTCAACTCTTGCCTCATTCCCAATGCGTTCTCTGGTGCTGACCTCATGTTCTTGTACTTGCTCCACCTTAGAGACTTCAGTGAGTATGAGGTAGATCAATCCGCTAGATTCTGACACTAAGGGTACAGTGGCACTGTGATATTTTTACTGTAGCCTAAGCATCCTTAATCTGAAAACTCTGAGTGCCTAACTGGTAAAGTCTATGTCAATATTTCAAAATCTAAAAAAATTCTGAAATCTGACACTCAAACATTTGGGAAAAGTCAAACTCAACTTGTATGCTTGTGCTGTGTCTCAAGGTAATTTGTACACTCAGCCAGTCTGAGAGTCCTGGGTGGGTTTACATCTCAATCTCAGAGTTTTTGAACCCTACTTACAACAAATTCTAATACAAATACCACAGTTTCCTAGAGAAAATCAACTTGTCAGCTATTTTCAACATTATAGAGAGAAACTAATTGTGCCGTCTCTTACCAAAGCAAAGCTACTTTTCAGAGTGTTAATATTTTTCTACCTTCTTAAATAATATTTTGATGTTGCTGGTTGAATTATTTTCATGGAAAGTTATGAGAGGATTTCTCATTGCCTTAGTTACACGTAAAATTCTTGTGAATTTTGACTGAATCAGCTACCTGACCATTGATGGAAGAGTGCTTGTGTTCACCTCACTTGAACGTTTGGAAAGCCAGTGGTAGAGTGAGGATCAGCCATCTGTGCCAGCAATGTGTCAGATGCCAGCAATGCATAGGAAGCTCTTCAAACTGTCTACTGAGCAGAGTTGTTCTCTCCCTGGTCCTGACTTCTCTGCCCTTCTTAGTCTGTGACCTCCTTCTACCCCCTTCCATCTTCCGATGGTCTGTTCCAGTACTTACATACCATAACCCCAGTAATATTAGGCACTGAGACACTCACAAAAATCAAGAGGCCCAGGTGATGGACATTTCATGGTAACTTTCGCTCCTTCTAGGAAAGGACTTAGAGATCCCTTTCCTGCATAAGTCTTTTAAAGCTCACAGATGCATATTTATAAGTAAATTTAACTTAGACATCTGTGAAGGCATAATTCTGTATCCAAATGTTTCTTGGGACACAGGAGAATCAGGGAGAATGGAAGTGAGAGGAATGATAAAATGCTCCAGTAATTTTTTTAAAGATTGTTCTTTCTGGCTGTATTATATTTCTTCATCTTTCAGGATCTGACTTTAAACGATGTACATTGGAAGTTGAAGGAAGATACAGATAGAACCTTTCAAACCACAATGTATGGGTGCATGAAAGGCATCCTTCACAGAGATAAAGAGAACATGAAGTTACACAAAATGGATCAAATTTAACCAAGGACATAGAATCATACAAGGATTTTTTTAAAACTGCTAGCATTTAAATGGATCTAAAGTTCAATGTGTTCAATGTGTTAAAGCCTTGGTTCCCAGGAGGAAGGTGGGTCTTTCAGAGGTGAGGGACCAGTAGGAAGTCATTAGGTCATTGGGCATGTGACTTTGAAGGGGATTGTAGGAGCCCCGCCTGTCCTCTCTGATTCTTGACTTTGTTGCCCATATTCCTGACTCTGCTGCCCCTTACTAGGGGCTTAGAGCAATGGGGAAATGTAATTTTGGACTAGAACCACTAGAGCTATGAAATAAAGAAAACTTTTCATCTTTGTGAGTTATTGCCTCGGGTATTTTGTTAATTTAACACAATGCTGACCAATGCAAAAGCCTAATTACAAAAATAACAACTTATCTTCAAAAATATAACAGTGGTGTCTTTGGATGAATGTTATGTTTCTTTTGTTTCCTTAAATCTCAGGTATTTCTATCGTAATCTGGAGGGAAACAATGAAGGACCTTCTTTTCCTGATGATTTATTCTCTCTTCTGTTCTCTTCACTATTTTCTTTTTCTTTTAATTTGAACCAACCATGAACACAAGAAATGATTTATTCTTTTGTTTCTAGGCCAGGCAATTGTAAGTCAAAACTGAAAGAGTTCATTGTCACTAGGGCTGGAAGGCCTTAGTGGAGAGGAAATGGTGAGATGAAGGAGGGTGAGTTGCTTAGTCCAGGAAGAAACGCCATCTTTGGCAAGCATCTGGCAAGGCTGGGTTTAAGGCTGCCACCGCAGGTGGAAAAAACACCTGGAATTTAATTAATAAAAAATGAGACTTTTCCTCAGACTATCATCTTCAGGGACATAAAGGTCAGGCATCCATAATTAGATCACTTCATTCTCTCATTCATTCATTCATTCATTCACTTGTTTAACAAAGATTTATTCAGCACCAGCTTATACCAGGTTCTCTTCTTGGAACTGAAGTTATACTGTGGACAAAACCAAACAAAACAAAAATGCCTATAGTCATGGATCTCACATTCTAGGAGGAAGTTAAACAATAGACTGGTAGTCAAATAAAGATGTTATTTTAATTAACAAGGAGCACAAGCAGTATGGAAGTCTAACACTAAGTTGAAAATGGGCATGGGTAAGAGGGAAAAGGTACAGATACTGAAGGGAATGAGAGTAAGTCCTTTCAACCTGCAAGCATGAGCCCAGAAGGCTGAAACCGTGTGTGTGGAATGTGAAGAAGAGCAAGAGGCAAGATGCCTGGAATTGAGGGAGCCAAACAGTGGTACGGAGGAGCTGGAGGAGATAAGATATAATGGAGGGCCATTATAAGGATATGACACAGACTGGGTGAGATAGAAGCTACTGGAAGGCTTTGAAGAGAAGTGTGTGGAAGTTATTAGGTCATATGTCGAGAAAGATAGACTGTGATTGGAGAACAGGAAGGTCAACACAGGAAATGAAATGAGTTCACTTGGTTCAGGATGCAGACTTTTCAACCATGCCGGACTACGTAAGTGGTGGTGTGGAACAGATGCAGAGCTGATTTTAGCTAGGTTTGAGGTTTGCAAATGAACGAATGAATGAATGAATGGTGATAATAATGATGATGACGATGGATCAGGGACCAAGGTGAACACATTTATTTTCTTCAGCTTATATAACAGACATTTTGTCTGAAAACCAAAGAAATGTATTCCCTCATAGTTCTGGAGGCCAGAAATCAAGTTGCCTGTGTGTTGCTCTTCAACAAATAGCTCTAGGGAGAATACTTGTTCACCTTCTTAATTTTTGGTAGTTCCAGAAGTTCCTTGTCTCATGTGTTCTTCTACCTTCATATCATATTCTCCTCTATTCTTCTGTCTCTTATGAGACCTTTTCATTGGATTTAGGGCCAGCCTAATATCTCAACATCCTTTAACTTAGTTGCATTTATACAGGTACTTTTTTCCAAATAAGGTCACATTCATGGGCTTTGGGGATGAGGATGTGGGCATGTCTTTGTAGTGGCACACAGGATTTCATGCTTAAACTGTGTAATGCATTAAATTAGACTCTGCCATCCGGTGCCATGCCAGTGGCTCACGCCTGTAATCCTAGCTACTCAGGAAGCTGAAATCTGAGGATCAAGGTTCAAATTATCTCCAATTAACTACCAAAATATAACTGGAAGTAGAGGTGTGACTCAAGTGATGGAGTACTAGTCTTGAGTATGAAAGCACAGGGACATTGTCCATGCTCTGAGTTCAAGCCCCAGGACCAGCAGAAAACAAAATTAGAGCATGCCACTGTGCTGTTATGAGTTGAAAGTATAGCAACAGGTATAAGTAGAATAGGTAGGGTATGGTGACCTTGAAGATCAAGGGAATAAAGGCATCAATGATTGGAATGACCCTCCAGTGGCTTAAGAGATCATCATCAAGAATGATGGCAGAATCAATGGTGGACAAAGTGATCATAATCCTGAAGCTGAAATTTCCAAATAACTAGGAGAGCAAATGGGCCAAACAGTCTGTGGTGTGAGTCTCAAAGATTAGGACTTCTAGGGAAGAAGGAGATAGAGGGATTTGCCAACAATAGCAAAGGAGCACCCTTCTGGAGAAGGCTCAGAAATATAGTACCCCTGGTGTACAGGGAAGGAGGAGACCAACAGCTACTCCCTGAAAAGGTTGAAGGGAAGCGGGGTCCTAGGCAGAGTCTTAGGGCGAGAGTTTTAGTTAGAGCAAGGAGGTGAAGAGAAACTTTGGGAATAAAGCTGAAGATAAATTAAAGGTTTTTGATAGTGAACCTAAAACTCTAGGGGACAGGATAAGAGTCTCAGATGTTTGGGGGTATGGGCAGTAAGGAGAGGAGTTCAGATCAGGAAGAAGCTAAGCCATGAAGGGTGTTCTGGTGTCTCCTTCTTGGGATAGAAAGAGGAGGTGGAAGAGGAAGGCTGAAAGAGTTGTTTCTCCATGAATCATGTATTACTTTGGAGCTAGGATCCTGGCTTCACCACTTTGGGATGACGGGTTCCCATAGCACCCACAACTCTAGAGGCAAAGGCCCTGATCGTGGGAGAAGACTGGAATCTAGTATCGCCCCAGGAAGAAGCTAGATAGCAGGTAAATCCTCAGAGATGATCAAAATTGACTGGAGGCTCAGAGGGCTTCACCTGGTATTTTCTGAGAATGGTGAAGAAAACTTTGGGGTGGCCCAGTGGGACAAAGGGCGAACTAATTCAGCAGTGATACTCACTAGACACTATTTTGAAAATGACCTATATAACTTGAGGAGGGTGGGGGACAGGTTCAGGAGGGGAAAAATTGGGAGAAAATGAGGGAAGAGGTAACACTGTTCAAAAAGAAATGTACTCATTACCTGACCTATATAACTGTAACCCCTCTGTACATCACCTTTATAATAAAAATAAATTAAAAAGCTGGGTGCTGGTGGCTCACGCCTGTAATCCTAGCTGCTCAGGAGGCTGAGCTCTGAGGATCGTGGTTCAAAGCCAGCTGCTCAGGAGGCTGAGATCTGGGGATCGTGGTTCAAAGCCAGCCTGGGCAAGAAAGTCCATGAGACTCTTAGCTCCAATAAACCACCAGAAAAACCAGAAGTAGCACTGTAGCTCAAGTGGTAGAAGGCTAGCCTTAAGCTGAAGAGGTGAGTGACAGTGCCCAGAATTCAAGCCTATGACTGACAATAAATAAATAAATAAGCAAATAAATAATTTAAATTTAAAAAGAATAACAATATATTCTTTTTGTATAAATTTTATTGTAAAGATACTGTACAGAGAGTCTACAGTTACATGTGTAAGGTAATGAGTACATTTCCTATCGAGCATTGCTACCTCCTCCCTTGTTTTTACCCTACCATCCCTTCCCTCCCTAACTCCTCCCTCCTATCCACCCCCCTCCTCGTCACCCCCAAGCTGTAAAGTTCATTTTGCACATAGTATCTTGTACATCTCATTATTACAGTGGGTCAACCTAATAACAATATATTCTATTGGTCAAGGGCACAGTTTGTTTATAGCATAGGTTATTCTAAGTCCTTAACATAGATGACCTTAATTCAAAATAACCCTATGATTCAAGTTGTAATTATTCCTGTTTTATAGAGGAGAGTAAGTAGGGCTTAGAGATCCTGAGTTTGGAGTCAGATTGGTCTGGATTAAAATTTGAGCCCCGTAATTTAGATATGTTAACCTGGACAACTTGCTTTTCCTTCTTATCTATGAAATGTGCCATAGTAGTTTTCATTATTGCCACTTATTGTAGGTTCTGCTGAGTTAAAATAACAATAAGCTTTGGGAACCTGCTTGAGTTAGCACTACAACTATATTACCATTCAGCATCGAGCACAGTGCCTAGCTCTTGACAAGACCCCATAAATATTTGTTCAAGGAACAAATATGTCAAGCCCCCAATGCTAAACTTGTAATCACTTTGCTATATCATATCTCAAAAGAGCATGTGTGTATATGTATGTGTGTGCATGTGTGTGTGTGTGTGTGTGTGTGTGTGTGTGTGTGTCTGCCTATCTGTCTGTAAGGGAGAATGGAGATTGAACTCAGGGTCTCATGCATTCTAGGCAAGTGTTCTAGTACTTGAGCTATAGCCCCAGTCCTTTGTTTATATTTGTTTTGGAGATAGTCTCACTAATTTTGTTCAGGTTGACCCTTATGATCCTCCTGTTTCTTCCATCCAAGTAGCTAGATCATACATCATACATGTGCATCATACATCCCTAATTCAAAAGGGGATCTTATATGTGATGAAGCAAAAACTTGAGTCAAGCCATTTTCCCAAGATCCTATAGCTAGTTCTTCACAGTTCTGTAACTGTTGTTTACCCCAAATCCGTATTTCCTTTTTTTTTAATCTGCACCACATCATTCATTGTCATTAAGGTCATTGTCATTCACTGTTGTCAATGCATGTCAATATCCTAAACTCCAGACTGGCATGATCTCAGAAAATATGGGTTTAAGAGCTTTACCCAATTCCCCATTTTTAGTATATCATATACCTTTAATCATCTTTAGTAATCTACTAAAATGAATAAAACACAAATCTACTTCGGTAATATCAAGACATGTTTGGCCTATAGACTCATCCAACAATAAAACAGCCAAACCACAGTATAGCTAGGAGGAGGTGGGTCTTATAAGTATCTTACACAGGAACTGAGAGGTGTCCTGATCTCCAGCAGCAGACTAGGTCTTTAGTGTGGAGGGAAAGGTGATAATTGGCAAGTTCTTAAACTCTGTCTCTAACACCAAAGAGACCATTGATTTCATCTCTGTGTCCCCTAGTTCAAAGCTTCTAGGAAGGGACTTACTGGTTTTCTGGTGGATTGTAACCAAGAACAATATCATGTAAGCACACATTTCTAGATGGCCTTGTAAGTAAAAAAGAGCAAATGGAGCCAGGATCTGGACTGGGAAATGCAAAGCACTCTGCTTCCTGTCTTTTTGTCCTGTTAGTTGTCCTGGACTTAGAGAGCAAGGTTATTGGTCTTTTTCCAGTGCTTATGCAGAACAACTGATTTATGTGTGTACTTACTTATTTGGTCAGCTTGAATCATGCTTTGGGTCTGTTGTAGCAACCTGTCCTTCCTTTCCCTGAATCGAGTACACATTTTTTTTTCAGGGTATCTTCCTCACTCTGCTGTTGTTGCTATTTTGACTTTGTTAAACACCTAGTCATAATACAATGGTAGATGAAGAATCCAGCACCTTTGCTTCTTGAAATGGTTTGAGTTATGCATTTTAACCAAAATGAAACATTACTCATTGGCATAGCTAAATCTCAATATACAATGGATTTTCATTTATTTGTTCATTCATTTATTCACTCAGGAAAACATCTTTTTTAAATAGCTGCCAAGTACCAAACGATGTTTTAAAGAATCAACTCAAGTTGGATGCTGGTGGCTCATGCTACTCAAGACGCTGAGATCTGAGGATCACAGCTCAAAGCCAGACCAGACAAGAAAGTCCGTGAGACTTTTATCTTCAACTAATCACAAAAAGGTGAAACTATGGCTCAAGTGGTAGAGCATTAACCTTGAACACAACAGTTAAGGTACAGTATCATGCCTTGCGTTCAAGCCCCAGTTCTGACACAAAAATAAAAAAGAGGAAGAAAGGAAAAAAAAGAAAGAGAAAGAAAGGAATGAAGGAAAGAGAGAAAGAAAGGAAGAAAGAAAGAAAGAGAAAGGAAGGAAAGAGAGAAAGAAAGGAAAGAGAGGAAAGAAAGAAGAAAGGAAGGAAGGAGGAAGGAAGGAGAGAAAGAGAAAGAAAGAAAAAGAAAGAAAGAAAGAAAGAAAGAAAGAAAGAAAGAAAGAAAGAAAGAAAGATTAAACTCTTTAAAATGAACTAAGCATGCTATCTCTGCAGTTCAAAAATATTTCTTGCAAATCTTCTAGATTTAGGCTCTTTTTCAGAGCACTCCATTTTCAGTAGTTCCAATACGATTGGGAACTTGTCATCCCTGCAGTATCTCGTCTACCCCAGAGCTGTTAAATCAGTATTGTACATCTCAACAAGACCTCCAGATGATTCAAATACAAACTAAAAGCTGGGGATTGATATAGAGTTTTAGTTTTGATCAAACAGGGGATTCTTTCTCTGAATCTTGCAAGAAAGGCCACATTTATCTCTCTGAACTTGCAGCTAAAAAGTCTGCGCTATCTGTTACTTGCTAAACTTCAGGTCTGCTGGAGCCATTGCTCTGTCCTGAGATAACAAAGTCCTAGAGGACTTTCACCAATCCCTGCTTCTTTCTGAAAGTCAGCACACACTTACTAATGCTAAATCCACTGCCCTAGAATGGGGTGGTCTGTGGCTAATCTATACTCAGATCATGACACTGGCACTAACAGGAAATCCCTTGTCATGAGTTTCTACCACTTTCCCATTTGATTTAAATCCCAAGAAGCTCTCCCATTCTGTGGCCCCACCTGCTTAGGCTGGGGCTCATGGACTTGCCCTGGGATTTCATTCCCAGGGTACAGAATGAGTGTTTCAGGGATAGTTCATTTGCAAATCTAATCATGGTAGGAATGCTGGCAACAATACAGTCAGGATGGCCTCACTGTGCTTTAGATCTCTTCCAGAAATTTGCTAATCTGATCTTGCCTCCCTTCCTGGCAGTGCCCAGCAATTTCCAAACTCGTACCTTTTGCTGCTCAAGGCTGTTATACTCAGCATTGATAATCCCTGTGCCTTCTTCTCAGACACCTCCAAAAGCCTAATAAAGGGCATATTATAGGCATGGAATGACACACATTGTGTGGCAAATGCTTGACTTCCATTTTCTAATCAGCTAAAATCATTTGTTCTTCTCATATTAGATACCTACTACCATTGTATAATTCCATACTTATACAGTACAATGATTTTTCCCTAGCAACCCTATTGATATTTTCTAAAAAGTATTCATGTGTTTAAAGGGCCTGCATTTTATCCTCTTAAAAATATTTTAGAGCACTTAAAATCATTTCTCATTATCTCTGAGGGGAATTTTGCCTCTTATGAGCTGCATTAAGGGCCATGTATGCTTATTTACAGTGAGTCCACTGTAGAGCTTCATGATAGGTTTTGCAAATAACTAATAATTATCTCAATAATGCTATGCATCCAGGTAGAATAAAAATTCAACATAGCAACCAGTGGAACCCATGCTGATTTGCAGTCTTACAGGTGAAGTTCTACTCACATGGAATCTAAACTAATAAGTAACAAATAGCAAACTTGTCTTGGTTTGTTGGCTGTGGTATGTGCCTGTGTAGATAGAAGTTGGTTCAGAATATCTATTTGATCATGTAACTCATAGGAAATGGTGACATTTGAGTGGTACACTGAGGTCAGCTATAGCTAACCTCAAACACCAAACAAAGCTGTTACCATTCAAGATGGCTGCCTTCTCCCTTCTCCCTCCCCCTACCTCCCAACCACTGCTTAGCTCTGTCTGGGAAAGTCTTACAGTAAGGGAGTTATTCTTACCTTTAAAGACTAGAACGCACAAGCAGATGATGATGACTCATATGCTTGGCAGGCGTCCAGCGACAACGCCTGCTGTTCCTATCAAAGGACAGGACATGCTCTTATTAGGAAGTGCTGCAGTAATAACCTCTGAAGTCAGGGCACAAGTCAGAGCCCACTGCACTCACTGTCATCTTACCTCATGTTCTGGGGTAGTAAGGTTTCCGGCTCATATTGTCTATTGTCTAATTCAGTGGATGCTTTCGGAAAAACATTTCATATAACTCAGAAGTCTTAGACTTTCCTTCCTGTGTGTTAGATATATGTCCAGGTATCTGGTTGCATGATCTAGAAAATTCACCAATAAAAATTCTTCAAAAAACAAAAAAGGAGATACCTGTTGTAGACATCTGTTGTAAATTTGCAAAAATAGATTTCCAATATCCTTAAAATGCAAGGTATATCATTAGTTATATTTCTGTGTATGTAACAATAAAACAACTTTTAGTGGAGTGCCAGTGCTTTATGTCTATAGTCCTTGCTACTTAGGAAACTGAGATCTGAGAATCACAGTTTGAAGCCAACCCTGGGCAGAAAGGTCCTCAAGACTCCATTTCTAAAAATAAAAATAGCAAAAAGCTGAGCTGGAGGCATGGCTCAAGTGGTTGCCAGCCAAACAATCAATCTGAGAAAACAAGAGCCTGAGTTCAAGCCATGGTAAAGCATTTGGAATTTCTCAAATTGGAAAAATTATATGTATGTTTTCAATAAAATTTAACTCTTTAAGAGCCCCAAGGAATAGTTCAAACGTGGTTGAGAAATATTAACATAAAGAACTAGTTTATTTTAGGAAACTATCTCTTAGTTGCAAATTATTACTGCAGAATAAGTGATTTTTCTGTTTTATATTATATTTTTAATATACACAATATATAGATACAAAGATGTTATAAGCTGTTTTTATGCTTACTCATCACCCAGCTTCAATAAAGATAAATTCAGTTCACAGCCAGTTCTCTTTGGTCTTCACTGTGCCCACCATAGAATTCTGAAACAACTCTTAGACATCATCTCAGCCTCTTGGCAAATATTCAGTCTGTATTTCTAACTGAAAAATACTATTATTTCACAAAAAATAACTTGTGATTTCACCATTGCACTTAGTTTTTCAGTATAATCAAGTATCTAGTCTGTATTCTGATTTCCCAAATGTCTCCCACGTAGTTTATTACAATGGGATTAGACAAAGTAGGATCCAACTTTTCTATCTGTACACTTACTAAATAAGCATGTGATAAAGATTACACTAGAATAAAAATACAACTTTTTTTTCAAAACCTAAGTTGGGGATTACTACTAGCTCTTTGACTTACAAAATAGGTGGACTAAAGTTTGAGAAAAATTAGTGTGGAGGTAAACATGAATTAAGCACTGGTGGCTTATAACTATAATCCTAGCTACTAAGGAGGCTGACATCTGAGGATCATGGTTCAAAACTAGCCTGGGCAGGAAAGTCTGTGAGGCTCTTATCTCCAATTAATCATAGAAAAAGCTAGAAGTGGCACTGTGGCTCAACTGATATAGCACTAGCCTTGAGCAAAAAATAGTGCCCAGGCCCCAAGTTCAAGCCCCAGGATCTGAAAAAAAAAGTAAATTGATGTTTGATTAGAATTTGGCTCCTGAATTCTGAGCACTATTTACTAGCTCCGTGACTTTAAGCCACTGTCAAAGAATCGACCATTTCTGTAAATGAGGTTAGGACAGTTCTGAATTCTCTTACAAGGTTGTCAGACAAAGCACAGTATGCTTAGCTAACTTTGAATTTCAGAAGAACAACAAATATATTTTGCAAATTTTCCCCAAAGATTCAAATTAACTAGGTATTATGTTAATTTGGTTGTTTAGCTTTGCGCCAGTACTGGGACTTGAACTCAGGGCTCATATTCACTCAAGACTAGTGCTCTGCCATTTGAGCCACAACTTGTCTTCTGGCTTTTTTGGTGGTTAATGGGAGATAAGAGTCTCACAATCTTTCCTACCTCTGCTGACTTCAAACTGCAATTCTCAGATCTCAGTCTCCTGAATAGCTAGGGTTATAGGTGTGAACCACTGTCCCTCAGAGTAGCCCAGGGTTTTATTTGCTCAATTTGATGATCTTACTTTCATGAGTACTGTCAGGATTCAGTGGAATTGCACATGCAAAGTGCTTACCACAACTGCCTTATGTATGTCAGCTGCCCCTCAAGTCCATGGTTAGGGAATAGAGGGAGGGAGGAAGGGCTGACTCTCTTGTCTGGCTCCCATCTGCTCTCTGCTTTGTTTGGGTACTAGTCCCCAGGTGGGTGATAGCAATCTTCACCACACTCAAACTCTGAGCTTCAGTCAGTAATTAGCTTGCACTGGTTTCCAAATGGCATTGAAGAATTGTACAGGGTTTGAGCAGCCTGCAATGGCTCTGATAACAAAGATATTTCTGGCTTCTTCTTAAAAATGGAGAGCTCTGGCAATAATAAGTCCCCACTCCCACCTGGTACCAATCAGGAGTGCTACCTAGCAGCTGCTCCCTTTAGTGGAGTCTGTGCTTGCCAGTAAGCCATCTGGCCTACTCACTCACTTAGATCACCTGCCTAACCTCCTGTGGGCATGGCAGTTTGTGAGCCCAGGCCTTCTCTTGGCTCTCTCCCACTGCTGGCACTTTGGCCCCAGAAAAATACTGCCTAAAGTAAGACTGGGGGCTGGAGGGAAGTGTTTGCTAGAAGGAAATGAGAATAAATGCTCTGAAGATAACATCTTTATTGGTCCTAATTCAAGAAAACAGAATGGAGTTACCCAAGATGCAAGAGAAGCGGGGAGAGGGGGAGTTGGTACAAATAAAATGAAGACCAACAATAAACAAAAGTGCAGTGTAGTCTGTCTGGCCTGGGTTGAAGAGGCTCAGGAAAAGAGTGGAGAAGCAGGTGAGAAAGACAAAGAACAGAAAACTGGGGAGTGAGGAAAACCAGTAGGGGGGAAAAAGAGGCAGGAAATGGCAGATGGGTAGAGAATATTACAAATGGACTTTTGTTCTAGTGGATTAGAGTCCGTTCAAGTACAATCCCCACCTGTTTAGAGTTTCTGAGGAATTCTTAGAAATATGCAAATACACTAACCATGGCCTTTCTTTTCTTCTTCTTGCCTCCACCCCCTTCCCCTCCTTCTTCCCTCCTCCTCCTCCTCCTCTTTCTCCTTTCCCCATCTCCCCCCCCCCCACAATCCTGTGCCTGTACTGAGGCTTGAACTCTGGACCTGGGTTACTGCCCCTTAGCTTTTTCTACTCATTATTTGTCATTTGTAAAATCCCATGTTTTAATTTTGTTCACAATCCCACTAATTTTTTTTTATTACATTCTAACATTTTGCTAAATTACTTGGTTTTTTCAGGATTCTTTTTTTATTGTTATCTTTTTAACTTCTTGAGTACTAGCTGGTTTTTTCTATTTTCAAGTCTTTCCTATTGAATTTTTCTATAACTCACTTCTTTTAGTATTTACATTTCAGATGAGGAGCACCACTTATTATTAAAAATCATCCTATTCGAAAGGAACTCCTGGGACACACCCCTCCTGACAAGGACATTCTATTTCTCTTGTGGTTCTGAGAATGCCCGGCATGGGTACTACAGGTAACTATTATTTTGCTACCAAAAGCAACAGAGAGGAAACAAGAATTGATGACGTGATTTGAGCACCGGGAGCAAATCATAGCTGAAGTCTTGACCATACCTTTTATTTTTCTCCATTTTCATCCTTCAGTTCTTTTTTTAAAAATTGTTTAATTATTATCTTTAAGTAGTTGTACAAAGAAGTTCCCATTCTACAAAACAGTATATGAATACAAGGTGTCTGACAACATGGTCATGCATCGCTCCTAACCCATCCCTTCTCTCACTTCGTTTTTTAAATTGAAATTAGGTGATTGCATAAATTTCACATATTTCACAGTATTGTGGGATATTGATACTTAGGCAAAGTCATAAACATATTTTAACCTTCACAAGGCACATTGTCATTACCATGGTCTATACAGTTTTACACAGGACTTTTTAAATATATGTCACTATATTTTTCCATTTGCGTGTGCTATTTGTATTGAGTTTCATACCCTTAAAACTGGGGCATTTTCTTCCAATATGGGCATTTAGATCTTTCTATATTCTTCCTCAAATCATTGAGAGTATATATTTTGATATATTTTTCTTATTGTATTTAATTTCTTTTACAGTTTGGGTCTTTTTAATATTTTTTATTGTAAAAATATTGTACAGAAGGGTTACAGATACATGAGTAAGGTAATGAGTACATTTCCCATCGAGCAGTGTCACCTCCTCCTTTGTTTTTTCCCTACCATCCCTTCCATTCTCACCTCCCCAACTCCTCCCCCCCCACCCAAGTTGTAAAGTTCATTTTCAACATAGTATCTTGTACATCTCATTGTTACAATGGGTCAGATTGTATCCTTATTTCAGCATTGTGTTATTTCCCTTCCCCTCTCCTAATTAGAAAAATGTATATACAAAATTCAGAGCACCAAAATCAAATACAGTGAAAACAGAGGTTATACCATGGGGGAAGAACATACAAAAGAAACAAAAAAATCACATAGTACATTATAAATACATTAAAAACAACAGCAAGAAAGATGACACCGCTTGTGTCCCTATCATTTCACTTAGCATCACCTTATATGGTCATATGTACATAGCTTTTGAGTTTTTCTGCTTGTCCTAGACATATACTAGTTATTGCAAATAAGGGAAACCATGGGACCTATGTTTCTTTGGGCCTGGCTTACTTCACTTAATATAATTTTTTCCAAGTCTTTCCACTTCCTAACAAATGAGGTGGTGTCATTATTTCTGATGGAGCATAGAATTCCATTGTGTATATATACCACATTTTCTTGATCCATTCATCTACTGAGGGGCATCTTGGTTAGTCTATGGTTTGGATCTTAAGAGAAGGGCCAAGGGGCTGGGAAGGTGGCTCAGTGGTAGAGTGCTTGCCTTTCATGCATGAGGCCCTGGGTTCATTTTCTCAGCACCACGTAAGCAGAAAAAGCTAGAAGTGGTGCTGTGGCTCAAGTGGTAGAGTGCTAGCCTTGAGCTGAGGAGTCCAGGCCCCACCACCAACAAACAGAAAGAGATAGATAGAGCGAGTGAGCGAGAGAGAGAGAGAGAGAGAGAGAAAGAGAGAGATAGAGAGAGAGAGAGGCCAAAAGAATATGTGGTCCTCAGTTGGGACCAAGTAGAGGTTGTAGAAACTTTAGACTGTGGGACTTAGTTGGAAAAATAGACTATTGGAGGAATGACCTTCAAGGGTATATTGGGACCCTCATCCCTTCCTTTCTCTCTATGCTTCTTACCATCACGAGGTGAACAGTTTACCTCTATCATCCACTCTAACAATGGTGTTCTGTCTCACCACAGGCCCCACAACAGTGGAACCACAGACCATGGACTGAAACTATGAAAACAAGAACCAAGATAAATCCTTCTTCCTTTTAGGTTAATCTCAAGAATTTTGATACAGCAGCACAGAGCTGACTAACACTACTTCTAAATAGCTAACAGATTCTATTTTAATTTTCCCTTATACTGGGACAGTTTAATTTTCAAATTATGATTAGGTCATTTACTTTTTTATATTTTTAAAATATTAATTATATTGATGGGTGACAGCAGTTCACACCCATAACCCTAGCTACACAGGAGGCTGAGATCTGAGGATCAAGATTCAAAGCCAGCCCACGCAGGAAAGCCCATGAGACTCTTTTCTCTGGTTAATCATCAAAAACTAGAAGTAGAAGTGTGACTCAAATGGTATAGTGCCAGCTTTAAACCAAAAAGCTCAGGACAGTGCCCAGGCCCTAAGTTCAATAATATTATATTGCATTACAATCAGTAACTGTGACTTACTTCTTTGGTGGGGAATTTTAAAATTTATGAAGATTTTTTTCTGTGTTAAAATAAGGATGATTTTTAGGAATTTTCCATGTATGTATATCTGGATTCTGTCTACACACTTTTGTGTATAAATGCATTTTGTGATGAAGAGTTATATTTTGTAATGAAGAATTACATGCACTAGATTGAGTTTATCAATTGTGTCATCCAAATCTTAGATGGCTATTTTACTGGGATATACTTTAAAAATCTCCTTTAAAACTAAATTTGTGGGGCTGGGAAGGTGGCTCAGTGGTAGAGCGCTTGCCTTGCATGCCTGAGGCCCTGGGTTCAATTCCTTAGCACCACATAAGCAAAAAGAAAAAAGCCGGAAGTGGCGCTGTGGCTCAAGTGGTAGAGTGCTAGCCTTGAGCTGAAGAGCTGAGGGACAGCGCCCAGGCCCAGAGTTCAGGCCCCATGACCGGACCCAAAAAAAAAACAAAAAACAAAAAACTAAATTTGCTCATTTTTTCTTTGTGTTTGTGCATTTCTTATGTAGCTTGTGCAATTTGTTGGCAATGTTAGGGTTCAGGGTATAATTTGCTAGATAATTGTACCTCTTCACAACGGAACATACCCTCTTTGTTCCTTTTAATGCTTTCTTTTGCCTTGAATTCCATTTTGTCTGGTATAGTTGTAATACTTGTGATGAGGGTTGTTGTTAGCATTTACCTTGTAAATCTTTTTAACTTTTTAGATTTGTAATTGTATCTTTTATACGCAGCAGGTAGCTTTTTATCTTTTTACCTCAGTATTTAGCAGGTGAATGCAATCTACTTACCTTACTGTAAGAACTGATATAATTTCTGACAGTAAAATCTAGCCAATTGCTGTTGTAAGTCTGTCAAGGAAATACACTTCTGTCTTTGAGGTTCACTTCCCTCTCCTGACTGTTTTCTTCTTAGATAGATGTTACAATTTTTGTTCTCCAAAACTTTTCATGCCTTTTTTCTTTGTTTTTGTTGAATTGTCTTTTCAGAAAATTACTTAATTTCATTTTCCACCATTATAGCTTTTGTGTATGTCTACTATTAACTCATCTATTGAAAGTGTTAGTCCAATAATCAGTATTTTAATTTCCATACCCTTTTATTATGTTCCAATCTGTGTTTTGCTTCATGGATGAGTGATCTCTTACACTGCTTATACCTTCACATCATCTTTATGCCTCAGTTTTGTTCCTCCATTAACTCTGTTTTCATTCATTTCAGTTCTTTTGTTTATGAAGTTGGATTATCTGTCATAGATAATGGGATTTTTAGCTGGGGGCTCACCTTTATCCTTGAAAGTTTCTCCTTTGAATTTGTAAATGTTCTATCATTTAACATAATCTGTCCCAGTGATGTAGGGTAGAGTCAAACTGTTCGAGGAAGATGCTGAACTAATCAATAACTGATACTGTGAGGGCATTACAACTCCTCCTGGCTATAAGCTGCCTTTGGGGCTTGAGTCTCCATATTCACTACTGTTGTACTGGAGGGGAGGAAAGCAGCCACACTGGCATTTCATAGTGGCCTAACCTCTCCTCCTGCTTTCTCTCCATTGTCTGGGTGAAGGGAACTACACCCACCATAGACAGCAGATTTGTCTCTGTGTTTGGGCTGCCTTTGTTTTCTTTGGTTTTGAATATCATTTTAAAACTTGGTAGCTTGGAATACCTCACACCCTCCTGTTTCCTTTCTAGAGTGAGTTAATAGAATTGACTCCATTCGTAATGTAGCTCTCATAATTTAATTTCAGAAAGCCTCTCTTGCTATTGTATATTTAAAATATTTACACTTTGAATTGCTTTGGACTGTCCCCTTAAGAAGCAAGGAAACATTTTCCAATTTAAAGTGAGATGTTTCTCAGGATTATCCTGCGCATTTCAATGCATTCCATAGGGTTTATAATTAATAGTCAAAGCAGCACCTGTTCTAAATCTTAATTGCTTTCTTTCCCCATGAAAACCAATGCTGGAGGTGTTGGTGAATTGATTTGTACTACATAATCTGGCTACAAACTCAGCTCCGAAATACACAATGCAGAAAACTGAACACAGTATTGGAAAATTCCCAAGGAAAAGCGTAATTGTAATTGAGATATTCAAGTCTTGCTAATGAATGGATATGGATGGAAAGTACTATTATTTAACATTTGGTGTTGGGCATGTGTTAAATGGTTATAAGTACATTTGAATATCCAAAGAAACTAATGGGGTGGTGTCATCTCTCTTATAACAACAGAAACCATGTAGAATTGGTTTTGCATTAAGCTAGTTGCGAAAGACTACATGTTTGTGTGTTCCTCAGTTTTTACGTTGAAATCCTAATCCGTTGTGCGATGGCATTAGGAAATGGGCCCCTCGGAGAATGATGAGGTCAGGATGGTGGACACCTGATGAATAGCATTAGTGCTCTGTAAAAAGAGACACAAGACCTTGCTAGTTTTCTTTCCACCAGGACAAGATGCAGGGAGAAAGTCTGCACCCCAGAAAGAGGGTTATTACCAGAACACAGCTATGCTGGTATCCTCAGCTAACTGAATTTCAGGCTCCAAGACTGTGTAAAATAAATGCTTATTGTTTATGAGCTTCTAACTTATAGTCCTTTATTACAGAAACTCCAGCTGAAATACTGACCCAACTTCCCCAAGGCATTCAACCTCAGTGTCATTTTATTCATTATAGCTCTCTATGCAAAATATTTCTAGGCTTTGAGCCCATCTGTGCCAGATGAGGAATGGACATGCTATCCTCATACCTCAGCTTTTTTTTCAATCCCACAAAAATGATGAGTCAGATGCAAACAACACCCAGCCCACCATCACAAGTGAAGCTGGTACCGGCTCCAGGGCTTGGAGTAAAATTTACTTTGGAAAAGATTGGTTAAAATGTCACTTTTACAAATTAAACTTTTGGAAACAGCTTCTATTATTGTTTCTTCTAAACAAATAAGACAAATTTGTTTCAGGGGGAAAATGATGAAAGACAGAATTAGCTATGAAGAAAATTTCCTGTCCTGCTATGGTTACAGTCTTTAATACTTAATCAATTGCATTTTAAATGTCCTAGAGGAAGAAAAATGTTATGAGACCCATAGATGAATTCTTTTATAATGGGTGTTTGATTTATTTGCCCAATTTTTCATGTAATAAATTTCCTGTAAAAAAGATTCATTAGTATTTCCTGTAAGATGCTCATTCATTTATTCAGTCACATTTCTAGAGTTCTGCTTTAAGGCCATTTTTGTGGATATGTTGCATTTGATGGTGGGGGTGGGGGTTGTTCCTTTCCATAGGTAACTGTAGTGATAGTTTCACATTGTGAGGCCCTTGGGTCCTACAACTGACTCATTATTCTTGCATTTACTGATCCAAGATGATGGAGACCCTCATGGTTTGTTGTAAACCATGTGATTTCAGTCAATTATCTAACTAATCTTTATTGCTATTATACTAGAATTCCATTCCCCAAAAGACATACTTTCAAAACATGGTTTATTTAGGGGATGAATTTGTTACTCTTGCTTGGTCTCTTGGATGGAGAGTGTATGGGTGAAGGTTGAATAAGGAGCAGACATCCCCTCCAGATGCTGAGGGAGAGCTGCAAAGAATTGTGCATTTCATTATGTGCTTAAGTGAACGAATCAGATTCAAACAGTCTAAAGCAGTGCCATGAAACTTGAAAGCACATAGGTCATTTCACATCCTGGTCTCTCTGTAATTGTGGCTTTCATCGTCCATCTCTGAAGAGCAAGGAGACACCTTCCTGACGTTCCCTAAAGGAACCATCATCATCAAAGGGAGCTAGGTTTATTCATTCAGCCAGTTTTTCAGATTTCCAGTTTGGCTTCTTGTGTTAATAAAACATGCATTAAGGTTGACAGTTGCTGTTGAAATTAGCTCTCATATTTATGGTTCTCCAAAGCCTCCTCTTCTGAGATTTCTAACCACAGGGATTTCCTAGTACTCTACTACTTTATTTCTCTGGGCTTATTATTTGAAATGTCAGTAAATGCAAGATGTGAATGAAAAAAATGTGTATTTTTTGCACAGGAGCATTTGATTCTCCAAAAATGTCTCCTGTTGTATGAAAAGAGAGTTATGCATAACACTGTCTTATTATTCATGTCATGTCAAAGCTTATTGATTAAAACAAATAGATGAATAATGCGCAAACACAAATAATCCTTACAAGTGACTAGATATATTCACAGTGTGTACATAGGCATACATCACAATTATATATACAGTAATAATTTTGGTTCTAGATATAGATACAGATGTCTTGAAGGACATTTCATTTGCTTATCATGCACTTACAAAATGTCCTGAGAATAATACATTCTGTGGATTTATAATTTTTAACTTTTTAAAGATGGGTAGACACTGGTCTATGTGGGATGAAGGGAGAAGCTTATTGTCACTCTATGTCCACAGATGAATCTTCATTTGGTTTCAAAAGGTAATATTCTGACTAATAATATAAGGACAGCAAATAAATGAAGTATATTTAATACTTTTAATAAATACTTTGAAGTTTTCATTGACAAATAATAATTAAACATACCTATAGGGCATAATGGGACAGTTTCCACACATATGTATAATGTATACTAACCAAGTCAGGGCAATTAGTCTGTCCAGTACTTCAAACACTTACTGCTCCTTTATGCTGACAACATCCAAAATCATATTAACTATTGTCAAATATACAGTTAATTATTGTCAAACAGTTACTCTACTGTGCCATGGAATATTAGAATTCATTCCTTCTAGGCAAACTACATTACTACACCTGTTGGCCATATTTCTCCACTCTCCTTTCCTTCCTTCCATCCTCCATAGCCCCTGATAATATTTATTCTACTCCACACTTCTATGAAGAAAGCTTTCTTAGTTTCAACATGTGAATGAGGTCAAGTCTTCCCATGTCTGACTCATTTCAGGTAATAGAATGTCCTATAGGTTCAATCCATTCTTTCATATTCTTTCATTGATGGATACCTAGGTTGATTCTCCATCTTTGCTATTGTTAACAGTGTTGCAATAATGTGGGAGAGTATATATTGCTTGACATACTGATTTCATTTCCTTTGGATATGTATACAATTGTTTTTATGTATAAAACAAACTAAATTTAGTCAGGCACCAGTGGCTCACGTCTATAAGCCTAGCTACTCAGGAGGCTGAGATCTGAGGATCAAGACTTGAAGCCAGCCTGGGCAAGACAGTCCATGAGACTCTTATCTCCAAAAAAAACCCACCAGAAAACTGGAAGTAGTGCTGTGGCTCAAATGGTAGAGCTATAACCTTGAGCAACGAACTCAGGGACAGCACCCAGACTGAGTTCAAGCCCCATGACCAACACAAACAAAAACAAAGTTTACCACAATGGCTGTATTAACATTTACAGTTATTAATGATTACATTTGCAATTATTAATTAAAAAGAAAAATTACAACAATAACTTTCATCTGTCTGCTTTTCTCAGCCATTTGGAGGATTTTTTTCTCCCCAGCGGTTTGTAGTTCAATGTGTTAAAGCAGTGATTCTCAACTCTAGGTGATATTGGATCTCACAGGATACTTGGCAACATCTAGAGAGTACTAGTTATCAGAGCCCAGGACTGAGTTGGTGCTACTGGAATATGAGGCCAGGGAGGGCTCATAGACACCCTACAATACATGGTACTGCTCCCCAAAGTCAGTTATCCAATCGAAAAAACAACAGTACCAAAGCTGTGTTATAGCTTTGTTATAGCATGAGACTAGTGGGAAATGTTAGGATTGATGGAAATGATAACTGAGATGGAAGGGGATATTTTTCTAGAGGTTGGTCTTACAGTTGTCAAATCTTAGTGGAACATCCACTTCTAGACACCTTTAGCAAATCTATGGAGAGAGGTATCATCAGCTGGCTAACTGAAAAACCTATGAGTATGGCTCTCCAGATTACTGCTCAGTGGACAATTCTCTTCCCCCAACTTCCTGTCTCTCCCTCTCCCCCACCCCTCCACCATCTTTTCAGGCCTACACTTCTCTCTTCCAGTCCGGTTTCTCTTCTGCTCTTGATTGTCTGTACTTCTCTTATGGATAGCCCAAGTCCTATATCCACTATTAAATGCTACTGTACTTCCTCAGGAACCACTGCCCACAAGATGCACACCCCTCCAGTCTGCAACCTAATTCAGACAGCTGACTCCTTCTTTAAATTAAGGAATTTTAATGGCAGGACCTGATAACAACTGTGCCCATTTTTCCCCCTCTAACATTCACAGAAAGATCTGTCTTTCAAAGAGCTGCCTCTTCTTTCCAGTATACCATTAGAGGAAAAGTATAGCAATTTACCCTTTGAAGTCTTTCCATTTAAAAGGGAACATGAGAAGATTGTTGGAGAAAAAGAATGCAAAAAGCAGCATTCCTCCAAGAAAATATCCCAGACAGATGAATTGATTTAGGGCTTACACGCAGGCAGCTTTTTAACAGCCTGAATAATTCAGCAAAACTGAAACAAAGAGGATTCTAAAAAAAGTAACTTAGTGCAGGGGGGAACTGAGGGTAATGAAATTTGCTTTGAACAATGTGACCACTGTATGTGAGATGACCAGAACACAAACACAAAAATCTTTGTGCCATTCATCGTGTTCTAATCTTAGAAGCAGATTAGATCGTGTGCATTTGCCACCATGGAATTTTACTTCTTTGTGGAATTACCCACTTCTTCTCTAAGATGAGACAGAACGTACACTGCAGATGCTCTAAGGCAGAGGTGACGAAGGTCTACCCATGTCTGGCACAGCTGTGGATCTCTTCCCTGCTTCCTTTCCCATGAGCAGCACTGTTCACTAACCATGGCTTGGATCTGCTTGACTCCAACATGCCATTCCCATGACATCCTTTCTCATCTAAGATACCTGAAGAGGACCAGGATGTAACTTAGTGACAAAGTGCTTGCCTAGCAAGTGCAACTTCCTGGGTTTGATCCCAGTACCAAAAAAGAAAAGACAAAAAAAAATACAGTTAAGGTACCTGAAGAACAGGTGGAATGATCATGGTGTGAACTGCAAGATCTTTTGATCACAGAGTTTCTAGAGTTTTCTTTTCACCCATAACATACCACTATTGACAAAATGCAACCAAGAAGATATGTTATTTTTCTGAACCCAAAGAACATCAATAGTCAAGTGGGCTACTGGAATCTAAAAACTATACTAAGTTAACTCTAAAAATGGCCCCAATGGTTTCTTTTACTCACACTTAGATCCAACAGGAAGTACAAAACTCTTGAAGCAGAGCAAACATGGCTATGCTTAAAGACCAGAAATATGGCACCTGTGACTAGCATGGGCCAGGGGAACAAAGTGGGTACAATAAAGACAGAGTCAGATATAGCTACACTGAAACCCAGGGTAGGATGCTGGGCTTTCATGTTAAGTGTGCTGGGAAAGCATCTCAGAAGTACATAACAGGTCTTCAGATATAAGAGGAACCATAGGTCTGTGGGAGAATAGTAGAAGGCCAGAATTGATACAGGCAGGCATCTGGGGTTCTTGTAGTAACCTTGACCTAAAGCAATGGTTTAGACCAGAGCTGCCCAAGTGAGATGATAAGAAGTGAGAATATTTGGATATTTGGGAAGTTCAGTGGACAAGTTTTTCTGCTGGCTTTGAACAGAGTTGAAGGAATGGCAAAGGAAGGTGAGTAACTTTTATATTTGGAACTTTTCACTGCAGGAACTGGGAATTGAACCCAGGGCCTTGTACATGCGAGGTACTTTACCACTTGAGCCATCCATTTTGATTTTGAGACAGGGGCTTGATAACCTTGCCTTTCTAGCCTAGAACTCTTGATCCTCCTGACTCTGCCTAAAGTAGCTGGGATTCCATGCACATACTATTACACCCAGTTTGGATTTGGAATTTGAAGGACTAGGTAGATGGAAATGTTGTTGACCAAAACAGTGAAGACTTAAAGAAGGACCAGCCATTTTGGGCATTTGGGTGGGTAGAGTGAGTAGGAGTAGAAATCATCTGCCTGTTCTAAATAGTTACCACTAAGCAGCTAAACATAGCTAGCTTTGTTGTTAAAGGTGGGTAGCAACTTCTCTACGGTCATTATATTTAGATATGTAAAGAAAATGATCACCTTTGCAACAACTTTTTTGAATGTGACCATGACTATGACTGCTTCTTAAAGTTGGTAAGAACTAACATTTGGTACAGTTTTCTTCCTCAGCCTCACATGGAATGAGGAACTTCTTTTCATGATAAAAATAAAAGAATGAAAGTCACAGAAGTGAGGAGAGAGGGCTTTTCCCCCCTTACACCATAACAAATCAGACTATAGATCATCTAGCTTGGTGTTGTGCCATTTAACACACCCAATTTATGGCTGACAATTTAGGCATTTGTTCCTTCTTCTTTCATTTTGACATGGCTGAGGGCTAGCATGATGTTTACATTTCCCAGAAGGGAGTGGCTCCACAAAGGAGAATTCTGTCAAGCTGTTCAGGAGACAGATGAGTCCCGGTCTGCATGCTCTATTGGTCAGGTCACTTTTTCTCAGTTGACTAATTCAGCAGTCATTTGACCCTCTCTCTGGTCTGGTCCTGACAATAAAAAGGAGTCCCCCTGCCTTTTGTAGTAGCAAAGTATTTTTCTCCCACCTTTCTATTTTTAATAAACTAATTCAAGCCCAATCACCAGGTAACGTAGTGGCAAGCAAAGATAGATAGATAGATGGATAGATAGGTAAGTAGATAGATATATATATAGAGAGAGAGAGTCATACAGGTGCTCATGTTGTACAAATATGTTAAGGAGTTCATTTGAATTGAGTTACTAAGTGGATATCAAAACCCACTGGGCACTCTTCAGTCTACCTTCCAGGTAGACTTGCTAATGGTCTATTTTTGTCTGAGTCTTTTTAATGTCTACAAAGCTATCAGTACCATGGAACTCCAAGAATCTGAAATGTATCCTACAGGTGTGTGGACACCTGAATTTAAACAGAGGTCGGCGTTCTCATGAAAACAGAGTGAGGGACAGGTATTTGACCTGGCGAGGCAGTTAGGGATAGAAAGCAACTGGGACAAAGGCTCATATGACAGGAAACTAAGAAAGAACATAAATTTCCTTTTTTGTCCCAGCAAGTTCCAAGTCTGGACACCTATGCTTAGACCAGAAGCAAAAACAGAAAGCTACCCCTCCCACTTTTACCCAGGATAGGAGAGGTCCAACCAGATGAAAACTTACATCCAATCAGAAAGGCCTTCGACAGTGAGTGACCTCAGCTTAACAAATCATACTAAAGATACATCCCCCAAGAGGGAGGAGACTAAGGACCAAATATCTAGGGGGAACAGACAAAGAAGGCTTGTCCTCCTAGGGTGACAAGGAGGTCCCCTCCCACTTGGGATTCTGCTAATTCTTCCCACTTTCTTTCATGACTCTCCTTTTACCTTCAAGTAAACTTGCTTGGTTTACCTTAATCACTTTCCTGTCTTTTTATTCTTTAAAAGGCTGAGGAAAGGACTGAAACTGCCCCTGGACCTTATCAAAAGTGTGAATAGTTCTTGGGGCAAAATCTCATACTGCCTTTCAGGTATCAGGAAATAAAGGACACAGGAGCCTTAACATTCTTCATAGTTGTTGGTGTTAAATTCTGAAAGGCTGCCTATGCCCAGGGCAATAGAGGGCTGAGCTGGTAACCCCCTCAGGCTAGGAGCACAAATTGACAGAGATGTGGGGTGACACAAATTTGAAATGGAAATTAGGTTTATGATTACCATCTGGCAGTCCCTGTTACACAATGTAGCCCAGAATGCCAGAGAACAGATCTCTTCACCCAAGAAAAGCATTCAAATCAGGAGCAGCTGGCTAGGATGTTTGTTCCCCCATTATAAAACTCACAGTCCTTGCATTTCTAAACCCTGGTTAGTAACCCCTTATCCTAAAGTGTCTTCCATCCTCTAGAGAGCCAACTCCAGGAAGAGCAGACAAGACAGCATCAATGTCTTGCTCCATGAACCAGACAGCCAGGGGTCAGTGGTCTCCCTTCCTACCTGAAAAGCAACCAATTCTTTTATACTCCAAAGCTTACTGCTAGGGACCTTCATTCAGGACCAGACATCCAAGCCTTAGAACTCAGAAAGGCTCAAATTTTAATCCAGGATGATTGCAAGACACTCTTTTAGTCATCCAAACTCCTGGACAATGAGATTGTGTAATAGAGGAAAAGGAGGTCAGGGATGGCTGCCCAGACAGAACCTCTAACAGAATGACATTGCCTTTCACCTGGGTTCCCTTACATTGAGATGCTTGGAACCTTGGATGGTAGTTGGTTTTACAGTTAGATCCTTTGATGTGGTACATAACTGTTTCTTTGAAACAATCATAGTGCATTCCACTATTTAACAGGCATATAACAGGCAGCATGGCAAGCCTGTACCCATCCCTTCCTACCAGAGGTAGCCTTAAGCTGGTGAGGATTTCAACAGCCTCTAGCCATGACTCCTATGACTTCTACACAGGACCAAACAAGTGAGAACAAAATCAGGAGGAAAAGCAAAAACCAGCTAGATCACACATAGACCTATCCTCTACAAGAAGCCAGAAGGAAGAGAAATTAAGGCATAGAATTACTCGGAAAGTCCTCGATTGTTTCAAAGAGTTTTTCCTGTTATTTTAGATATTTTGGCTATAACAAATGGTACAGTCCATAAGTCGCAAGTGCATAAGTCAATGCTGACAAATGCATGCACTGATAAAACACTTAACCAGTTAATCATTATTTTTAAGTAATCAAATGTCTAAAAGGAACACGGATAGGCTAATCTAGTTTCTCCTTTGTTTTCAAGTAAACTTAAAATCTTCTGTTTGAGACATCAGACCTTGGGGAAATTTAGAAACAGAGGAGCAAGTATCTGACTCTCCCATGGCCAAAGAGATTGTGGGTTTAAATAGAAGTAGAAATCTTCCCATCAGCAAGAAATAAGATCTCTGGGTAAGAATTTTTTATTTTAAGTTTTGTTTTTTTTTGGTCCAGCCGTGGAGCCTGAACTCTGGGCCTGGGTGCTGTCCCTCAGCTCTTCAGCTCAAGGCTAGCACTCTACCACTTGAGCCACAGCGCCACTTCCGGCTTTTTTCTTTTTGCTTATGTGGTGCTGAGGAATCGAACCCAGGGCCTCGAGCATGCAAGGTAAGCGCTCTACCACTGAGCCACCTTCCCAGCCCCTATTTTAAGTTTTGATACATGGAAATCTTGAAGCAAGTCATTTTTTAATATTATAAAATATTTGTTGAAAATTCTAATAACTTATACCCATCCTCTCTCCCTTTACATAAGCAAATGGGATTTTGATTTGGTTTGGTTTGGTTTAGGTTTGTTTTGGCACACATCTGTGCTCACAGTTACTCAGAAGATAGAAGCAGGAGGATCATAAGTTTAAGGCTAGCTAAGGCAAAAATATGAAGCCTGTATCTCAAAGACAAAATACTTTAGAAAGCAAAAGTACTGGGGATTGAATGTGTGGCTCAGGTGGTAGAATGCTTACCTACCAAGCCTGAGGCACTTTGTTTAATACCCAGTACTGAGAGGAACAGCAGCAGCAGCAGCAGCAGCAACAACAACAACAAAACCCTCTGACTTCAGTTAAAAAGTTGGAAGCCTTTTGTTTTTTTGTTTTTTTTGGGGGGGGTCCGGTCATGGGACCTGAACTCTGGGCTTGGGTGCTGTCCCTCAGTTCTTCAGCTCAAGGCTAGCGCTCTACCACTTGAGCCACAGTGCCACTTCCGGCTTTTTTCTGTTTTGCTTATGTGGTGCTGAGGAATTGAACCCAGGGCTTCATGCATGCAAGGCAAGCACTCTACCACTGAGCCACCTTCCCAGCCCCAAAAAGTTGGAAGCCTTTTGAATGCTACCAATTCACAACCTTCTTCTCTGAAAATGAACTTGAGAGTACTAAATGGTCAAAGTTAGTGTCTGCCATATTGCCACCATTTAATAGGCTGACTGTCCTTGATTATTCTTCAACCTTGTCCCCAGGTATTTTTAGATGTGAAGGTGATCCTTCCCCAGGAGTTTCTGGGCTACTTTCCAGCAAGATGGAAGGTACTAGTCCACTCATCTTTCTTCTCCTCTTTCCACTGGCTCAGTTCCCATATCTGGTGTAGGAGCCAGATGCCATGCTGTCCGTCCAGTCTCACCTGCTACATGGCTTCCACTGCTCCAGGAAAGCAGGCTGTGTGGATCGGTTAGAATATGCACCTGAATCTAATGTCAGCCTTCCTTCCTTAGCAACTTGATCAGTAGGCACCAGAGCTCTGCAGATGTCTCCAACGGGCCAGATGAGGAGTGAGGGCTCCAGAACACAGGTGGTCCTGGCACCAACCGAGTCTTCCACGGAATCATCTCCAGCCTCCCCAAGGCACTCTGTTTACCACAGTTTAGGATGCAGACCCTTTCAGGGCCCTGAGCAACAACTCCAGACTGGAAAGTAAGCTGCCCTTCCTGAGCTGGCCTACGCAGCCTTTTCATCAGCTTCCCTTCTGTTTCTAACACTCCAAGCCTGCCCCCACTGTCTGGCCCTGGCTTTCCTCGATACTTGTTCTCCTATCCTGTCTCCAAAGTTGAAGTTTCTCTCCATCTTGTTTCGGTACATCTCCAGCTATCATGCATGATATTACTGGATCACGGCTAAGGGCTCAATACTCAATAAATCTTGATTCGCTTATGATTTTATTTGAATGGCTTGGTCATTAAATCACAAAAAAAGATGGCATTATCCAGGTTCAGGTATGGTGGAACACTTCTGTAATCCCAGCTATTTAGGAGGCAGAGGTAGGAGGATTTCAGCTTGAGCTTGAGGCCAGTCCAGGAAAAGCAAGAGAACTGGAAGAATGGCTCAAGTGGTAGAGTGCTCACTTAGCAAGAATAAGGATGTGAATTTAATCCTCAGTAGGAGTGGGGGGGGAGGGAAGGAGGAAGGCTTAGTTCCCTATCAGAGTCCAGTGGTAAAGCCTCAGATGGCCCTTTCTTTTTTCTTGACTGTTTTTTGCTTCAATCAGTGTCCAGGATTGATTGAAGTTCAGTCTTGACCATTAGAAGTCAGGCAGTTACGATAAGTTATTAAAGGTCTTTGAAGTCAAGTAGAATTTTAACTTTCAAGTATGACCCACTGTCGTTTCCTACCATATTGGAAGCATAAGGACAGTATGGTGGGAGTGTGGAGAACTGAAAAGTGACTCACCCACACCCAGACAGTGTTACCTGGCATCTCTTGGCTGTCTGTTGCACATGGTGTATTTTACATGAATAAACTAATTTCATCTTATTTGCAGTGAAGTAGTTAAGCAAAATTAGGATTAGGTATCATCTTCATTCTAGTGATGAGGATATTGATGTGTGTGTGTGTGCGTGTGTGTGTGTGTGTGTGTGTGTGTGTGTGTGTGTATACTGGGGTTTGAACTCATGGCCTCATGCTTTTAGCCTTTTTGCCCAAGGATGGTGCTCTACCACTTGAGCTATATCTCCACATTTGGGTTTTTGCTGGTTAAACGGAGATAAGAGTCTTACAGATTTTCCTGCCTGGGATGACTTCAAACCACAGTCCTCAGATCTCAGCCTCCTGAGTAGCTAGGATTCCAGGTATGAGACACTGGTGCTCAGTGATTTTTTTTTAAATTGATGGAGAAATTTCATAATTTAAACGAGAGCCCAAATGTTGAAAAGCATCATGTTAGGATGAGAAGCCAAACCAAATGTCCCCAGAACCAGAATTTGCAGCTCTACACTAGACAGGCTTTAAAATAGCATTTTTTTTAGCTGAGCAATCATTGAGTTCTCACAGTTCTTGAGACTCTGCAGACTGTCAGGAGGTAGATGGTATGAAGCTTGTGAACACCTGGTTACTGGCTTCTATTTACCTCTCCAGGTATCTGCTGTAACCATAGTCTTCTGACTGCTAGAGTAGTGCACTTCATGAATGAATGTCTGAACTTGAAGGAGGTAATCACAGGAAATATGTAATTCGGCAGACTGCGCTTCATTAATCAGGGTCTGTTTGATTCCTCATAACTCTAGCACCTAGCAGAAGGTCTGGCATGTGGTGGTTGCCTAACATGTGCTTGCTGAATAAGCTGATAATGTTCTCACCCCTGGATTCCTTGCCTTTTGGAGATGAGGGAATACATATAGGAGGAGAATGACAGAATGACAGAGCCAGCGTGCATGGCCTTGAAAGGGACCTTGCACTGGACCATGCTCCTCATCAAGTGGACCTGCTAAGTCCCAGGAGCCTCACTTGCAAAACTCTGGGAGCTGAATAAGAAAACTTTGGGGTTTAGAACTCTAGGTTTCGATGAGTCAACAGCCAGAGGGCCAGAACTGAGAGCCAGCTCCCTATCAGAAGTATCAGTCATATATCTATCTCTTATCTGTAACAAGGGAATCTCTCTTTTTCTGTAGGAAGCACACAGGACAAGTTGTTCTATGCCCGCTCTGGGAATGCCCATGGGAGAAAAGTGTTATCAGACTTCTCAAGGAAAGAAACAGACATGTAACTGAGTGAGATGACTCAAGCTTGTAATATTAGCTACTTGGGAGGTGGAGATGAGAATAATTGTGGTTAGAAGCCAGCATGCATAAAAGTTCTCAAGACTCCATTTCATTCAATGGCTTGGCACCATGGCATGTGTCTGTTACAATAGCTGGTCACAGTGACTCTTCCCTGTCATCCCCAGCAACACAGGAAAGCACAAGAAGGAAGATTGCAGTCTGAGCTGGCCAGGGCATAAATGGAGACCTTACCTTGAAAATAACCAAAAGGTGGTAGGGACATTGCTCAAGTGGTAGAGTGCTTGGGGTACCCAAGGAGAAGACTCTGAGTTCAAACCCCAGGACTATCAGAAAATTAGACACACACACACACACACACACACACACACACACACCAGCTGTGTGTGGTGTTCTTAAGCAATATATGTCAAAAATGCCACATGAGAATAGGATCATTAGGGAAGTTCTATCGAGAGACAATGTCAAAGAAAGAATTAGAGGCCAAAAGTTACTGGGCCCTAAAGGAAGGCCCACTATTAAGAGAAAGAAGTAGCAATATGGACCGACTTATAAGCACTAAGAGTTAAATGTGTCAACAGTAATCTGCAAAAATAACCTGCAAGTGACATAACCAGCAGGTTATAGGGCACTGAGATAATTTTACAAATCATGGATTTTAAGCACACTATTTATTTTCTTAACTATCTTTATTATCTTGTAAGTATTTGTACGAAGGATTCGCGATTCAGCAAAGCAGTTGATGAGTACAGTGCATCCTGATCAGTGTCACCCCTCTCAGCCTTCTCACCCACCCCTCCCCACGCACCCCTTCCCTCACTTTTCTCCATTTGGTATATTATGTATTGACTTCTTTTTGCCCTTTAACAAAGCAGTGTAGGTATACAATGTATCTTGATCTTCACTCTCCTTGGACCTAGGCCTTCCCTTATTTTTCTCAATTCTGTGGTACGTACAAAGCATTCTTGCCTGCGTTCTCCCCCCTCCTCCCTTCACCCTTCTTCCTTGGTCTCCCCCTCCTCTCTTACAAGTCCTCATTTCCTGGTGTTCATTTTGTTGGTAAGATGCTTTCTGATCTCCTTTTTGGCTAAGATTGGTTCATTAATTTCCTGTGGTTGCTGTAACAAATTACCTCAAGTGGGATGGCTTAAAATGATTTAAAAAAAACGTTATTCTCTCCTGGTTCTGGAGGTCAGAAGTTCCAAATCAAAGCCACGAAGCTGCAGCAGAGGTAGCTGCAGCACCATGAGCCCCTTCAGGGTGCTAGAGAAATCACTCCTCCATCCTTAACTGTGTTAAGGCCACTTTCTCTTCCCTTATTCATCTTTCCATTACTGTGAATACCCCTCCACACACACACACACACACACACACACACACACACACACACACAAAGAAAATTAGAAAGGCAATTTCAAAGGAGGGAAGATTTGTTCTAGCCCAGTTCTTGAGGTTTCAGTTGACAATCAAGACCATGGCTCTGGTCTTATAGCAAAACAGCACATCACCTCCTAACAGAACCTTTAAGAGCATGTCCCAATGACCTAAGTACTCCAACTTCTTCCTCCTCACATTTCCCCTACCTCCTAAAGCTTCTCTTACCTCGCAGTAGCATCACTAGCTGGAACCAAGCCTTCAACATAAAAGCCTTTGGGAACATTCCAGATCTCCTCTATAGCACCTCCTCTTTTGAGTGTCTACTGTCCCTCTAGCTGTCCTTGTAGAGATACTTCTGATTAGGTCAAAAGCCCACTTCTGCCATCCAAGAGAATGTCATATCAAGAACCTTAGTTTTGTCACCTAAGATATTATTATGTGGCAAACACCATCACTGACCTACATATACAATAGTGAACACACAAATACTGGTGAGGGAAGAGACTGTGGGCTGCCATCAGAATCAGTTTCTCCGTATAGGAGAAAAGGGGACTGCTTTCCCTCCGTTGCTATGTTCAGGGCACAGATCCTGGTCTTCATTTCTCTCTGGAGAAAAGTAAAGGCAGAGATTCTGACCATTGTATCAGCAGGAGAACAGAAGGAGCAGGGAGAAGGAGGAGGAAGAGGAGGAGAAAGTAGAGGAGAAGGGGGAGCAAGATGAGAAGGAGGAGGGGAAGGAGGGGAAAGAAGAGGAGGAGCTAAAGGGAAGTAGGAGGAGGGGAAGGAATAGGAGAGGGAAAGAGAATAGAAGGAAAGGGGAGGGAAAGAGAGGAGGGACTAGATAGAGTAGGGCCAAACTGCTCACTGGTCACATTATAGGATGGATCATTGAAGACCCAGATGACAGATGGCTCTTTGTAGCCAGGAAGTATGACATAATCTGGCCAACAAGCAGGGGTCCCAAGACCCTAAGCCAGAGGAAGGAGTCATCATTAGGAGCCACCAGAGCATCAGCGTTGCTCTCATCTGAAGTGCCCCAAAGGAGAGATGGTGGGTGATTTATGTCATACCAGGTCTAACTCAATGTTTGACCACAACTGCGAACACCAAAAAAGACCTTCTGGCCTTGCCTATTCTTCCTTCCCTTCAACCTCAGCCCCAGAGGAACTAGAATCAATTCTGTGAGGCAGAAGGAATAGGAGGACCAAAAAGTCACAATGTCAGTTCTTAAGTCCAAGATCTTGATCAAGAACAGGAGAGGAGGAAAATCTTACTTTTGGATTTTCACTTTGGATCATCACACTGAACTGGCCATTTTATTTGTTGAAATACTTCATCTAGGACATTTTAGTTCTTAAAATTCTTCATTTCTGCAGTGAGATTCATCATAGGACTTAACCCAGAGGATTTTTTAAATAACTAACACTGACTAAGACCTTGAGCTTTCTTGAGTTTTCACCCCCACTCTGGGGAGGAAGCCAAGCTATAGAATTAGAGAATTTGTGATCATGCTCCAGAAAAAGAGAGAGAGAGATACACAGAAAGAAAATAATGCAGGTTTCTACCTGCATCCTAGCAAGCCCAATCCATTCACTGTAATATTTGCACTTCTTTTAATCGTTTAGTTTGTTTGTTAATTAGGCTCCAAGGCTGCCTTTTACTAATGTTCCTAAGGTACAGGCAAGGCAACCACAGGTATGTGAGCCGGTCAGAATATCCCAGGTCTTTTCTTCTTCTTTTTTTTTTTTAAATCAAAGATCAACAACACCAATCACCTTCATAATGTGTGCCACTGATTGAGCAGGATTTCTGGTCAGCCAGGAATGCTTGTGTTTCTGCTATGAACTGAACCACTGATCTCATACTCTGCTTAAAGAGTAGAGCAACGCCTTTCTCCAGCCTAGGTACATAGCTCACTGCTTTCCTCGTTCTTCTCTGGCTTGGGAACCCCCTGCCTTTTTATCTTCCTTTGAAGTTTCTACAAAGAGTCTCTGCATTTATCTGCTCCTGATGTTAAGCTACCTCAACAGCTGGAGCATACAAACTCAGGCAAGAATTGAATAAAGAAGTTGGATGCCAGACTTCCATCTCCTCTTTTCTTCTTTGTAGGCCCAGGCAGTGAGCCTAAAAGGTGAATGGAGGTGAAGAGTAAACTCACAGTTTCCCATATTTTGGAGGACATGGGCACATTGTTCTTACAGTTTCAGTCTCATCAGGGTAGCCCAGACACCCTAGATGGACATGACAGTGGAGTAGAAGTCTGGAATTTATGATACAGTGTTGGCTATTTGTTATAGTCACTGAAAGCTGCCTAACACATGAGCCATCAAAAAAGCTCACAGAAACAGTTTTCTAAATCAAAGCCCGTTTGCTCATTCAAGATTCATTCCCACAGGAGATTCTGACTCTGAGATGCATTCAGTCTTGGGCTTTAGAATGAGCCAGATGGGAACCTTTTGAAGGTTTGAGCAGCAGAGTTGCAGGATGGAAGGTATGTTTCAAAACTCCCTGGCCACTCAACCAAAATGACCCATTTACTGTATTGAAAATAGATGTTAGCCAGGCGCTGTTGGCTCATACCTGTAATCCTAGCTACTCAGGAGTCTGAGAACTGAGGATCAAGGTTCAAAACCAGCCTGGGCAGGAAAGTTCATGAAACTCTTATCTACAGTTAGCCTCCAGAAAACTTTGAACTGAGGCTCAAAGTGGTAGAACACTAGCCATGAGCAAAAGGGCTCAGGCACAACAGCACCCAGGCTCCAGGTTCGATTCCCATGACTGACAAAAGAAAAAGAAAACAAATAGATGTTGCTGAAACAAAATACAGAGCAGGAGACCAAGCAAAACGTTTGTCATTTTCCAGTTCTCTTTTTACCAGTTGTCAACTGAAACCTGTTGTGGGAGAGTTGGTGAGATGTCATTATGGCATCAGAATCTGGTTTTCCTGACAACATGAAGATGAAAGATTCACAATGCCTTCCACTAGTGGATGAGGAAAAGCAAGGCTGTGGTTGACTCCACACAACCAGGGCTGTTCCTCTCACAGGAATCATGTATACCCACCTTCCGTCTTTCCCACCTGTCTTGTGGTTTTGTTCCAAGTTTCTACATGTCTGAACATGGTGTCCATGTTCACAACCTGTGGCTAGCAGCCATGGAAACTTCCTTCATGTTCATGGATCAGACTTTGGTAAGTCCTTGCTTGGGGCTTAGGCCCAATCTTCAGATCAGTTATTCCTATCAAGTAAGAAAGATAAAACAATTGGCCATACTTGGAATACATATTCATCTGTGCGTCCAGGAGAGCAGAAAATGCTTCTGGAATTGGAATCCAGAGAGAGCTTTCTTTGTCTTTTTTTCCTTTTTTAAATTTTTTTAGGTGGATCTGGGATTGAACTCGGGGCCTTGTACTTGTTAAGAAAGTGCTCTATCACTTGATCCATACTCTCATTCCTTTTGATATTTAGTTTTGTTTTCACATGGTATTTTCTTAGGCTGCCTCTGACCTTGACCCTCCTATCTTCACTTCTTGCATAGCTAGGAATACAGGCCTATACCACCACACCAGACTTGTTTTTGAGATAAGACCTCACACTTTTATGCATTCCATCCTCAGACTGCAATCCTCTTATCACTACCTTCTGAGTAGCTAAGGTTGGAGATATGCATCACCACACCTAACCCCAGAGAAGGAAGGAAGGAAGGAAGGAAGGAAAAAAGGGAGGGAGGGAGGGAGGGAGAAAGAGAGGGAGGGAGGGAGGGAGGGAAGAGAGAGAGGGAGGGAGGGAAGGGAAGGGAGGGAAGAGAGGGAGGGAGGGAAGGAGGAAGAAGGAGGGAAGGATGGAAGGAAGGAAGGAATTTAATTACTACGGTTTAATCTCTCAACCCTGAAGATATTACCTTTCCCTCCAAACCCAGAACAGCTTCTTACAGGGACAATCACTCCAAAAAGAATATTGCTTGTACAGTATCAGAAAATAAGAGATGACATTAAAAGTCTTCATAAACCTAAATCTGGCTTCAGGATTCAAGTGTGCCTGTCATTCGAAAGCAGGTGGAATGGCGAAGGGGCAGAAGGAAGATGTTTCTCCTGGATTGCTGGAAAGATTTTCCAATCAAGATCACCTTAGTTATTGAAAGAGAGCACTCTGCATGGAGAAATGGTTCCAACCAGTTCTTTGAACAGCCTGAGATGATTTAAAGCAAAGCATATGAACTCTAATATTTTGGGCACTTGGCCTGTTAAAGATATTGAGCCTCAAACCAGCTCTACCACTAGTATCTGTACGGTTTTTTTTCTTTTTAAAAGTGGGGGGGATGTCTCTGTTTAATTAAGGAAATAGTTTATGGTCTCAAAGCACGTATACAACGTGTAAATACAGGATCTTGAGATATGGGTTTAGAAAATAACAGGAGTTGATGTGTGCTGTGAGTCTCCATTAGCGCTCCGTGTTAATCTTGTTCTTTGTCATCAGAGTCTGATCACTGATGCCAGCTGCCATCTTTACTATCCTTTTAGAACACCTGTTCCCCCAGTCCCTGTTAAAAACTGCTGTGTTGTCATTCTCTCCTACCCCAAACACCTTGAGCTGTTGACAGTAAATACTGCACATTATAGTGAGGCTTGATTGATCTCCTTTTCCCAGACATTCCTCCAACCCCTCTAGTCCTGTCACCCATTTCCGTATGTCTGCCATCTCAATACAACAAACACAGCTCCTGTTGCTTTTCTGAACACCAGAGGCAAGGATAATATTGACAATGGCGGTTTGACAACCTCACGGCAGTCAGTCCTCACAGCTCTGGTGTTCAAAGGTTGCAGAGATCCACAAGAACCAGAAATGGAAGAGGGCTCCTCCCTTTCACACACCCTGAAAAAATGTCCAGTTCTACGTGTGGTTCTAGGTGGATACCTCCAATTCAGCCATCTGGAGCATAGTAACCAGGAAGCTCCTATAAGTTTTCCCCAAATTGAAGTAAATGTGCTTCTAGGCATTCAGGAAAAGACCAGATCTATGGGGAAAGAGTTATAAAAATGAATGACAGATCAGATTGAAATAGATAAACCATCTCCAAAGCAGAATTTATGTATCCCCAAGCAAATAAAGGCCATCCTTGAAGATTCAAGAAGAAAATGTTATAGCTTTTCATTTTATTTTTCTTTCTAAACATAATAATTTTATAGAAGTTTTAACATAGCTGCATGGCTGCAGACATATCAGTATGTACTTTAAAAGGAAAATGTGAGAGCTGGGAGTACCACTCAGTAATAGAGAGAGGCTCTGGTTTCAGTCCCCATCCCCAATAAGTAAATAAGCAAACTAACAGTGGAGGTGTATACCTAAATAGAAGCTATTTTTGCAAGTTGTTTTTATTGCCAAGGATAACATATCAAAATGATTTGAGATAGGAGATACTGTAGCTTTCTTCACACAGTGTCCTAGGACAGATTCCGTTCACATAAACCTGACAGAAAGAGCTGAACACACTGGGGCCAAATTCCATGAGCTTCTGCCCTCTGGGATGCTGCGTCCTTTTACCTTCCAAGAGGAAGCTAGATCAGAACCCACTCACTGGATGTAGGGAAGTGTAATTCCAAGCACAGGATGGACAATGGTCTGGTTGCTGCCCCTTAAGCCATCCAAGCATTGAGATCAGGCTGGATCTGAAGAAGATGATGGCTTCATGTCTTTGTGGATTAGGCAGCCTGGATGGAATCATCTTATCCTTATTTGGCTTAGGATTTTTGTGTGCAATAGGCTACATCAGCTCCAGCTGTTAACTGGAAAGTTCTATCTATCATCCACTCCTACTCTGGCCATTTTGGGGTTCTTCCATTGGGGTTGAATATAAGAATTTTGTTTTAACTCTTTCTGCTTTGCTCTATTTTTTTTTAGTTTTCTCTTGTCTTTTCATCTTTTTCCTTCTTCCTAGTATTCTTTTTAACCTTCTTCCTACTTCTGAGGATGCGTGCCAACCACCCTCTCTTTTGCTCGAGACAGTACAAGTTGCAGAGGACCAGTTCCTACAGGGAGTTTGACCCTTCACTTGGGGCTGCCTCTGTTCTCTGTTTCTAACTTAGTCTTCCAAACTCTTTGGACAAGCAAAATGCCCAACACTTTTTAAAAAAACGTTACACATCATCTCTGCTGAAAAGCTATCCCTGGTTCTTTGGCATTTAAGAAACCACACTGCTCCCTTAATTGTAGTGTGTGTGTGTGTATGTGTGTGTGTGTGTGTGTGTGTGTGTGTGTGTGTAGGTGCGTGCACGTCAGTATCAAGGACACATATATTTTCATGTCCCTCTCCCTCTATAGTTTATCAACTCACCCAAGACAAAGGTCTACGTACTTCACACCTGGTACACAAACAAGTTCTTGATACATTCAGTGATGGAAGGAAAGATATCTAAGGCCTTTCTGTTGATCCACTAGAGTGGAGCCAACTCCAGAGGTGTCAGCAACAATAGCAAGAACAACAGCAGAGCACAAGTCCTTTGTGTGTTTCCATTTGGTTTCAGTGAGAAACCAATTATGCCTCCTAACTGGCCAAGCAGGGACCAGTGGACCAATTAATCATAGACTGTTTGTTGATAAGTACTTCCTTCTTCCCCCACAATTGGAAAAGTCTGTTCCAGGCTAATGTCCTTTGCTTGTTTGCCTCCCATTGCAGGACTATTTCTTAGACTTATTTCTATCTTCTAATCAAAGTTCAGACAAGGTCTGTGAACCTTGGAGAATTGAACTTTGCACCAGGAACACTCATATTTTCTTGCTCCTAGATATCCATTGGAAACTTTCCAGTTATTAACAGACCTGGTCTACTTGGCTTGTTGTAAAAATTTTCTTATATTGTCTATCCACCAAGAAAAATTGTCTTTTGAAAAATGATTGGCACCAGTGGCGCCTGTCGTGTTATCCTAGCTACTTAAGGGGCTGAGATGTAAGAATCGCAGTTCAAAGCCAGCCCAGGCAGGGACGTCCATGAGCCTCTTGACTCCAATTAACTACCAAAAAGACAGAAATGGGGCTGTGACTCAAGTGGTCGAGTGTTAACCTTGAACACAAAAGCTCAGAGATAGCACTCAGGCCCTGAGTTTGAGCCCCAGGACTGGCACACACACACATACATATTACTACTAGTAGTACTACTATTACTACTAATAATAACAATTGGTTCTCAAATGACTAAAAATTTGATTCCCGGAATTAAAAATAAATAAATGTAAATTTCTAACTTTAATTACCAATGCTTCATCTGACCCCTCAACCACAAGTTGGGGTTATGGGGACAGTCAAGGGTGACATCATTGTTGTTCTATATCTGAGTTCCACCTAACACAATATCTCTTTCTTCTCTTTTTCTCCCGTATTCCCTGTTACCTGTTTACTATCTCTCTGTCTCTCTGTCTTACTGTCTCTCAGTCTCTCTGTCTCTCTGTCTGTCTCTCTGTCTTTCTCTGTCTCTCTCTCTCTCTCTCACACACACACACACACACAAAACATAGTCATGTAGTCATGTCAATTTAATTCCTAGGACATGAAAGCTTCTATCTAAGCTGATATTGACCCATTCTCTTCCATACAACCCAGTCAGGTCTTACAACTCCAAACTTACTAGTACCTTTTGGAAACAAATGCACCCAGGAAAGTAATACATCCTGGCCTGACTTCTGTGGAAGCACACCTGTCCCCACAGCCCAGTCTTCACTCTTAGATCCACACGCTGTTCCAACAACTTGTCTACAAAGAAAATTTCTCTCCCAAGGCGTTGCAGTCCATCCCATCCTCTAGCTTGAAAAAGATATTCTTTTCTCTTTGTTGGGAGCCACAATCATATTATTGTCTAGAAAAAAAAACTGAACTAAGAGTCAAGTAACCAAATTCTTACATCATCAATCACCTTGAAACCTGTGAGAGACCTGGTGGTTCTAAGCCTCTCTAGATCACTTAAAATGGGGAAAAAATCACATTTTCCTTCCTTTTTTCTCTCTTAGTTTTCCTGATATTCTATTCTCTCTGCTTCTGCCTAAGTATTGCAAGGAAAAACAAGACCATGGCTATACAATGCCCCACATTCCCATTCCTTTAAAGGAAGCTAAAAAATTCCAAAACCACTTATTTCTAACTTGGTGATTTTAATGGTGTGCTGACATGGTTAAAATATGTTTGAGCATGGGAAGAGCTCGTGGCTGCTTCATGGTATGGAGAGTTTGGTGATACTTAAGTATGCCAATGTTAAAATTCACCTTTCCTTCTGTGATTGAATTCCTGAGGAAACCAACTCTCAGCAGAAAAAGGTTTGTTGAGATTCATGGTTTAATCGTTTTTTTTTTTCCTATGGTGGGCTAGCTCCACTGATTTTGAGCATGAATTAAAACATTGTGGTATGAGCATGTGGGAGCAGAGGCTGCTCACCTCATGATGGCCAAGAAGCAAAGAAACAGAGAGATAGGAAGAGAGAAGTAGAGAGAAATACAGAGAGAGATGGTGGGGGTGAGGGGTTAGCAACAGAGAGAGAGAGACAGAAACAGACTGATAGACAAATACGCAACAAAACATTTCTTTTAAATACACACCTCCAGTTACTCACTTCCTCTGAAGGCCCCACCCACTAAAGTTTCTACCGCTTCCCAATAACCCACTAAGCTATGAATCAATGGATGAAGTCAAAGTCCCTATGATCCAATCCCCTCCCAAATGCTCCACTTCTGAACACTGCTGTAATTAAGAAACAAGCTTTCAACATCCAGACTTTTCAGGAGATATTGAAGATCTAAACTATAACACCATTGAACTGTTCGCTTTAAAACAACTGAGAGTAAACATTATATTATTCACATTTGACTATCATTTTATTTATCATATTTTATTATTTCAATCTATTCACCTTAAATATTGTATATAAATATAACATATTATATAATATTTATATAATACATAATACAATGTATAATTTATATGATATATTAATATATAATAGAATATAAAACAGTATAATATTTAATATATCATATATACTCCCAGTTCCCTGTTCACCATTTCTCTCTCTTTCACACACACATAATATAACACTTTCAAAATGGAAAAAATGTTATATATTATATTACAATACTTTATAAATAATTTATCTATAAGTATATAAATAACCATCACAAACCTCTGTATTATTTATTTCGAAGATGGGCTTCCTTGCACTCATTTCTCACCCTGTGACAGTTTGTAGAATTCTCACAGGGCTGACTTTCCACCTCACCCTTCTTCTTCGGTGACACGTGTAAGGCCCAATATAAGGTTCTTAATTCAGGTCGAATGTGGTTGTCTTAGAGGAACATCGCACGTCATTCTATGTGTGACAGGTAGCAATGACCCATTTGATTAAGAACTGTCAAGAGGAAAATCTGTAAGAACAGCTTCCATAACACTCCTATTCCCTGCTAGCACCAGAACATCACAGAGCTTGAACCCAACTTGACTCAAACACACCCTCTGTTTCCTCTTGGGAAGACACATCCCAGGCTGCTGTTCTGGCATGGACACTAAAGCAGGACTGATTTTTCTCCCTCTCTCTTTCAGGTTTGACAGTGACCAGTCATCACCCCTCTGTGATCCCACGAAACAAATGCCAAGTGTTTCTTGAGAATGGACATTTTACAGCTGGGTTATAATCGCTTGCCAAGAGGCTCTCAGGGAGGTTGACATGACCTCCAGAACTGCATGTGACTCTTTGTGACGTCTGTGTTCCCTGGAGACAGGGTTGCTAGATGTGTCACATCTGCACTGGCAGGCAGGGCAGAATCCAGTTCCAGCCGTTAGAAATTTGTAGGAGGTCGGAACAGGAAGGGGCTTTTAACAATCTGGGCAAATCCCTAATTTCATAGATGATGGTCTGAGCATGGAGGGTGACATCGAGCAAGTACTTTGTCCAAGGTTAAGGACCAGCCAAATGCATCCGGAAATAAAAGCTGCACCAAGTACCAGCCACTGTCCAACACTTCCCCCACACTATCCCACCTGTGGCCAGGCAGATGGAAAGAGATGGGAGAAAGTAGACACTGATTTAGGCCTGGCTCTGCATCCCATCTCTCTCTCTCCAAAGGCCTCTTAGGCTTTAGATAAGTCACTCTTTCTGAGCCTCGCTTTCCTCACCTATGAATTTGGGCATGGTATTTCTCCTCTTTCAAGATTAGCATGAAGATTGGATTGAATGAGGTTCACAAAGGACCAGCACAGTTCCACAGAAAGAGCCACCTGTTCTCTGAGTAGGGTGAGCCCTAGTCATAGCAGAGTTTCAAAGCACCATATGGGTCTTGCTGGTTGGATGAGGACAAGTCCAGGGCACAAGGCAGGCTCCAAGTTGGAAGGCAGGAGATTACACAGAGAAATTTCCAGGGCTAGTCAACGGCAGGAGTAAAAGGGACTTCTGGTAGCTGGCTAGCTATGCACAGAATTCCATGTTCTCTTTAGGCTTACCCAATACTAACAATGACAATTAGAAGGCTTTTAAGCAAAGGGGGAGTGGGAAGAGCATCCATGAATGAAGTCCATATGCTTGAGCCTGGATTGGCTCTAGGGAGTCCCATGAATAAATAGGGAGACTTTCCCACTAAGCACATGGAAATATAGGTCCTCAGAAATATGGCGTTGGCTCTGAGAGGTCCTCAAAGAATACCGAGTGGTTCTGCTATTTGCTATCTTAGGACATGATGACTTTGTAACTTAGTGGGTCCTCACTAGCCTTAAAGTGTGGTTCTCACTAGCCTGGTGGCCCCACAACCATTCTAAATTTGTTAGAATTTCAGGAACACCTGTCCTGCTCTGATCTACCCAATTAGGAACTCTTGGAAACTGATTTCCCAGCACTCCATATGTTTTGGAGGGCCAGTAAGCTTGAAAGCCACATACCCAAGCATTTTCCCCTGTGCCCTACTCAGTGGTTAACAATCTTAGTTGTACCTAAGAAGCCTACCACCAAATCTGCAATCCAGTTCTGTGTAGCTCTATACCCAAGAGAAATCTGAATACATTGTCCCTATTCATGTACCCACTATGAGCCCCTGTGACAGCTGAATGATAAAATTATGAGTTTATTCATCAGTTCGAAGGAAACCCATTGATTCAGACCCTTTCAGATCTATCATGAATTTGCTAATTAAAGACAATATGTTTCCCTCATAACTGTCTCTGCTCTGTTGGATTTGTTCACCATGTTCTGGCTTATATTTGAACATTTGATTTAGCTGTTGGTACTTACTGATCAGTACTAAGCAAGCTAATAAGGTTCCATCTGGCTTGTGGTTTGTTTGTCATTTTGTTGTATGGGAACTCGATCACTAGAAACAGAGAAGCTACATCTTGAGAGGTCGAATTGAGAGTCTTTGTTGGAGAGCAGACAACTGCAGGTGAACTCCTGTCTCAAAGACCTGCACCCCAGAACCTAACTTGCCCAAAGCTTTTAAAGACAAAAACTACATGTTTAGGGTACAAGCAAAACTTTCCATACATATAGGGAAACAGGTTTGAGCAAATCAAACCATTTGGAGGAATAAGAGCAAAGCTTTCCTAAGGCTAAAAAGCATGCTACCTGCAATTCAAAGAATGGCCTAACTGCCCTCTAGGCCTTTTGGAGCTGGGTGGAAAAGCCCCCATCACCTAGTAAGCCATCAGGATGGCTATTGAGAACAAGGTGATGTTACTTAGTCTCCCTATTTCAGTTTGAAACATGCACTTCACACTGAATATCAGAGAAGGCAGGGAATCTTCACATCAGAGGTCTTTTCTGGTGAGTAGAAAGTGGGTAAGAAAGGAGAGAATCAGTTCTTCTCATAGTCAAATAGACTGTAAGGACCAGTCAGTCAGCTAGTCGGTAGCTGTAGGACTTACCCTTCTAGTTACTAATAAAAAATACTGTGTTTTAAACTGTGCAAGAGCACAGTAGATGCCATTGTACAGGCCAGGGCTGTGTATCTTCTGATCAGTTAGTTGGACTCTAGAAAAATCTTCCCAGAAGCCTAATTTAGAAATTTGTCTGAATCATGCCATTTGCAATTTTTAATCTGCCAATATAAATCAAATGTTCTTTCTCAGAAGATTTTTCTAGGGTGCCATAGTTCACAAAGTCTCTAAGAGTTCTGAAAATATGGGCAGAAATGCATATTAATTAACACGTCGTCTTGCATTCCTTCACATAGCAGGATGATGGATCATCCTGATTCTTCTAGGACTCATCATTCTAGCACTGAAAGTTTCCAATCCCAGAAAACTTTTCAGTCTTGACTGACCAGGACAGTGGGTCACCCTTATATTCTTGTCATTTCTACACAATCATCGCTTTTCTTCTTTCTTTTCAAACTCTACCATGTACATGATTCATGAAGATGCTCTTCCCAAAGCAACAGCACTTAGATTTAGAAGAATGCTCATGTGTGAACACACACACACACACACACACACACACACACACACACACACACACAAACCCCCAGTCGCTTCCTCGTAATGTTATCACAAGTCCACTTGTACATTTTCTTATGTTTTGACTTCTCATTTTCCCCACTGCTATCACCACCTTCTCTCTCTCCACAGGGATGATTCCAGAAACATCTTGTTTCTCTTCATCAGACTGCCAGAACAAATGTGGGAAGAGAGAACAGTGATTCCCATGTTCCCAAGCTGAGCCCAGATGAAAGGATACATCATAAAAATTAAAGAGTGCCTTTTTATCTAGTGAAATCAATCTTTATTGCTTTTCCCTTCTGGGCCAGACAGTGTGGTTACACAGCAGCAACAGCCCATCAGAGCATCAGATGTCAAGCTAATGCATGAAACAAATATGGTCCCTCTACCGTCAACACTAGCATCGCAGAGTTTCTTCTTCTATTGCAATTCACCAGGAAAAACACAACGTTGAATCCTGCTGTTCTATACCCTGAGCTGTTAGGAACAGTCAGCTTGCTCTACTGCCAAGTCCATGCTAGCTTCAGGACTGCCCCAAGATTATAATATACTCAATGAATTTCTTGTATCAGTTCTAAGTCTTTCCCACAATTCTATGCTTTAGCCTACCCATCAAGCAGCACATAACTTTGTCATCCTAATTCCTGTATCAACATCATTTGACATAATTCCAGCAAGCATACATTCTTCTACATTCTGTTTACTTTCGTGTGGTCATCTTCTCTTGCTTAAATTAGTAATATATCATTTCTCCTATTTGAGCTACTTTCTTTGTGTTTAATCACTTCCTCTTTTAGCTGGCTTCTTTTAGCAGTTACCAGATATAGTTTGACTTCTGTTTTTTGACATTTCATGGACATGTCAATATGCTTAGATTGTAAGTATTTTTTAGGGGGAAAAAGTACTCTGATGTCATCCATTAGAATTTTCACTGCCCTCCTCCTTTCTCATCTCCCATCCACCTTTCTCAGTACTCCATAATCTGCCATTTGCTCCTGATAAGCTGAAATGTTCTCGCAGGGTTGCTAATAAACTTATCATTTGAACCATGCCTCCAATTCTTCATTTTGCTGGTTAATTGGAAATGGAGTCTCACAGACTTTTCTGTACTTGCAGACTTCCAATCTCAAGTCTCAATCTTCATAGCAGCTAGGAGTATAGGTGTGAGCCACCAGCATCTGGCTCAATAAACTTATAAAAGGTAATTCCTCTTCAAATTTCTCATTTAACCTGGGTTCTTTGCTCTCTCTCTACCCCCAGTGACTCCCAAGTCTCTATTTCAGAACTCTCTCCTGACGTGGCTATCCATATTTCCAGCCAACCATGGGCCACTCTGCATGGAAAAGGCTGAAGATCCTCAAACTCTTATGTCCAGAATTTATTATCACTCCAAAAATTTTCATCCAAAGCTCATCATCACCACTTTAAAACCTACCATTAAATCATCCTTGCTAGCTCCTGCATCATTCTTCCCCATCTCTCTTTTTCACAGCCAAGTATTTGCTGAAGAACACCACAGTATTTTCATTGCTAGAACTTTTTATCACTATGGCAGGATTCCCAACTCAAATTAAACAAGGAAAGGGGACTTATGGGCCCCTGAAGCCTGACTATGGAAGGGAGATTTCACACGATGACAGCCATTTTCCTCTGAACTCTCATATCAGCTTTTGTTTCTATTTGCCCTCGTTCTTTCAGGATCCACATAGAGGGCATCATGGTTGCTACAGCTCTGAAATCTGTCCTGATGATAGTAATGTAGAACATATATCCTATGTGCCAGGCACAGGTTCAGACCTTGTTTGTCCTGAGGCAAAAAGAAAGGGTTAATATCTTCCACTTCCATTTCAGAGAAATCTATAAATGAAACCTAAATCAAGTTAGCATGCGTCATGACCCCCGTCTACAAGAACAATAACTAGATCTAGAACCATGAAGTAAATACTTGGCCAGGCTTGGGTTCTCTACCCACTTGAGATGTGAGGTTTTCAATTAAAAGACAGCACAGCAAATCAGAAATATAGAAAGTTAGACTTTGAGCTAAGAAACTAAAATGCAGACAATTGTGACATTGATTGAGATTCATAAATCTTTGTATTATGTCACGGAAGTTCAGAGATATAACAAGGAATTATATAAATACTTTCCCCACCAACAAAGAAACCAACCTATGCATATAGGGGAGAACTAAGACTTCTATCCAGAAATAGTTCGGAATACAACAAAACACAAATAAATGGGTCATCCAGGCCCAAAGTTCTATGTGGATAGTTCCTAGTTGCTTCCAAAGCCATTTCTTCTAAAATATTTTTAATGCTTCAAAGTTCTAAATGATTGTGGTTGAAAATGTGAAAATTGATAGTACATCACAGTTTATTGGCCAAGTATTACGTTTGTTAGGCACACACTCTACTACTTGAGCCATGCCTGCTGAACTTTTTTGCCTTATTTATTTTCCAGGTAGAGTCTTCGGCCTAGGTATCTGCATAGCTAAAATTATAGAGACGTACCTGACATATTGGCACAGGATCTTGCTAACGTTTAATCTGTGCTGGCCTTGAATTGAGATTCTCTTTTCTCTGTGCCCAGTTTGTCAATCTGACTTTGAGACACTGAGTATGCAGGTTGGCATTGAATGGAGTACTTTGTTTTCCCTGGTTCTACTTTTATTGACTTTTCACTCATCAGAAGAAAATTGGTAAGTGCAATGAAGTCTAAATTGAACACACAGAAATATGAATCCTATGGTATAAATAATTTTGGGGAATGCCATTGCAACATGTGAGGGAGATGGTTCTCCCAGGACTAACTGCTGCAAACAATCAGGTGTATGATGAGGTGCTATTTCCATCTTCCATGTTTAAGATGAAGGCAGGGGAAGAGTTGTCCCCATCAATGCTGGGAGCATCATTATCATGCATCATGCTCCAGTGGATTTGGGAATGAAGAAGAACCAATGTCCTCATATTAAACTGTTTCATCTGTTTTCTTTTCCTCTTGCACTTACATATGATCAAAAGATCTCCCAAAATGAAATGCAGCCTGGTATGAAATTAAATTAATCTCTCATTTGTATTTGGCTAGAGAATATTTATCCTAAGCATTATTAGTCTGCAACGCTATTCTCTTTATTAAAAATAAGAGAAAGAAAGAGGAAAAGCTATTGGAGTAGAACATTAAGAAGAGAAATCTATGCAGTGTATTCTGCCTTTGAAACCTCCAAGCTGTCCAGGACCTTACTTCTTTGTATGAAAAGAATTAGGCATCCTCTTGTTCGCTGTTTGCATTTGCCATGCTTTGCCCAGTGCTTGCTGGGAAGTGGCCTGCACTAGCCAGAATGGAAGGGACAGCCTCTGGGATGGATAAATAGCAGCACAGCTTCTTTCATTCATAGTTTTCACTCTAAATTACGTGTGTGTGTGTGTGTGTGTGTGTGCGCGCGCACGCGCACGCGCGTGTGTGTGTTTGAATCCTGGGTCTTGAATTCAGGGTCTGGATACTGTCTCTGAGATTTTTTTTTTTGCCCAAGGCTAGTGCTCTACCACTTAAACCACAGCTCCACTTCCAGCTTTTTAGTGGTATATTGCACAGACTCTCCTGTCTTAGTTGGCTTCTAACTGTGATCTTCAGATCTCAGCCTCCTGAGTAGCTAGGATTACAGGCATGAGCCACTAATGCCAGGCAACACATTACTTTTTTGCTGCTAGCAGTGACTCCATTTTATAAACAAAGCCACCTGCCACTGAATAAGAGTAACGGAAAGGTCTTGGTCTATACCTATGCACATATGTATGTGTGCATGCGTATGTGTATCTATGTGCATGTGTGTGTGCCTCTATGTGTGTCTGTGTGCCGGGGCTTAAAACAACAAATTTGTGTGTCTCCATGGAGTCATTTACATATCTGTCCTTCAGTGGTAGTGTATGTAGCATCTCTTTGAGAGATACCTCAGCTCAAATGGACCAGTCACTTCCAAAGAAGGAGGATTGCTCAGCCACTTCTCTGCCTTGGTAGTGTTATAGGGGTCCCATGAACGCACTCAATGCAGAGAGGCTTAACAGAGAAACCTCTAGTATGTGGGCCTGGGCCTTCTCATCGTTCTTCACTATGGGTAATAGAGTACATCATATTCATGTTGGGTGCTGTGGATTTCCTGTGTGGAAAATGAAACATTTAGAATGTCAGGGATCATCACCCTGCATGTCGTTAGACTCACTTGCTTTTAAAAACTGAGCTTGCAGGGGTCTTACCCCAGACCAATTAAATGAAACCTAGAGGGATGTGACTCAAAGATGAATATTGTTTTTAAAATTCCGGCTGAGTCTAGGTACAGCTGGGGATACAAGATGGCTGGGGAAGGTGACGTCTGTGACTCTCCAGCACTAACATGGCTGGATTGGCTCTTGTCCTATCAGGGGCCCATCCGCTCAGCTCTATCCTCTCAGCTGTCTACACTGCCCAACATCTAATGAACATCTAGCTAAGGAAATCTATGCCTATGGTATTCAGACCACAGCCTCAACAGAGTGTACTGAAACAAGCCTATGAGTCTAAGGAAGAAACATCTAAGGGCAGAGAGGGAACATCTATTGTTAAAATGAATCGCCATGGTTCCTAAGAAAACTGCAGGATGGCAGCAAAGCCAGCTCTTTTCTCTCTGAATCTGCATGGCAAGCTCATTTGACTGCTTTACACTTTGCTATAATTCCTCTTTTGCAACTCAGGGCTGTGCTAAAGAGATAAACTAATTTAATCAATAGCAAGAGCTACGTTTTTCATCTGGTAATCATGTCACATAATTTCCTTTTCCAGGGCAACTCCACATTTCCCTCTGTCCCCTCTCTACCTCTCTCTCTCAGAGCCTTTTACTCTGACTCTTTTGCAGATTACCCCATTCGCACATGGTCATCAAATTCTCCACCACTGACCCCAACACCCTCCTTAGGGAGGGTCTTCTTTTGTCATTTCCCTTTCTCCCTGTGCCCTTTAGTATACTCTCCCCCTTCCTCCCACCCTTTCCCAGACAATGAAGCTGGACCACCAATAGCTGTGAGGATGTGAAAACCTGAGACACAGGCATGAATAATAAATTGGGAGAGCCAGAATGAAGCCAGCAGAAATGAGAACAGTATTTCAGAAATGCAGCCAAATCATTGAAAAGCAGTATCAAGTTACTGCCATCCCCGGAAGCTGTTAATTATAAAAATGCTGCTCTGACTAACTGAAGAATCCAGTCTTTCCTGCTTCAAGCTGAAGCTGACCAGTACTGCCCTACTGAATATGCGACTCATTCCAAAAATACCATCGTCTCACTCAGGGGAGGGGGCAGGGCAGGCAGTAGCTGGACAGGGATTGTTAGCGGGGCTGGAATTGGAAACTCCACAAAAGCAGCCAGATCAAGAATTAAAGAAGAGAAGAATCAAGACTCTGGGGTTGACAGAAAGGTCTGGAAGGCAGAGTGGGTTGTGGGGGGTGGGGGCAGAAGGAGGACTTGCTGTTCTTCTATGTCACCAGAAAGAGTTCTTGAAGACTAGTTCTCAGAAAAGATCTTTCTGATTCTGAACTGTCTCCCAGCTAGTCTCAGACTCCTTCAGAACTCCTTTGGCAAGCAAGATATGGTAGATTAGTCCATGAAGGCTGTAGTCTAATCTAGGGACTTGTTGGAGCTGGTTCATGAGTGAGAAAACTTCAGACTGTTTCTAGCATTCTCGTTACCCCTTGCCTCCATCCCCCAAATGTTGTTAATCTTTGCAAACTATAAACCTAGATATACCAGCATCTTGCAAGAAAAGAGTCCCTTCAACTGCCAAGTTATATGTCTAATTATGGCACTCAAGACCTTCTAAGACTTAGCCCAACCTTTCATCTCCAACCTCATTACTCCTCACTTTCTCAACTATCTATTGATGCTTAATGCTTTGCTCTCTGGACACAATCTACATGCCTTTGCTAAGCCAGCAATTTCTTTCTCAGCTGGTATAAAGAACTCCCATTTATCCTCTGGGACTTAACTTAGAAATCTTTTCTAGGAATTGCTCCTGAGCCATCAAACTGGCTTAATTGTCCTCCCCTTCTGCTTCTACCAGGTTTTCTCCCTAGTGTAATTGGAAAATTGGAAAGCTCCCTCCCCCCTCTTTCTCTGAGCAGATATGCTGAGTAGGGATCTCATCTCACTCCTATTTTCAGTACCCAATACCACATCATAAACACTGATGGATCTTCATCTGGAGAATCTTGTCTGGAAAATGATAGGGGCAAAGACTTCACTTCCACCTTCTGGACATGGACAAGAGCATACCTTGTACATTCCATAGAGTCCAACAACCTAAGTGATGATCTCCTTCCTAGTGATGGGGAACTACCCAGCACTCCTCCATCCTAAGTGCTAAGACTGTGATCTCACAGTATCAACGGTTCCCACATCTCAGGCTCTTCTCCTTGGCAGGCATTGGAGACACATCCTGATGCCTCCTTTGCAGCCAGCTGAATCTTTCAAACCAAAACTTACTTCATTTTCCTTGAACAAGGGTAATGACTGACTCTGTAAATTCAAAAGTGCTAGGAAAGTACCTTGCTCTTTATCATGATTCATTTAAATTTAGATTTCTGTCCCATTTTTAAGGGCTACTTTCCTCTCTTTCCCATCTCATTCTAGGCATCTGGGCCCTATGAGGCTGTCTAGATGGGGATGGATCTTGCTGTTATCCTCAGTGTTTGCTGTACTTCCTTCTGGAAAGGCTGCTCTTGCCCGATACTATTGTCCATCCAGAGAGCTTTTTTTGTGGGGGAGGGGGAGTCCAGTTGTTGGGCCTGAACTCTGGGCCTGGGCGCTGTCCCTCAGCTCTTCAGCTCAAGGCTAGCACTCTACCACTTGAGCCATAGCGCCACTTCTGGCTTTTTTCTTTTTTGCTTATGTGGTGCTGGGGAATCGAACCCAGGGCCTCAGGCATGCAAGGCAGGCGTCCTACCACTGAGCCACCTTCCCAGCCCATCCAGAGAGCTTTTGAGAATGTCTTGTGCCCATCCTTTGTCTGACACTCTTGGTGGTCAAGAAACAATAAGGTGGGCAAGACAAGGCTTGCAGAAGTCTGTAAGTTGAAGTTACCTCTGCCTATCTCACTAACAGTCACTGCTACTTCACCAAAACCTTAAAGAGACCACACATAGAGTCATTCTATCCTCAGATTCCATAAACCCCTGCAAGCTCAGGGGTTGCTTGGTTTGTTGGTTTGGGTTTTCAGCATCCCTAACTCTTGGTATGGGAGGAGGGCTCAAGCGCCTCTTTCTCAGTGACATCGCTTTATCTGTACTTGTACAATACTCCAATCCAGTTGTTTCTCCTCCAACCTATGGCATCCTGTTCCAGCCAATGTATGCGTAGGGTAAAGGGCATAGCAGCTCCTACACTTCTAGGATGTTCTGTCTATTGATTATCTCTGCCTTGTTTCCATTTCCTTAGAGTCTATCTTTTGAAAATCAAAAGTCACAGACAACTTATTTCTTCCTTTTAGTCTTTGCCATCACATCCTTTCTCAATTTCAATGATCACAGACTGCAGTCTACTTATGGACTGGAGAAAGAGGGAAAAGTGTAAAAATGAATCTGAGTAGAAAATACAATAGGAAACATTTACAATTAACTAGGTACCGCTTATAGGACTCTATAATATGAATTCATTAAGTCACAGAAGCCCAGTGAAGTCAATATGGTTATTATTCTCTAAGGTAGATACTGTCATTATTCTTTGGAACTCAAAGACAGGCAGGCTGGATCCAGAGTCTGCCCTGCTGGCCACAAAAAATGACCGTGTCTTGCTAACCAAGGTCCTGCTACACATTGCTTTTGCTGTCTATCCTTCTTCCTTGAAAAAGCGTGGGAGAAGAAATATTTAAAATATTATGATGGAGCCTTTCTATTTCTATTCAAAATTCTTGTGCTGGGATTTAATTTCATTGTTTTGAGACATATGTCAGTTACCCATACGCTTGTCAAAAAAAAAATAAGAAAGAAACAAAAGTCCCAAAAGTCTTTAAAAATAGGTTTCAACTCATCACTATCACCACAACATCACCACCACCAACGATTTTGCCATCCTCCTCCTAGAGATGCTGCTGTATTTGATTCCTCAGTCTTGCAACGAGAGTTACAGAGCCTGACCTCTGTCAATTCCATACATTTCACTCTGGTTGCCCTTGATGATTCTATAATTATAAAAATTATCATCCTTGTTAACAAAAAGATCATGATTTCTCAGTCTCAGAATTCCCACAATCTGTGGCATATCTCCTCAGGAGAAATAATTACATAGATCCAAGTATACATGCAATTTGTTATAAAACATTCTGCAAATTATTGAGCTCTGTCCTGTGTGAATTCTTCCCAGAGGAGAAATTGCTTTCCGCATTTCTCTACATTCAATGCCCAGCAAAGAATAAGCTAATTGAGTTAGGCTCATTTGGCTTCAATTCCAGCCCCCAGCCCATCAACTTCTCTCTGTAACACCACAAGAGACAGAAAATATTCCCCTACTCTCCCTCTATCCCAGATCTCTGCATGTGCTGGTACTAACAAAGGATTCTGTTCTTTGTGCATTATACGCATGTATTTGTCTCTGGGAGCCAAGCACTGACTGTTTCCAGGAGCTGATTAGAAGGAACCACTCTGGTTCTGGACAATTTGCAGGGGAGGCTGCTCATAGGCCTATGTATGTCTCATGGAAGACAAGTAAAGAGGTATAGAGGCTCAGGTTCTCTTCATAGGCCCTTGGAACATACTCCATTACTATAATATAGGCAGTACTCTAACTATATTTCTTTCTTTCAGAAGGAAACTTAACACTTCAAGTTTGAAAATACGGTTTTGAAAGAAAACAATGAGGTTCCCTGTACCTTAAGAGTATTGTGGAGGTACAGTTAAGTCAGCTTCTCACGCCTCTAATCAGGCAACAGAGAATGCTTGGGTCAAGGCCAAACATTGCTCTGCCTTTGAGGAAACACAGATAGTTCAGGATAAACTCTGTAAGCAACTCAGAGCCTTCTGCAAGAAATCATTGTACCAACAAGTACAAACACTTTCATGATTAGTTGGATTCACGCTGCCATGACAATTATTAAACACTGGTACAAGCCAGGCACAGTGGCACATGCCTGTAATTCCATTTACTCAGGAAATCATGAGTAGGAGGAAAAGCAAGTCCAGTTCCAGGGAAAAACACTAGGTCTTATCTGAACGGTAACTAGAGCAAAAAAAAATAATAGGGATGAGTGTGAAGGGATGGTGGAGTCCTGCCTAGATAGTATGAAGCCCCAAGTTCATATTATAGTGCCACCAACATTAACTAACAATGAATACAAAACAAGGCAAATGTGGCAGAGATAACTAAAAGGGATTGAGAAATAATAAAATACCTTTTCCATTCTCAATGCTTTTTACTTTCTTCTCATATAGGAATAGTGTGATTCGTCTTTTGCATTCATTCCTATCAATGTTCTCCATTTTTCTGATTTTTTTTTCCTATACTATATTCTTGCTGTCAGGCTTTTGGATTTTATTTGTACTTATTGATTTTCACATTTACTGTACTGTGGAAAACGTGGGGGGCGCACAGGGGCTTTCACTCAAGGTCTGTGCCCTTGTCTGCTTATTCACTCAAGTTGGCACTCAACCACTTGAGCCATGCCCCCACTTTCAGCTCTTTGGTTAGTCTGATGGATTAGTCTGCTGGGGCTGGTTTCAAACTCTGATTCTCCTGAGTGGCTAGGATTAGACATGTGAGACACTGGTGTCCAGCTGGTACCTTGTTTCTAGCAGTGACTTCTGAGCCTTTGGGATTACATCATGCCCAATAATAACAATTTTTCTTTTCAGTGCAGAAGATTGAACCTGGACCTTACCCATGCAAGGCAATAGTGCTTACCACTTCCCTTACCCAAGTATTTTCAATAGTTCCCATTATGGTTATATACATAAATGATTTCGATGTAAAAATTATAAGATCCTCCTGTAATTGCAAAATACCACAAAAATACATTGCAAAGGATGAGATAAAATCATTGCAAATAGAGCTCTAATATTTGTTGTTTCTAATAGTAGATTATGAATTTGTCCCTAGGTTTTAAACTTAACATATTATCAAGCAGATAAACACCAGAAGAAAGCCTTTAATTATGTTGCTGCCTTTAAATATGATGTAACATATCCTCTAACACCCTCCATTGTACACGTGAATTCATCAGAGTCTACCAGAAAACACACTGAACTATTCCTTGCCTCTAACCTTTGTAAACATAGGTTGCCTTTGCCTTTAAAATTACAAATGCTAAGTTTGGTGCTAGTAGCTTACACTTGTAATCCTAGCTACTCAGGAGCCTGAGATCTGAGGATCTCAGTTCGAAGCCAACCCAGTCAGAAAAGTGTCTGTGAGACTCTCCAATTAACCACTCAAAAACTGGAAATGAAGCTGTGGCTCAAGTGGTAGAGCGCTAGCCTTGAGCACAAAGAGGCTCAGGAACAGTGCCTAGGCCCTGAGTTCAAGCCCCACTATCGACAAAAAAATGCTATAAAGTTTGTTATCTGGTATCAATTTTATTGTTATATATTGAAGAAAGTATTTGTATGTTTATGTATGTATTTATGTATATGTTGGTACATATGTATGCACATATACACATTTAGGGTAAATGAATACTTTATAGAGTCTAGAAGAAAGGGATTATCTGGTAGTTTCTAGTTTCAAAAACATACCTGCTTCCCCAGTGTGCTGTGTTATAACTGCTCCTATATCAAAATTCTAGCTCTTGTTTCAGAGAGGGAAGAGTGAAATGACTAGGGGAGGTAATTAGGTACTAAAATCCAGCCCTTAAAATTTTTATGAGCTGCTGCTTCTTGACATGATTCAGAAGAGGGAGCCTAATCTGTTCTCCCACTGAAAATGACAACCAGATGTTGGGTTTGTTTATTTAAGTTTTAAAAAATCTCTTTCTAAATGAACTCATAAACAAACAAGAAAAAAGAGTAAACATTAATTAAAGGAAAAAATGCATATAGGTAACTAAGCATTAAATTTGATACGCATTCTAAGAATGTGATAAACCATGATTATTGGGGCTGCTGTTTACAACAACTGCAAAAAGTGTGAGAGACAGAAGGCAAGTCCTGAACTTTACAAAGGAGAAAGAGTTTGAAAGGAAAACCCAAGCAATCTTCAAATATCAGACAAAGGTAAGAATTCACATAAGGGACTATAACAAAGTATATCTTCACCATTCTTGTTCGTGGATATGTAATAATATTTATAAATATTTACTCATATATAACTACTTACATAGCTAAACATAGGATATGAATCAAGCTAAGAGATCATTCAGGTGGAGAAGGAGGGGGATGGAGAAAGGAAGAAGATGAATAACTGTATAACACATTGCAAGTGTATAGAAACTCAACAAAAGATGATCAGTGGGGGATGGGGAGAGAAATAGACTCTGTCATCCCTAGGTGGGGATTCTTCCCCCCAGGAAGGGATGTGCTGGCAGGGAGGCTAAAGAAGGTTGAAAACTGTCAAAATAGGTTACTTGCAACTATGAAAAATGGACTAAGAAAACCTGTTGGGAAAACTATTTTAGGGGGAGGGGGCAGGGAGTATGATGGAGGGGGTAAGTTTGATTGCAGTATGTGTGATTACACTATGTATGATGGTAAATATGTGTGGCGATGTAGCCGTGAAATCTTCCCTGTAAAACTAATATAAGATGATAAAATAAGTAAAGTATGTCTTTTCTCAATCTTGGATATAGGTTGAAGGAAGAACTATCTCTTTGAGAAGTTATAACTTGGGACTTTTTGGTGGGAGGATTGCAGCCAGGGACCACCATGGATAAAAGTTAGCACAAGACACTATCTGAAAAACAAACTAAAAGCAAAAAGACTGGGGCATGAATCAAGAGATAGAGACTTGCCTAGTAAGTGGGTGTCTCTGAGTTTAGCCTTAAACATTGCCAAAAACAAAAATAAATTTCTCTCAGTCTTCAGAAAAAGCAAAATATAGAACATCATGTGTGACTAGTTTTTTGGCTGGGGGGAGGGAGAGAAGGACTGAGGAAAAGAATAAGTTTGTGTACACATGCCTCGTTTTCACAGAATATTTCTGGAAGATTCATAGGACACTGACCACAGTAATTACCTTTGAGTTAACTTTGAGTTAATTGTCTAGTGTCTATACATTCAAAAAAATGTCTTTTTTTTTCACAAGGTAACTAACAATGGCTCAAGCCTGTAATCCTAGCTAGTCAGGAGGCTGAGATCTGAGGATCACAGTTTAAAGCTAGCCAGAGCTAGAAAGCCCATGACATTCATATCAATGAAATACCAAAAGTTGGAAGTGGAAATGTGGCTCAGGTGGGTAGAACACCAGCCTTGAGCAAAAGAGCTAAGGGATAGTGCCCGGGCTCTAAGTTCAAGTCCCAGTACCAACACACACAAAATAAATAAATAAAAGAAAACTCTTTTTTGTCTTTTAAAAAACTTTTCTACAAAATAGACAATTAAAACAGCAGACAAACCCACAAAAGCCAACACCCAGGAACAGTCTTGCCTGCCCACACACAAATAAAAAAATAGATATTTTTAAAACTTATTGCAAAACTCACTGTAATAAAGCAGGACACCTTTTGTGGGAGCAAAGCAGACCAAAAACAGCACTCTGCCTTTTCTTTCTCTTCTGTAGAATTAAAAAAGCTTGCTCAGCCTTTCACTTGCTGTAATGTCTGATCTTAACACCACGCCTCCTCTCCTGTATCTTATCTAACTGCACATTTCTTGAAGGCTAGACTCAAGACTAGGATTTCCTTCATGGATCTCTCAGAATATGTAGTGTGGAAGATTGCACACAGTGGGTACATAATTACTAACACATCAGAGGTGCTATATACTACATTTTATGGGTTTGATTTTGTAGCTCACTGACTTACCTGAATTATTTATATCATATATAAAATTCAACATCATAGATATGTGAGTTTTCCCTGATTTAAAATTTTGAAAGCCCACTATTTTTTTTAATCTTCAAGAATGCTTGTGATGTTAGAATAGGAAAGGCTTCCCTTCAGGTATTTAGGAAAGTAAATGCATCCATACACATATACATTTGCACATGCACATGTGTATGTATACAATACAAACTTATTTTCCAAGTCTCTGTTTTAACATGTCCAATGTCTTCTTCATTATGCATAAGGCCTAAAAAAGTCAACATGCAGAATGCATTCTGCGGTCCTGTTTTATGTGTCACATTTTTAAACTGTAGATGAAATGAAGATCTCTTGGGCAAAAGGCCAGGACCCAGTGTTGGAAGAGGGACAGAACCTTGCTTGTGTCTCTAGGGAGTTGACAAATCACTTGCAGCTGATGACGGTGAACTGGGAAAGTAAATGACTTCTATGTCCTGAAGTTACCTGGACAAAAATCACTTCTCTATCTATTGATTTCTATCAAACCACAAAGACATCATCATTGCAAATAAGCATGGAATTTTCCTCTCAACTGTGTACCAGAGGGGTTCTCTCTGGACTCTGTGTTCTCTTGCCATGGAAGTATTTGTTTAAATAAAAACACAGAGAATACAACATGTAAAATGGATGAATGTGGAAGGTGCCAGGGATAGCTGATTACCCCTATTTTCAGTTCTGTGGTCCTTTAGAAGCAGTCATCTCAAACATCAGTATGTGAGAAAAAATCACCTAAGAGACCTTTTAAAAATGCAACTTATCGGATCTAACAAGTGGAGAATCTGATCAAAAAGTCTGAGTGGAACCTGTAATCTATAAATGTTAACAATATGGGAGAGGTGACAGCTGATGGATGACTTGACATGCAGTCTGTCACCAGGGAAAACTGCCGTGAAGGGAATCCTACAATAGGCTCCCATTCTGAGTTACTAACAAAGTTATGACCTCCAAGGTTCTCAACTCACGTAAGTCCAATTTCCCATAATTCCCCGTGCCCTCCAAACATGGGAAGGAAATGAGATTTTGTTCAGGCCCATGGAAAAAATTCTAAGAACTTGTTTATTGTAGAGCAGCACTAGCGCTAATGCAGAGACTAAAATTCCATCCAACACTCATTTCCCAAATTATCTCAACAGAAGGAAGTGGATCACCCTCTAGATTGTGTAGAATGGGTGGGGACACCAGCTGAAACCCTAAAAATAGCCAAATCATGTCACAGGGCCCATCAGGGAATTCCTTCCTGACATTTGGCTTCCATGGATTTCCGTGAATGTACAGCTATCCAGGGCGATGTCAAAGTGCCTCTGAGTAAAGAGACAAAGAACTCTGTGGGGTTTATTATTGACCCCACATTTCACTTGTTATTTTCTTGTCTGAGAAATCAGACATTGGCAGAACCTCTGTATCCACAATAGGGGAGTTTACATGGTAGGAAATGCATTGCTGTTTCCACCTTGGAGGTGATAATGGTTTATGCCTCAGTAGCCACCCTGTCTCTCTGGTTAGGCAGTGGTCCAGGCCAGATTCAGATGTGGCTTTCTCTACCTTATTTCTAGTTCATCCGTTTCTATGGTGGTTGGCAAAGTCAGATCATTCCATGTGTTCAGGACAACCCTGAGAAGGTAACTCCAAGATCCATTTTCTTTCAAAAGGCATGAGAAGATCACTGAGGTATTTTCTAAAGGTTATAAGATTGTTGTTTTGTAAGCATAGCCTCGAGAATTGGCTTTTGTCTAGAAATGTGAAGCTTAAATATTCTGAAAACCCAATAGAGAGAAGTTATATCATTTGCTCTTTCTTCACAGGGTTGTATAAATGCTGCAAAAGCTCTTCAATTTTGGGAAAATAGTTGGGTAGAGAAGACATGATTATCAAGTATTAATGTAATTTTAGATGAATGTGCCAGAACAATAATAATAAAACAAGTATCAGCCCTCAATATAGTCACCTCGGAGGGATTTGTTACCATGCAGCTGTCAGTTTTCAAAATATTTTTGCAAATCCTGTTTCATACATTGCCTTTCAAGTAAAGATGGAAGCCACTTGAGACAATCAGTCTTACTAACAATAACTATTAACTTCTTTTAAACTCATATATCTTTTTGAAGTGTTAAAAGACCCTCAGCTTCTCTCTACCTCAAACTCCATATTACTTCTTATGTTATCTAAAAAAGTTCACATTTAAAGATGAAGCATATCTTTGTTGTTTAATGAAAACAAAAATCTCACTTTTCTAATTTTAAACTGTGAATACATTTTAAAAATAGACCACAGACAACATACCCTCCCCAGAATTTTTACTTACTAACTCAAAGCCACAGCATTAAACTGGAGTTAATGCTTATATTTAATTCTGAAATTCTCAGTTTGTGTGTCCATTTGACTCAGTAACTGATTTCTCCTTCTGTCTCTAAATGTATCAAGAAAAGTGTACCGTCATAAAATAAGAGATGTCACAGGGCAGTTTCAAACAGGTTCATAAAGACTTCTTATACTGATATTCAGAAAAGGAAACATATGTTTTTATTCTTAGAATCTAATAAATTGATTAAGAAAATCAATCTCAGTATTCTATTGATTAGTACAGGTCCTTGGAAATAAAAGTCAGTGTACATTTACAGAGTTTGGTCTCCAGTGTACTAGCCATACAGTTTATAGCTAGGAGAGCTTGAGAGACAGGCAATAAGAGAAGGCATGTGTGTATAGGACATAAAATCATAAATAAGTATTCTTAGAGAAACAAGTGTAGAAGGAGGAGGATTGGATGTGGAGGCTAGAGAACAGCATGTATTTTAACTTATGCAAAGATATATTTGAAAACCAACCACTTCCAAATAAATAAGAATCTGAGCAATTGAAGAGACAAGTTTGTTCATAACCTCTGATGTTAATGCAGCTCAGATATTTGTTGTCACTCTCCGAAGTCTGTGCCCTATCACAGTTATGTTTAAGATAGTTGATGTCTGAACAGGCATGGATAACCATGGGAAATAACTTTGTACCTGAAAAGAATCACAAATGTTATATTCGTATCCACAATGATGATGATGAGGAGGAGGAGGAGTACGAGGAGGAGGAGGAGGATGACGATGACAAGAATGATATTGACAGCTAAGGTGAAACTGTCATGAGTTGGAGGTGTGTGATTGTTTCAATTTTACGCTTCTTTTTCTACTGGACTCCATTGAAACTAATACGATAGCTTGAAGTGTCATATTACCTGAAAAGCAAATACATACATACCCCATCATTTATGTAGTAGAAAAGGAAGCCAAATGGGAGACCCTGTAGCAGTATTTCACTCTGGTGACTAGAGTACAGGATTTCATTTCCAGGCACAGCAGTTCAGCCATATAAATCCACTAGGGTATCCTCTGGGATGCTAAGTTTTGTCTCTCTGTTCTACAATAAGCTCTTGAAATACAATGTTTTTCAATGTCAGCATCAGGATGAAATCTTTCAGAAGTTAAAACAAACTGCATAGTATTACAGAATTAAAACCTAGAGACCTAGTTTGAACTTTTGTTTTCCTCGTCTCCTACTGTGTAAGGTTCACCAGTTTAATTTCCTGGAGCCTCAGTTTCCTCACTTTGAGCTGAGGATTCTCATCAATATGTCACATGGTAGGTCAGAGCATATCACTTGCCACTATCAATAAACACCGGGGACAGGGGAGTGTTCTCTTGGTGTCAGTTATCTTACCTTTCTTACTGTTAGATACACAGCAACTGCTTTCTTTGTGCTAGTCTCTGAACCTGGCATTCTGAAGGATACCAAAATCAAACAAGAGATAGGTTGCCATTTATGAAACACCCAGACAGGGCCTTGTGGGCCTCTTCTTTACCATAGTAGAAACTAAGATTACAGAGTGGCTAGCATTTACTGTTTAAGAGTGTCAAATAGCAGAATGCCTCCAGTGTCAATAATTAGCTTGCTTCAAAGCAGGATTTAGAGACCCACTTCACGTATTTGTTTGAAGATCAAAGCTTCTGATACCAAAAAAGGAAATGGAATGCAGTTCACTGGGTGCTAAATCTAGAAAGCCAAATGGACCTCATGTCAGCCTAGTCTTTAGCAATCAGCTGTTAGATATACCTTTGCTTTAAAATAGAATGCAATAATAATTTTAAAAAGGAATTCCACACAGCTACACTAACAGGAAAGTATACTTCAAATGAGATCAAGCACAATGTTCCCCCAGAGAACAAATGTTTGGCAAGCTTCCACTCACACATCTTCTTACCTTGGCTATTTTAGCGAGGTTTTAGCACAGTAATAGAGGAGGTTCAAAGACAGAGAATGAGAGAGAGAGAGAGAGAGAGAGAGAGAGAGAGAGAGAGAGATTTGTACATGGATGCCTGGTAGGGCTCCTCTACCCTACCACTGGCTTAAGATGTTAGAAATAGTCTTTTATTTTAAAATGCAACTTCTTTTCTTTTTGTTCCCAGATATTTGCTTCTGATGAGAAACATCCTTTCCTGGTAGAAAATGTAGAGGAAAGTTGGTAAGAGGCTGAGAAGCTCATCACCTCAGTGGCTCTAGAATTCTCAAGTTTTGACCCTCAGCTGCAACCATAATTTCTTTGTACAGCCAAGACATGGGTGCAGAAACTCTTTCCTAGTTACAAGAATGTGGCCCCCACATACTTCCTTAAGCCTAACCTCCTTTCTCTGTGCTTTCTCATAATGCTACAGTGTGTGTGTTCAGAGACAAGTTTGGGATTCGCTTATTGTTTATTTCCCACTATCCCTAGTGCTTTAAGGCCTTGCATGTCTATCACCACATTCTTCCCTGTCTCAGGCTCTTGGGAGTACATGGTCACTTCAGGGCCCCATCCTCAGATAATATGTAGGCTGTTTGAGATTAGGCTTTGTCAGAATCTTAGTCATAAGCTGAGTGGCATTCATAACTGCTTTTAGATTTGTACACTAACAAATTTCAGGCTCCAACCTCTCCTCTGTATCCTGGCCTAGGGTTCAGAGCAGATGGTTCTCCATCCCACCACTCCCTAATAAAAGAAAAGAACCTTTTTTTTCCTGATCCCAAACCCAATCTTTGTCTTCTCCTTCCCTGAAGGCGCCCTTCTCCCAAATATTTCCAGCTGACCCTCCAGTGTTAGGGCGTGGCAATCCCCAAAGTTGCAAGAATGCTCCAGTGTACATCACACATCACTTTTAATCTGTCTCATGCAGGCAATGGCATCAGTGTAGGTGGTGCCAGCCCTGGACATCAGCTCTCTTCTGATTCCTTCCTCCAGCCTGAAGAGAACAGAAATCAGAGAGGCAAATCCTTTCTCCTTAAACTGGTGCTCACTCCCAATTTTTCAAAGGCAAGTGTTTGGACATCAAAATATACTTATCTCCTGTGAACCAAAGCAACTTTCTGGAAAGAATGTGTTGAGGGACAACTTTTTTCAACTTCATCAGATACAGAATTCTGTTGTTATATTTAGGCGGCATTATAAGATGCCTAACAACATCTCAGCCTGAACCTCTGATCTTGGATTTTTCTTCTCTTGGTTCCCAGTTTCCTATAAACAAGGGACAGTTGTTTAACTTATAATTAATATACTGAAAGATCCTGCCAAATAGCCCTTTCTACCATGAGCAGAAGCTTCATCTCCAAAATACTGCCTACATTCTCCAGTGAGGCTCTGTTCCCACCTCAGGCTGCAGTCAATGGAGTATCCTATTTTAGACTTCCTTCAGATTTTCTTACATGTTGTTTCAGTCTGATCCTCAGCCCCAGAATATTGTTTCTATCTCGTCTTCAATCAAATCCATTTACTGAAACAGCTGTTGAGAGATATTTCTCATCAAAGATACCTTATATTACCACAGACATCTGGAAGTCAGGCAAGATGGTAATAGAAAGATCAAACATTCATGCTCTTAGTGGAGTGTATATTTGTTGATTTACCAAAGCATCAAGCAGCTGCCTTCTCTTATTGGCATAGTGTTACACATGCAGTTGCATTAGCTATTTAGATAATGTGGTTGGTGCAACAAATAAAGCCTATATATATATATAAAACATTACAGATCACTTTGAAAGTATATAGTGGTTTAATTGTTGTTTTTAGCAATTCCAGATTGACAAAGGGGGTTTTAATTTAAATTGTGCTCATGGCATTCCCATTAGACAAAAGCTAGTACTGACTTTTCTAATTATTATTCTGTCTTGCAAATTAAGCTGGTTTGTTTCATTCTGAGCAGAAGAGTAGTTGGAAAAAGCAATCATGTCAAATGCTATTCTCCAAGTAGATGTCTTTTGCAGATTCTGGAACCACTGAAGGAGGTTTAGCTACACAGATCTAAGGAATCCCAGAATTTTAGAGCTGTATCTGCAAGTGCCACAATCTGATTTTCTTTATCAACACTTTTTAAACAGAAATGCCTGTGTCCTGATCATGCACAGATGTAACAGGAACTAAAAACTATAAGATAAAGTCCCACTGGCTGGACGCCAATGGCTTATGGCTGTAAACCTGCTACTCAGGATGCTGAGATCTAGAGGATCACAATTTAAGACCAACCCAAGCAAAAAAAAAGTCCTCTAAACCTTCTCCAAAATAAGCACTAATAAGTATGACTGGTAGTGTGGCTCAAATGTTTAACTACAGCCAATAAGCACAAGGCCCTGTGTACTGGACAACAAACAAATAAATAAAGCCCCACAGAGCCTAAGATTGGAAACAATGGGAAATAATTGGTGAATTAATAAATAAAGTTGACATATCAGTTTTACTGGATATTAAGTAATTCCTATTAAAACAAGTTTTCCCAAAGAGCAAAATTTTTGAGCTAAAAGCACAAATGACAAAAGCAACACTTGATGCATGGGGTTAACTTAAACCAAAAGTCTTTTGTACAGCAAAGAAAAGAATAAGAGTAGAGAGACAGCCAAATGGGAGAACTTATCTGTGAACTATTCATTCAAGAAGGAATTAATACATTGAGTATATAAAGAATTCAGGAGCAAAACTGTAATATAATTTAAAAAATTGACAAATAACTCAAATGGACATTTTTAAAGAAGATATGAAAATACCAACAAATAAATGAAAAAATAGTCAACACTACTAATGGTTAGAATTCAAATCAAAACTACAATGAGATATCATCTTACTGAAGTGAGAATGGCTACTATGTAGTAACTACCACATGATCCAGAAATCCCAAAGAAATGAAATCAGTATGTCAAATAAATATGTCTGTACTCCCATGTTTATTATAATACCATTCACAATTACCAAGATAGAGTTAACCTGGTTGTCCACCAATAAATGAATAAATAAGGATGATGTATATATGGCATATATACCAAAATAGAACACTATTAGCCATAAAAAGAATAAAATTCTGTCATTTTCAGTAACATGGATGGAATTGGAGGACATTAAGTGAAATGAGTAGGGTCCAGGAAAACAACAAATACCTATGTTTTCACTTGTATGTAGAAGTTAATATTGACCTCACAGAAGTGAAGAGTAGAAATGTGGTTGATAGAGCCTAGGAAGGGCATGGGGGTTGGGGGGAGTAGAGAGAAGACAGTTAGTGAGCACAAGGGTGAAGCTGGATAAGAGGAGCCATTTTTTTCAATCACAGGAGGGCAACTATCCTTAATAACTATTAATTATATACTTCAAAGTAGCCAGAGAGAGAATTGTGAATGTCAGCAACATGAAGAACTGATAAATTCAAGAAGCAATGGATCTTCTAATTGCTTTGGTCTGTCATTACACATTGTGAACATGCACTGAAATGTCACATTATGCCTCATGAATATGTACAATTTCTGTGTCAATAACATTTTAGATATATTTAAAAACCCATTTAGAAGCTTGGAGACATCTCAGGATGTAATTCAGAAATGGATAAAATTATCGAACTGTAGCAGGTGAACTGACCTCAGTCTCTTGGAAAAAAAAATGTTCTGGGTAAAAGCAAATGCAAAAGAAAAAGCTGCACACAAGCACTGTGCTCAGTTGATAATGTGTTTCCATACAGGTACACTAGAAATGAATAACTAGATTGGTGTCAGATAGAGGAACCAGGCTTCCCACCATTGGAATAAGTTAGAGATTCTAGTTACGTTTTTTCCTAATCAGGGTAGTTGTTGAATAAGCATTATGGAGGGAGAAAAGGCAGAAGGGAAGGGAAGGAGGAGGGGAGAGAAGAAGGACAGGCAAAAGTTCACTTACAATATCTAGAAAAATATAAGGCAAATAGAGCATGTATTTATCTTGATGAGACAAGTATGATTGATTTAGGATTAAAACACAGGTTGTAATTTAACAGGTGGCATTGGCCATATACAATAAAAATAAGTATAAAATGTTTTAAAGATGTTTTAAATATTAAATGTAAACTACTCAGATGAGCATTTTCATCCTCGAGAATGACCTGGGATGTTAGTTATGCAAAAACTAAAAGATAAAAGAGGGACAGAGTGAAGGAAAGGGTGGCATTGTCCAAAAAGAAACATATTCTTGGGATTGTGGTTTAGTGGTAGACTTTACCTAGCATGCATGAGGCCCTGGATTCAACTGGTACCACATAAACACAAAAAATAAAAATTTTCTAAAGAAATGTGCTCTTTGCATGAGTTCTATAACTATAACTTCATTGAACATCACCTTTATAATAACAATTATAAAGTTAAATTAAAAATTAAAAGACTAATAAGAGGGACATTATTGAAATGAGACCAAAGGAACCATTTGAATGTCTATGTATAGTCCCTGTAAACTTTCAAAAGTTTTTGTTTGCTTTGCTTTGCTTTGTTTAGTATAGTTTTGTTTTGTTTTGATTGCAGTCCAGAAGATTAAACCCAAGACCTTACACTTGTTAGGCAAGCATTTGTATTATTGGAGCTAAGGCTCCAGCCCCAACTGATTTTTTAAATGCTCAAGTTGCCAGGAGCTGAGGGATGGCTCATCCCTGTAATCCTAGCTATTTGAGAGGCCCAGATCTGAATATTGCAGTCTAAAGGAAGCCAACCAGGGCAGAAAAGTCCATGAGACTCTTAATTGCAATTAACTACCAAGAATCCAGAACTGAGTATGGCTCAAATGTTAGAGCCTTAAACAAGAGGTACCCAGTCCCTGAATTCAAACTCCAGTACTAGCAGCAATATAAAATAAAGTAAAAAAGCATTATTGATAAAGTAAAACCGTTTTACTCATCACTTTTATATGTTATGAAAGCAAAATATTTTAGTAAGTCATTCTGATAAGCAGTTGATTAAACTCTTAGTAAATGAAATTCTTTTTTTCCCCCTGACCTGGATAATGTAAATAGATTGGTTAATCATTAGAGTTCTCCAAGTCTTCTCTGTGGTTCCACTCCCTTAAACAACAAAAAAAGATTGCATACCCTTAAAGTTTCCCTGAAGTTATCTTAGGTAAAGTCCAAAGTTTAAGGCAATGTTTCATAAACCACAAACCTTGTTACCAAAGGACCTCCAATTGCAAAGCAGTCCAACTCACTCTGACTTTGGGGGATGGTCCCTTACTTAGCCTGGCTTCAACCCAGTCCTTGAAATATTCACATATATTGGGCAGATAATTAGACTTCATTGTAGGGTGTATTGGGCTACAGGTGTGTGAGGGCCACAGGACAGAAGATGATCTCTCAGTTGGGGTTCCTTCTCTGTCCCTCCTCACCTCACCCAAAACTTAACTATCTCTTGCAGCACACTACCTCTGTTATCCTGATTATTTCAGTTTTCAAATCATCAGACGTACCTACCATCTATCTTCCTTACTTACCAGGACCTCTTTTGGCAACACCTCCTATAAGAGGAAAATGAGGTATTTTAAGGAGTTCTTGCAGAGCAGTAAGATTCTTCCTGTCCTCCCGCTCTCTCCAAACTAAACACACAATGCAGAAGAGATTTGGTGAAGTAATCAGATTTAACTGCTTTGTGATGATTTAGCCAAATATTTGAATAGAGAACTATTGCTGTAATTTCTGGTATTTTTTAATGTTCTACTTAGACAACATTGTGTCCTTGAAAAATTGTGGATAATGAAGGCCGCCTGGTCTTTTCCTCGACTCAAAGGGATAAATAGCTATCAGGCCATTATGTGAAAATACAGATAGGACAGATTGGAATGACTGTCTTGGAAAGAGAATGTCCCCATTGTAATCCTGCAAGGGGCAAAGTGGAAGCCTGCTGGAAGGGGCTTCGTGTCACGCTTTCCCTCTCAATGTTGAATGTCATGTGCTCGTGTCACACTGCTGTGTAGGCAGTGTCTGCATCAATGCACAGAACTGTATCACAGAGAACAAAGGAGGCCACCAGCAAAGACTAAATGACAGATGAGCTCTGAAACGCTCAACTAGATCGGTCTTCCCAGCATCAAATTTAGCAGTGTGTTTTCTAAGATTTTTATTTAGGGAATATTTCATTAAAATCCATATTTATTAGTTTTCATTATTTGAAGAGGGTATTGGTTTGAACTCAAGTCCTTTTGGTTCCTACACAGGCACTCTACCGCATTTGCCGCTTCCAGATCTTTGATATTTTTCCAACAGGGCATTGAGCTTTTTCCCAGAGCTGGCCTTAGATGGTGATCCTCCCACCTAATCCTCCCTAGGAGCTTGTAGTCCAGGCATAAACTGCTATGTTCCATGTGTCATCTCAGATACTGTCTTGCTAGGCTGGAAACAGAAATATTGAACTGTGATCCTTCTCTTTCCACCTCCTAATGAGTGGAATTATAGACACAAGCCACCATGCCCAAATTCAAATTCTTATTTATTATTCAATGTACGAAAGAGGCATCTTAAATTTCTCAACGTTAAAGGAAAATTATCAACACGGAAATTCTAAGGGCCTCTACATCCTGCAGTTTGTTAATGCTGAATCTTAGTCAAAGCTTCTTATGAACTCATCTTCATAAGCAAGAACGTCTGAACTCTCCTGTGCGAGAGTCAACAATCTCTAGAAGAAATGAACTTGCACACACAAAGCGCTTAGTGTGTTACCTGGCTGGGGAAAAAAATGTGGGTGTGAGTCAGTTACAGCTTGATTTGTCAATAGTTTTACTAAATCTGGAAAGTCCTCAAGACAAGGCAGTGTCTACAGACTCTCTGGTAGATCCTGCCTCAATTCCAATCCAGATAAAGTGTCCTGTGAAGGCCTTGGCCTCACCTATGGTGAAAGGAGTCTTCCAGGCTGATGGAGTAAAAACAGAAGATGTGTTTCCTGTTAGTAAGAAGTACCTTCTAATGGAGAGGAGTTAGGGACACAGAAGCCATGTTCTCAACCCCAGAGCTGACCCCATTTCATCTCTCTTACCATCATCTGCAAACGGCAGTGAGCAATTGGGTGATATAGGAATTCTATTTAGGAAGAGGTGGTACAGAACCAATGGCCACAAGACTCCTAAGTTTTGCTGCTCCTCCCACCCCTTCCAGATTTCTGTTCCTGTCCCTGCTTCTCTTCCTTTCCTGGGAATAACCATTTACTCATCCTTTAAGGTCCTGATCGAAAACCGTATCTGCCAGGAAATAGCTTTTGCATGAAGAGATCTTAGAAATCCCTTTGTTCTCATTATACCTTGAGGCACGTACCACTCTGGGTTTGTGGGGGTCCCCTGAGCCCTCCTGACATGGCTCACCCTCGGTTCCAGCTGCCTATGGCAGGTTTCCCTTTGCCTTTGAGAAGAATTTTCTTGGCTTGCCATGACTGGCATTAATTCAAATGAGATAATCCCAAAAGAACTGCTTACCTTGTCACTTCAAAACCCAGATCGTGTTCCAAATTTTAAAGTAATTATTTCTGTCCTTCTCTCAAAGGTGATTAGGCCACATTGCTAATCAGAAATCCTTGAGAAGTTTGCTACTCACACTATCAGCATGTGTGTATGTGTGTGTGTGCATGCGCGTGCACACATGTGAGCATATCCCTGCACCCACACAATAATACTAGGGCTTGAACTCAGGACCTGGGCACTGTCCCTTAACCTTTTCACTCAAAGCTAACACTCTACCACTTGACCCATAGCTCCACTTCCACTTTTTTGCTGGTTAATTGGAGGTAAGAACCTCACAGATTTTTCTTCTCAGGCTAGTTTTGCACTTCAATTCTCAGATTTCAACTTCCTGAGTATCTAGGATTACATGCTACCAGAGCCTAGCTTCATCAATACTTTTTATAGACTCAGACAGTAAAGGAACCACTAAGATGATGAGTTCCTGGCCAAACATGATGAATCACATCTCAGAAACCTAACAAGATGGTCTGATGTCTCTAGAATTCTTTAAAAATTATTCAAGGAAGATCAGCTTCTAGATAAATATATAAGAAGAGAACACTGTATAATCAATTTAATTATAAATATTACTATCATATTCCCCCCAGTCATGTTCAGAGGTCAGCAAACTTTCTCTAGAAAGGACCAGATTGTAAATATGAAAGCCTTACTGTTCCTGTCACAGCTGTTCAACTCTACCAAGGAAATATGGAAATAAATAGGTATGGCCATATTTAAACAAAATTTTTGGAGCTTCAGAAAAGAGTTCTAATTCTGTGGGCTCATTATATCAGTTCTGCATATTTTTAAGGTACAATACTATATGAGTGCTTTAGAATTTTTGCCTTGGATCAGATCTGGGTTTAAATGTTAGTTCGGCCCTCATTAGCTGTGTGAAATTGGACATGACATTTAGCTTCCTAAGCCTTGACTTCTTTACCCATAATACAGGTTAATAAGGGTACTACTTTCATTGAGCTGTTGTAAGGATTAAATAAAATAGTAGGTGTGATAACAGCTTAACAATCTTGCTTATTACTGGCATTGACACTGCCCTCAAATCCAACTTCATCACCAAGAAAGGCAGGCTTTGCCTCACCTGCCTATGAATCTGATTTTGAAATCATGCAGTGGCTTCAACCATCATCAAGCGTCATTCAGCTTCCGAAAAACTCCGCATTCAGCCTCCTTTCAATGATTCTTTTTTATTCTTTTCTTTTCTTTTTTTTGTTGTGGGGCTTGAACTCTGGGCTTGGGTACTGTCCCTCAGCTCTTTAGCTCAAGACTAGCACACTACCACTTGAGCCACAGCACCACTTCCAGCTTTTTCTGCTTATGTGGTGCTGAGGAATTGAACCCAGGACCTCATGCATGCAAAGCAAGCACTCTACCACTGAGCCACCTTCCCAGCCCCTTAATGATTCTTTTAAGGATATAAACTTAGTAAGTGCCTTCAAATAGGTCTGCATGAGGAAAGGACCTGTGATCTCACATTTCATAAATCCATTTCATATTATTTAGTTACTCTTGCTTATGTGTTTGTGTACTTCCCCATTTCCTTCCCAAGGCAAGAGCTCTTTTGTCTCTGATTTTACAATAATTCACTGTGCTTATCATACAGCAAGAACTATAATTCTAGCTAATCAGGATGCTGAAAACTGAGGATTGCAGTTCAAAGCCAGCCCAGACAGGAAAGTCCATGAGACTCTTATATCCAATTAACCACCAGAAAACTGGAAGTTGCACTATGGCTCAATATGGTAGAGTTCAGAGATAGCAGCCAAGCCCTGAGTTTAAGCCCCATGCCCAACAAAAAGACAGACAGAAAGAAAAGACAGACAGACAGACAGAAAGAAAGACAGAAAGAAAGACAGAAAGAAAGAAAGAAAGAAAGAAAGAAAGAAAGAAAGAAAGAAGGGAGGGAGGGAGAGAGAGAGAAAGAAAGAAGGAAGGAAAGAAAGGAAGAAAGAAAGAGAGAAGAAAGGAAGAAAGAACAAAAGAAAGAAGGGTGGGATGGAGGAAGGGAGGAAGGAAAAAAGGAAGAAATAAAGAATGAAAGAAAGAAAGAGAGAAAGAAAGAAAGAGAGAGAAAGAAAGAGAAAGAGGAAGGAAGGAAGGAAGGAAGGAAGGAAGGAAGGAAGGAAGGAAGGAAGGAAGGAAGGAAGGAAGGAAGGAAGGAAACAGGATGAAATGAAAACAAGGAACCCAGTCAGGTACATACCTACAATCCCAATTACTCCAGAGGCAGAGGCAAGAAGATCTTGGGTTCAAGACTAGCTGGGGCAAAGATAGGATGGACAGACAAAAAACATCTTCCTATTACTCCCAGAGTTTTGCCTTGGAACTCTGATTTCCCACACTACATCCAGATTCTTCGAAGGACAGGACAAATCTCAAAGCAAAGGATCATTTTCCCTAGCTTCTTTGGAAGATTTGAGAAAGAGGTTAGGCAAGAAATGTTACTAGATTTTCTATAAACTCAACTAAAATTGTGCTTCATTCCCCAACTCAGTGGGAGATGCTTAACCCAGTTCATGCCAGCTCCCTTTCCTTGATTGTCTAAGGCATTCTAAAGTCTAAGATTCTCTTCTTTTTTCAAGCTGAATCTTGAGGACTATTGTTGTGCCTGACCTTGGTCATCAGACACAAGGGATGGTGTGCCATCCTTCATCATCATCAAGGCAGCTTCAAATGCAGAGCTCTGGTTTTCTCTTTCAGGCATGCAGAATGCCCCTGTCTTCTGCATTCTGCTTTTGTCCCCTCTGAGACAGGAGGGATGGATATCCTAGGAGGTTTCTGGCCCGATATGCAAGGAAATGTGGTAGATGCAAGCACACAAAACCAGTCAATATTTCAGAATTCTTCTATGTAGATCATTGAAATTAGGATGAACTGTACATGGGCTAACATACTCATATCCAAACAGCATGCATGATTTCCAGAGGATGTTAGAAAATAAAATGGCTTACTATGTGAAACAAATAAAAGGAACAATCTTGAAACAATCAGAGCAGTCCAAATATAAAAGTAGCTGCATCAGTGGCCAGTGGTTTATTGGAATGAAAATAGGACACTTGATGTCTAATGGTTGCTTAAGCAGATGTGTGAAGAAGGTGCCTTTATTATTTTCTCCAGTTTGATTCTTTAGGAAAGAGAGGGGAAAGAAATGGAGAAAGAGAGAAATAGCATTTTTTTGCAGAGAGCAGGAGAAAGAGAAAAAAGAATTTGCATATGCAATTTTGAAAGCTTAATCAATTCAAAATCTGTAGGGTAGACCAGCAGGCTGGATACCCAAGGAGATCCAACATTCAAGCCCCATGGCCATCTGCTGGCAGAATTACCTCTTGCTCAGAGGAGGTCAAGCTTGATTTATGAAGGCCTTCATCTGACCCATCAATTATGAAGACCCATCCACATGATTGAGGGTAATCTACTTTATTCTATACCAATCTACATGTCCATCTGAGCAATAAGGGAAGGGATAGAAATGTATTCATTGCCTTACTCATAAACTGTAACCCCTCTGTACAGCATCTTTACAATAAAATAAGGTAAATCACCTTCATGCAAACATCTTATGGCCCAGTCAAGTAGCTACAAATAGTTATCCACCACACTGGATCTCCATTGTAACTCATTCCAATTCCTACACATTTCCCATGTCTTGTAAATCATGTAGCATCAAGTGAGTCTAATTTTAAAAACAACTTTTGAGACTCTAAGATAAAGGTGTTGTATAATTACCCCATGTTCTACCTCCTCCTCCACTCCCTACTCCCCTTTTTCTCATACTCCCCTCCCCCTTTTCTTCTGGGAAGAGAAAGAAGTTTTAACAGCATTGCTTTTACAGGGTGATACCACAGCGAGTTGCAACACTTTCCTGCCTGAGGCAAATGTATCTGAAGACAAATTCCTTTTTCAGGACCATGGACTATTATCATTTGTCAGCACTCACAGACCTCGGCACTTTGAAGTCTACATAGGTATTTTTCTTCTTACTCAGGTAGGTAATTTTCAAAATGAAATGGAGTTTGAAGTATTAGAGTTTGGCTGCCAGTTTCCTATGGGAAAAATTTACAAACCATTCACACATAATTATTTACACCAGAACTTTGCAGGAGGGTCTTTAGGATCCCAGGCACCTGTGGCTGCTCTCTTCTGAATCCCTTTGGCTGGGATTGGCTTTGCCAATTCAGCAGAGGACATACAGGTGGAAAGTGGCAGGCCTAGAAGGACACATGCAGAAAGAAAGATACCTGTTAGAAAATCTATGACAAAGGTCCATGGCCAACATCCCTGGGTAGACTCACATTTCAGGACAATGCTTCAGTTGAAAAGGCAAAAGATAATTATTTAACTTCATATAAAATACATAAGCAAGCTATAAGTTGCATTTTTCAAAAATAGAAGTTGAATTAGTTTACAAAAACCACAAACCTTTCCAAATGAGCTTTTATTCAACATCACCAATTCCAAGAAACAACCTCAAATTTCTATCAACTTGTGAATTCCTGTAATGGAATATTAGTAAGAAAAAGAGAACAAATATGGCAACCTAGTCTAATTTTGATAAATCTTAGACATAGTATAATAAATGTAAGAAGCCAGACTCAAAATGTTACACACTCTATCATTGTGTCATACTTGTATGACTTTCTATGAAAGATAAAACTATAAGGACAGAAATCAGGTCAGCAATTGCCACAGGCTTGGGAGAGCAGGACAGATTCAGTCTGAAGGAGCATGAGGGAACATTTGGGGATAAAGGAAACACATCTTGATTGTGATGGTTACATGACTGAATAATTTTTGTTAGCTTCTCAGAAATGTAGCCCCTAAAAAGGGCAAAGTTACTGCACATAAACCATAGAACTATAACACTGAAAGAATTACTGTGCATAAATTATGATCCAGGAGAAACACAGCCCAGGATAATACAAAGGCTACTGCAAAAGATTTGCTCATCCTTCTGAAAGGATTTGAAGCAGAGCTCAAAGCAGCAGTGATGAGCCTGAGCCACTGGTGCACAGCAAGATGGGAAATTGCACATTGTAGACCCGCTAAACACTTCTGCTAATTGAGCCTTATTCATCCTTAGCCTTTGGAAGACTGAACTAAAATCTTGCTACAGGAAGATGATGTGGGGGTGATCTGCCCAGAGGAAGAGAGTCATTGTGATCCTTGCCAGTCAACGTCTTTTATAAATATGCTAAAGGGATAGCCAGTTCCATACTCTCCCTGGACTGCTACATGCATACTATGGTTTGAGTATGGTTTGTCCCTTCCAAACTCCCATTGGAAATTAATTCCCCACTGTGAGGCAGCAAGATGATGGTAATTTAACCCAATTATAGTGCTTAGAGGTGGGGTCTCTGGGAGCTGAACAGTATTAGGTACGATCCTCAGGGTGGAGCCCTCATGACTGAATAAATTCTGATGGCTTCATAATGATGGTGGTAGTGGTGGTGATGATGATGATGATGATAATACTGAAAGGTTGAATCTAAGTCATTGTATTTGCTAGGCAAATCTTCTACCATCTACTTCATGCCTCCAGTCCTTGTTGCTTCAATTTTGCTTGATTTTTCAAATAAGATCTTCACTATTTCCTGCAGTAGCCTAGATTCTGATCCTCCTACCTCTGCCTCCCAAGTAGCTAAGATTATCGGCATGTACTGTAGCAGTGAACTGAATCCTCGTAGCTGTGTAAGGAGATAAAGATGATACATACACAGGCAGTACTGCCCTGCTTCTCATCACATTATATCCTGTATTGCCTGTAGACTCTGCCAGCAAGGTCATCAATCAGATGGAGAGCTCCGCCTTGTAGCCTGAACCAAAATAGCCCCCTCCCTTTTAAAAACAATAACTTATCCCGTCTGTGGTATTGTGTTATTAGCAACAGAAAACAGAAAAGCACAGCATTTTAGGCTGATATACCAGGAGAAATAAAATGCTAAGTTTATTTGCCTTGAAGAACTGAAATAAGGTACATGGGGTGGCAGGGACTGCTAGCAGAAAGAGTGTAATTGAATCCTAGTTGTCTTGGGAAGGACCAGGGTAGTGAAATTGAAGGCCTGAAGGATAGGGAGAAGGGATGAAAAGATAAGCAAAACTTTTTGCTTATCTTGATGTGAGCATTTAAAATTGCACCCAACAGTGATTTGAACTATGGCACTATCTCCAGGGTATTATTTAAATATCCTCTTTCTTAGTGCCAACGATATCCCGATTTGCTAGGGCTTAATCTGATTCATTCCACTGGAAAATAGGGTCGTTAATGCATGTTCGGCATTGTCCCCACAGGGGAATGTGGTGAAGTCATTCATGCAGCCCTGACATACTGCTGACTTGCATTCACATTCCCGTCTGTACCTTACTCTGAGATCTGCAGAAAAACACATCATTATCACCTCACTGAGTTTATCAGCTCAGTCTTGCATTGTGATTACACTGCAGGCCCTTGCCTTTTCTAAGCAGCAGGCACTTTCTTCTCCTGCCACACCTGGGACCATTCATCCTGCTCACCTCGCTGAGTCAGGCAGCCAGCATTTGAGCTCTGCTAGGTGCCGCAGAGAGGTGGAAAGATGATCAGTTAACTGTAGAGAATAAATCTATCTAAGAAAGCAACTGGAAACAATGAGAATGCTGCAGCTACCATTAAGTCTAGAAACAAATCGTAAGTGCGAAGAATAGGCTGTCCTGCCTTTCCTTCTTGTGTCAGTCAACTTTCAGTCATGACAACAAGATATCTAAGTTCTAGAAGTTCCATTTCAAACCAATTAAATGCCTGTGGTCAGGTGGCACATCATGACGTGAGTGTCAGACAAAACCACTGAGGGGGCTAGGAGCCAATGGCTCATGCCTGTAATCCTAGCTACTCAAGAGGCTGACATCTGAGGATTGTGGTTCCAACCCAGCTAGAGCAGGAACATCCATGAGATGCTTAACTCCAATTAACCACCAATTAAGTGGCACTGTGGCTCAAAGCGGTAGAGTGCTAGACTTGAAGGGAAAAGCTCAGGGACAGCACCTGAGCACTGAGTTCATGCCCCATGATCAACAAAACAAAAACCCACTTAGGTCATGGCCAGGAAGCATAAGAGAACAGGTTCCCCAAAACCCTTTGATGCCATGCTCCCAATAACCTAAATACCTCCCATTGGGCTCATTCTCCTAAAGATCCATACCACCTCAGTAGGGTCACAGGGGCTTTTGAGGGAGGCATTCAATCCTCAGAATTCCTCTGGTAGATCCCGATAGCTTGGCCCTATGGTGATACCACCAGCAACTTCAAGAAATAAATATAAGCTAAGAAAGAGGATACATTCTTTTTAAGAACTAAATGCTTCTGCATTTACACTGTGCTTGGTCCTTCATTCCCATGAGGAGGGCAGGATTGGCACTCATTTTTCAGAAAAGGACTTAGAAACTTAGGGAAGTTAATGGACTTGCTGAAGGGTATTCAGATATTTAGAGAGCAGAGCTGATGCATGATCAGTGCAATGTCAAAGAGAAGTTGCAGAGCACTGGTGGCTCACACCTGTAACCCTCATTGCTTAAGGGATTGAGATACGATGATCAAGGTTCAAAGCCAGCCTGAGATGGCTGTATTATCTCTAAATAACTAGCAAAAAGCTACAAATGGAACTGTCGTGCAAGTGGTAGAACAGCAGCTGTGAACAAAAAAACCAAGTGAGTGTGCAAAGTTCTCAGAGAAACAAAGCAAACAAGCAAGCGAGCAAGCAAGAAAGAAACAAAGAAAGAAAGAGGGAAGGAAGGAAGGAAAGAAAGAAGTAAGGAAGGAAAGAAGGAAAGAAGGGAGAAAGAAACAAAGGGAGGGAGGAAGAAAGAGGAGAAAGGAAGGAAGAAAAAGAAATACAGAAAGGGAGTGAGGGATGAAGGAATAAAGGAAAGAAGAAAGAAAGAGTGTATTTTCTAAATATGGCTTCATAGCTTTCAAAATATGACGGAAATCCAATCAGCCAATCAGAAGCCACGGGATTCTGCAAAAAGGGCTGTGGCATCTGGCAAGTTTAGATCCAAATATGAGCCCAGTATCGATGATTTCAGGAAGCTAGAAGGTAAACATGGAAAGGTATTGATATCATGGAATATAGGGGCTCAGAATGTGTTGGACTAAGAGGGAAAGGGAATGGAGAGGGGATGGAGAAGAAATGATCTAAGATGAACTTTGAAAAATTCAGTAGCTTTCAATAGAGATAAGAAGAGAGAGAGAACAAACAACAGCAGAAGATCTCTAAGTAGAAATGAAAAAAAATAGAAAGCATGGAAGACAAACTCATTGGTAGGGTCAATGATAGCAGATTTAAGGATGTGTTGTCTACAGTGAACTCAAGTGCTTAAAGCTCAGGAAAACACAGAGATTTGAAGAAAACTAAAGAAATGATGAGACTGAGAGCTGCTTTCTTGGAGCCCCTTAAAGGGAAGGTACAATTACCTTTTGAATGTTAAATTGAAAGATAGAGACAATGTATTTCCCCAAAAAAAGTATGATTATAAATTCATAGTTTTTATATACCTAGTGATCTATTAAGAGGAACCAGGATGTATGTCCTTAGCTGTTAGTATCACAAAGAGTAACAATTCTCCTCCTTAAATTACCCCTAGAGGTTATTCAATGATAGAGGATTCCATGAAACATAGATAATATTTGTGAGCAGAAATGTTTTCTAATGGCTAGATCCTCTCTCCCCCTCCCCTATAAAAAACAAAAAAGAAAAGAAATCATTTGATTTTTCAAGTGTCCAGCTGAGTTTGAAGTATTTAGTATACCAGTAGATCTAACCTTGCCTTCTCTCAATTGTCTTGCAAACCAATGCATTGTCTAGGCTATATATTTCTAGATATTCTGTTAGTACTTGGAAAGTCCTAATAGAATTTGAGATAAGCATTTAGAAGATCCTTCTGTTTCATGGTAGCTTTGGATAAAAATAAATGTGCTATTAATATACTGTTTGGATGGAGGATTTACTTTTTGTATGTAGTAGCACATCAGAAAATCTCAATTTTAGTTACTAGCTTTCTCTTTCTACAGCACAGCAAGTCCAAGAGTTGAGTATCCTTAACAAATTGTAACATCACTCCTAAACCCTTCCATAAGGTAGCGTTTTCTACTGTTTAAATAATTCGTTTTATAAAATATGGAGTGTCTGGGTGGAGAGGGGACTATGTCTATTACCCAACATTTATATACAAATATTTAAATTACATTAGAATCACAACCTGCAACTTTCATCATTCTTTCCTTTCAAGATGGAAACAAAATCCAGTTAATATTGTATTTAGTTAACAATTCTTTTAAGTATTGTACAAAAGTATAAAGAGAAAACTTGATATGAACTGGGAAAAACTAACTTCCCTGTCTATTGATTGGCAGGAAGGAGGAACAGATACTGGCATGAAAAATAGTATTTTTGATCTCTATTGCTTAGGGATTAAGGAAAGCCCCCCCAAAACAAACAAACAAACAAACAAAAAGCCTTTCAGGGAAAGTATACTTTTCTTATACTAGAAGTAGAAGAGGTTTGCCATTAAGTCATTAAGTACAAGCATTGTCCAGTCTCAAAACTCTAATTTTCACCAGAGTGATTTTGTTTGATATTATTTTTTAACCTATAAGCTCGAAACACTGCAGGGAAGGACAGAAGAGGGGCCTGGAGGACTTCAGAGGGACATGGAGCTTAGCAGAAAGCCTGTAGCACAAAGGCTCACCCTCCATTATACTCTCCCATAAGAAAGTTACAGGAAGCTACAGGACTATCAGTACTGATACAGGAGTCTCAGTACAGTATGGGTGGGAATTCTCAGAGGGTTCTGCCTTTTTCTGTGGTTTACCCCGCACTAGGTACACCTAGCTGTGGCTGAACTGACCTTTATAGTAAGTAATCTGGTGGGGAAATCCCACCTGGAGATTGGCCTTCCAATGGCATGAAGACTGAATGCTCAGTTGGTGATGATTTAAATGAGAATTTCTAGAAAGTTTTAGAAATCATAACATTACTGTATACATACTCCCAAGTTGAAAAGAACCGAAGAGATTTTTTTATAGGGGTTAGTAGAAAAGCAGACAGGCAGGAAAGGAATTGTGGGACTTGTAGATGACAGGTTAAGCTGATGTACCCAAAATTGCCTGATAGCAAAATGGAGACTGGGAACTACAAAGAAGTGAGGGAATAAAACACATATTAAGGAAGGAAAAAGAATAAGGGAATAAGGAACTAAATCTTTGGCACCACAGCCTTACAGGAAACAGAAAGGAGACTCACCAATCAGAAAGCCATCTTCAAGGACTCCAGTTCTCACTATTTAACTCAAGACCAATCTCTCTACCCTCTAAAGATGGTACAAGATGGTTGGGATAGACTGAGATGTTGCTGTCTTCCCTGTGATGTGTCTATGCCTTGTGATCTCTTCCCCTAACTTACTTTTCTAATAAACTTTCCTATCACCTTTATGTCATCTATTTTGTTCTATCCTTACATTTCCCCTCTCCTATGCAGAAAGTCAGAAGACAGAGCTGGTTGACTCATCTTTGCAGTGTTAGGGCTTGCTTAGAGCCAGGCCAGGGGTATGTTTTCAATGAAAGGGTGCTGACTGAAGGAAGGGGTTTCATCTTCTGATGAATGCCTTAAAAGCATCCATTCCTCTGCTTCCTGCCAGCCTCAGGGCGAGCAGCCTCTGTCACATGTTCTTTCCACCATGATGTTCTACCTTAGCAGGATGAATGGAGCCGAGGACTATGAGCTGAAATGTCAGTAACCTTGAGCAAAATCAACAATTCCCCCCTTAAGTTGCTTTTTCAGGTATTTTGTCATAACGATGAGAACGGTAACTAGCAAAGAAAATTGGTATCAGAGATGCAAACTGCTTGCTGTGACTTCCTGATCATGTCATTCAGAAGCCTTTGGGATTGCTTTGGAGAAGGAATTTGGAAAATTTTGGAGAAGTAGGCCTGAGAAAGCCTAGAAGGATGTAAACAGACCTAAATGGAGGCTGCCGAAAGAAGTACAGACCAAATTGCCAGTAAGAGTACAGTCAGCAAAAACTGCATTCATGAGTTTTCAATGGAAATGAATCTTCTACATTCTTGTTATGGGCTGGCAATAAATTTGGTGACATCTTGTCAATGCCTTGAGACTTTGAGGGATTCTGAGGTTAAAGGCAATAAACTAACCAATCTAGTAGAAGAAAATTTAAGACAGCATAGGGTTCAGGCTGTGACATGGTTATTGCTAGCGACTTTTAACCAGGTTTGTAGTAAGAACAGGGAACAAACAGGAAAGGTGAAGCATTTCCTTCCCTGAGCCCCTGAGAAGGAGGTATGTGAAACTGTAAGCTTGAAGCTGAAGATACAATGGTGATCCCAGAAAGTGTAGAAATGCCAGCAACATGGAGTATCTGCCATAGAAGGTCACAGGTAGTAAGTGGAGCCAGCCTGATAAAGGCCATGTATGAGACAAACAGCAAGCTAAATTGATTGGTCATGGAGGAGATCTGTTTTTACTTTGCTGTCCCCTCTCCACTCTACCCAAATACAGCTCCTCAGAGAAACCAAGAACTGGGTTCTTCTGCCAATCCGTCCAGCACGGATTGAGCTGTATGTATCAGAGCCCAAATGAGGTGGCTCTCTTGCTGGCCTTCTTCAATACAATAGCATTGTGATGCCTGTACTTTCATCGGATTACAAACAAAGGAACACTATGCTCTGATATAAAAGTCACATTTATCTTCTTTCTGGATACGCGTGCTGTGGAATCTCGCGAGTGAATGTTGCTATCATTGTCCTCCGACTTAGTCAGCTGAGTTGAGGAGATTTCATGTTTGGTTTGTTTGTTTTTTAAGAATACATGACTGCTTACAGCAGATTCCTTTGTGATCAAAACATCAGCTCAGTGCCCTGGCCGTGCATGAGTCCTCGCTCATGCATCTCGTGATGCTGACCTGGAAGGGAGAGTATTAGATAATGGAAGATTTATTTAAAGAACAATCAGAGATAAAACCCTACAGTTCCTTCATCTCACAAATACACATTTTTACCCCTCATGCTTTTATGCTTTTATTGCTGCGTCTTTTTGGAAACTGTTTTCTCATTCAAACCACCCCCACTGGGCAAGCCTGTCTGGCAGCTCTGCAGGTGTCCCCTTGGCCTCTCACAAAGCCTACTTGTTAATCAGCCCTGTCACGTGCTTTTGTGACCCCCTTCTTACCCAGCTTTCTTCACATCTCTCCAGCCAGCCACTACTACTACTAAAAGGAAAAAAAACATCTGAACAGGCAGTCAAAAGAGCTATTATCTTAAAGACTCCTTAATAAGGCCTAGTGCTTTCCTGTAAATTGGTCTACCCGGTTGCACCCTTCCCCCTTTCTGGAGACTCTGCTACCCCTCCGCCCCCCCCAACACACATATATCCCCATTCATAGATCACTGCAAAACTCACTGATTCTGCTACGTTCTGTGGTCACTGGGCCTTCCTCCACATGTTCCCCCAGACCCTCTCACCCACCATCACTGAATGACTCTCTCATAATTAGCTGGAATGTCAGTCCACAGCCTGCCATCCTCTGACTAAACAAAGAGCAGCTATGGAGACCCAATGCAAAGCTGTCTCAAATCTTCTGTGCTTAGTTCTGGACTGGTCTGGCTAGGCTAAGTTCTGGCCTCACTTGGTTGAGAAGCAAATGAGAATGTTAATTCTGTACATAATGATAAGGGGAGTGGTGACTCCAGGGTCTGTTGAAGGCTTGGGGGGTTGACACCGATAGTCAGTCATAAAACCAATAGTCGCGAATGACCTAGAACAATTATGTACATGGACCTGAAATGGATGGGAGGCTGCACACACATCCATCTTCAGGTCCCAGGTGGGAGGTTTTTTTTTTCTCTGCTATCAACTTTCTCCTCCACCCCCAGCCCCCCATACCAGAACTCAGACTCTGCCTTTTGACTGAACACATGCTCTCAGAAACCTGAACAGAGGGAGGGAGCCAATTAAAGTATTTTGATTATTTACTTGGTTGGTTGGTTGGTTTGGGGTTTTACAGTGTGATATACCATGGAAGGAAACAAGAAACTTCCTGAGTGATTTGTTTTGCATCAAAATGGGATTTCTCCAATGCTGGTTATTGATAAAATGCTCTAGTTTAAAGGCATAGTCTTGTACTTGCCAGATAGATTCTCTATCACGTAAGTCATGCATCTAGCCATTTTTGCTTTAGCTACTTTGGGGGTAAGTCTTCACATTTGTGCCCTGGCTAGCCTGCATCACAATCATATTTTGCTTTCCATATTGCTGAGACAACAGGTGCACACTACCATATACAACTATGAATTAGTAAGGACATCTTGGACTTTTCTGCCTGGGCTGGCCTTGAAATAGGGTCCTACCAGTCTCAGCCTTCTAGGTCACTAAGATTATAGGCATGAACTACCATGCCTGTCTAGGACTGTCTTAAAACTCTTTATAGGCACATTTGTTGTGAAAATTATAAGAAGAAAAGAGACCAAGGAAGAGAATAAGGCATATCACATCAAGGACTAGTAAAGAAACACTGTATTTTTTTATTTTTTATTTTTTTATTGTGAAAATACTGTACAGAGGGGTTACAATTACATTGGGCAAGATAGTGAGTACATTTCTTATGAAGCATTGTAGCCTCCTCCTTTGTTTACCCTTCCCATCCCTTTCCAGCCTCTCCCCACCCCCCCCACCAAAGTTGTAAAGTTCGTTTTCGACATGACAACTTGTACAACAGGCTTATAAAACTTGTGACATATCACAAATGTCATATTCATTTTAGATAAATAAAACCATTTTGTCTGACATGGTAGTACACAGGTGTAATTTCAGCACTAAGAGGGCAGAGGCAGCACTGTGAATGCAAAGCTAGCGTGAGATAAATACGGTTTTAGAGTTTGCCCTAGGCTATATTGTATAGGGAGACCTAGTCTCAAAAAAATAAATAAAAGTAGCGATGAAAATTACCAAGCTATTTAAAAATACAAACAGATTACATTCTAAGTACTGGGTTTAGGATTTCAATCTGTCTTGTGTTTTTTTTTGGGGGGGGATCGGGGTACAATTCAACCTATAACAATAACCTTTCGAAGATTAAAGTTTGCAAAAATTTCATGATGTATATGCAATAGCCAAGTATGGTAGTTCACCCCTGTAGTCTTTGCTACTCAAGAGGAAAAAAAATCAAGTGAATCATAGTTTTGAGGCCAGCACAGGCAAAAAGTTAATAAGATACCATCTCAACCTGTAAGGTATGGTGGCTATCTGTGGGTCTGTAACAAAGAAGGCGGTCCAAACCAGCCAAGGCAAAAAAGCTTAAGATCTTTCTTGAAAAGTTACAAAAGCAAAAAAGACAGCTCAAATGGTAGAACACCTGCCTAACAAGCTCAAAACCCTAAATTTAAAACCACCTACCACCAAAAGAAAATTAAAAAAATAAAACGAAGAAAGAAAAAAGAAAAACAATATCTGAAACTGAATGTACATCTAACAGTACTAGTATATGTAAGAAAAGCGTGCTTTCTTTCTTCAATGCTGAAGTATTGGGCACAATGAAATGTCATAAAGACTTTGAAACTTTCGTTCTCAGACCCACATAGTTTGAGATTCTGGCATCCTACATGTGTTATTAAGATGCTGCCCCCCAGTTTGGGCAAAATATTTTAAAAATCCCAACTCAATGCTTAGGATACAATACTTAAATTATTTATTATGTTTTATCTAAATATGACTAAGCTAGGGAAGAATAGGATTAACCTCAGCGAAGAAAAAGATGTTGGATTAAGATTTGTTTGTGCATTTTATTTTCATTTTATTTGGGGTACGTGTGTGTGTGTGTGTGCGCACACACTAGGGATAGAACCGAGGGCCTTGCACATACTAACTAGCCAAACACTGAGCTACAATCCCAATCCATTATAGCATTTGAGACAGCATCTTCTCATGTTTCCCAGGCTGGTCTTGAACTCCTGGGCTGAAGTGATCCTCTTGCCTCAGTCCCTCGAGTAGCTGGGAGTATAGCTGAAATCTCACTGTGTCTACCACTTGGGTAGGGTTTGTAAGGAATATGTGGCACCATAATCATAGGGCACGGATGAACTGAGAAGATGCTTGAACTTCCATATCTAAGAGCAGGGAGAGACAGGGTTGGCAATGGAGGGGCTCTGGGAGGAGATGGCTGCTGGAGGAGTGGGACTGTGTGTGCTTGGTAGATAAGCCTCTTCATCTTTCGCAGAAACTTTTATGTGCTAGGGTATAGAAGGAGCCCAGAAAGGCTTACCAAGCTTCCATAAGACCCTTTCCCTTCTTCCTTCCAGTCCCCTTCATAGTAGTTTTGAGACTCCCACGGTCCACAGGGTGGGTCTTAGCTTCAAGCCTCAGCTTTAAGGAGCACATGCTCATGACCTGTGAATGCACTAACCTCTCTCATTTTGCAGTCACCTGGTCCTGTGTGTAGTGGTCCTTTACTTAAGTTCCTGTTCCCCCACCCACCCACCCAAATTATCCATTCCATTTGTCTTCCTACTGGGTTCCTTTCTTCCGTGGAGTCTTTTGCAAACCCCTGCTGCTATAAACAAAATAGCTAAGAGATTGATCTTGTCTGAAACACCCCCTACTTCATGCAATTAACCAGATCTCTTTTGGATTGTTCAGAATTTTGGAACAAAAACCCCCTCCTACCCCCCCTTCTTTTCTTCCTGGACTCTTCTAGATACTGCTTTCAAATAAGCTTGTTCTGTCTGCTTCAAACACCTGCCTGCCTTTTAATTCTTTAATGGATGGAGAAAACAAGTCTGTACCCCTAGACAATATCACTCAGGATTCTTGGCTACTGTACACTTCCAACTCAAGACACCACAAACTGAATTTTCTAACTTTCTAACTTTCCTAATTATCATTTGTACCAAGAATACCATTGTTCTCTCAGTCTTCAGGGGACAGAATTTTGCTGGGCCTCTTGAGTTCCTTTGTATGGAACTCAGGGTTTCTGGGAAGTTTAAGTGAGAGCTACCATGTGAATCATTTAGCACTTTGGCTTGCCACACATGAAACATTTCATTATGTCAGCTACTTAACCTATTATGGCTCACAGTGAATCACTGAAGTCGCAAGTTTCCAAGTCTCCCTCTTTATCTCTTAAAACCTCACTATTATTTCTGGCCACCCCCTTTGTCAAAGCCCATTGCCTGTCTTCTGGACCAGAGACAGAAACTTTCAGCTGGTCTTCTTATTTCCAATCTGTGCCCGTACCTCCTAGTCTATCTGGGATACAAGAGTGAGACAGGACTAACAAGAACCAACTGGGATGACGTCATCCTGTCGCTCAGAAATGTTAACGTGTCCTTGTTGGCTCACCTGGAAGCCAAGCCCTTCCGCCCAGTGCCACCTTACATTCCCAGGTGTGTCTCCCTTAACCATGCACCAGCAAGACTGCAATAGAACATCTCGAAAGAAGTGTGTCCCTCCTTTGTGGACACTATTCTCCCAAGTCCGGAAAGTCCCCATTGTCCCAAAATAACAACCTTTCTCATTCAGAAAAAACCCTTTTCCTCCATTAAAGGACCTCTTGTTTTTCTTCTCATTTTCTGCTTCCTGGAACGGCTCACCTTCATCTCATGGAGCTAAGATTTTTGCCTCTTACTGACTTTTTGTTTTCCCTATAAAACTCACCTAGTGCTTCAAAGTAGAAGGTATTCAGTAAGTACCCACTGGTTAAAACCGAGAGATATCTCGCCATTTAGAGGTCTGTCATTGTGCTGGGGAAATAGCCTAGATGACTTTCTTTGGCCACATTGTCATGCTCTGGGTCATTCTTACATACTCAGTTTGTGTCTGTGCAGGATAAGTTATTGGTCTGAACTTCCTAATTCTGCCTTTCTAATTCCAAACCATCATATTGATGCTGTCTGGATTGACTGATTCACGTCTCTTTACATCAAAGAATAAAAGGCAGAAAAGTGTGTAAGCAGAATAAATTCATTTGAAAGTGAACGGAAAGCCCTCAAAGAAAGTAGGCAGACTATCCAGAGCGAGGTCCCACAGAGGAGTCCAATGGGGTCCTCTCAGATGTGGTTATTATAGTGCAAGGGCTCCTCCCTTGGGTTTTGGGTTAATTACTTGGTGGCTTGTGCATGTGCATGCACCTCCCGATTATTTTCATTGGTTGAGTGGACACCGGGGCATTGTGGAAAAAGGAGGCGTTTGAACAGGAGCGCATAGCATTATGGAAAGAGGCATTTGAGCAGAAGCTTGGGACACTATGGGAACAAGAAGTGTTATTATAGAACACATACTATGTCTACTACTTTTCATCCCAATCTAACAGTTCCCCTTTCTCTCCCTCATTATCTTATCCCAAAACACTTCCTGTCCCAACTGTTTGTCTTAATCTCTGAACCATTGTCTTGTACGGAATGGCATCTATAGACTAAAACATAGAAGAGCATAGCTGTTCTTCAGGGTCTGGGTTGTACCAAGGAGCCTGAGCCTGGCAATATGAAATGTCATGGAAGTGGACTAATAATTAGCTAGACACAGAATTCTGTGTGTACACAAATTGTGCTGCACTGCAGGTACAGTATTGTTCATGACATGAATGAGATTCCTCATACCTTAACTAAGGCTACTGCAGAGCACTGTGTAAGAGGATGGACATTTAGTGGGTACCTGAATAATTCCTGGGTTCTTTGCACTAGGCAAGATAAAGCCATCTCCCTGGTCATGTTGGTAGCATAAAAAGATGCACATGCTATATCAGCAAATGCAACACAATGAGTTTATTTCATGTGAACACTGCAAACTACCTAGCTTTAGTAGGAAGTCTAAATAGGAGCATCAAGGTCCTGGTTGACCCTAGCATAAGAAAAAGACCTATCTCAAGAATAACCATAGCTTTCCCTTTTGGCCACACAGTTGGTGGGAGCGTAAACTTGTTCATCCATTCTGGAAAGCAGTATGGAGATTCCTTGAAAGACTACATATAGAGCTCCTGTATGACCAACAATAACACTTCTGGGCATTTACCCAAATGATCACAAGCAAGGCCATGCTAAATCTATCAGCAGCATTATCCACCATAGCTAAGATATGGAACCAACCCAGATGTCCCTTAGTAGATGAATGGATCAAGAAAATGTGGTGTGTGTGTGTGTGTGTGTGTGTGTGTGTGTGAATTCTATGTTTCCATCAGACAGAATGACACCACCCCATCTGTAAGGAAATGGAAAGACTTGGAAAAAATCATATTAAGTGAAGTAAGCCAGACCCAAAAAAGCAGGTCCCATGGTTTCCCTTATTTACAATAATTAGTATACATCTAGGATAATCTTAGCAGATGAGCAGAATAGCTCAATAGCCATGTACATATGACCATATAAGATGATAATAAGCAAAATAAACTCCAAGATATGGGCACAAGAGGTTTTTCTTTGCTGTTGTTGCACTATGTGATAGTTTTTTGTTTCTTTTGTATGTTCTTCCCCCTATGGTATATCTCCTGTTGTCACTGTATTTGATTTTGGTACCCTGGTATCTTATATACATTTATTTGAATTAGGGAAGGGAAGGAGAACAACAGAATGATGAGACAAAGGACAAGAGAGGAACCAATGCAACAGTGACATACAGAAGATAATTTGTTGGAAATGACTTGTATAACTTGTGAGGCAGTGGAGGGAGGGAAAGTAGGAGAAAAATGAGAAGGGGTAACAAGTTTGACAAGAAATGTACTTATTACGTTACTTATGTAACTGTAACCCCTCTGTACATCATCTTGACAATTAAAAAAATGAATAACTATAACAAAATGTGCTGGATTCATATAGTAGAGTGCAAAGCCCTGAGTTTAAACCTCAGTATAGCTATATATATATATATATATATATATATATATATATATAATCAAGTAAAGGGAAGAAAATAAAGTATGAAGGTGTCTCCTATGTATTCATTATGCCTTTGTTTTGTGAAGCAATTGCTAGGTAGACTTTACAGAGGAAAAACTGACATATCTGGGATGAAGAATAGAAAGCATATATATTTCAAAGCCCTGGGAGAGGTCTGTGATTGCACACCCTTACCATCTCACTTTTGTAGTTCTCCAGTGCAGACCACTTTGTACCTGCCTATCAACACTGTCCCTTCCTGATGAGTTGGATGTTGTTGGAGCCTTGCCCAAGTTGCCCTCATCCATTTGCTCAAATGACCTCCCCTCAAGTTAGGAAGAGAAATAGGACTAAATTAGCAATCTTGGGGGAGGGGCTCCTGGCAGACCTTTGCCTATCAATGGAACCAGAAAGCTCTTGATTTCACTCCCAATACCACCACTTTTTGGCGGAGGGATCCTGAATTTTCTGCTCTGGAAAATGGGCTCATTGCTTGGCACAGGATAAATAATATGCAAATGTTAGTACCACCCCACCCGTCTTTACTCTCTGACAGTATGTTCCAGCGTTACTGGTTGGCCTACATCCCCTTCACCCATTTTGCTCTTCTCACACTGAACTGAAAGGTCAACTACATGTCATCTTCCTCTGTCCTTCCACCTTGGCCCTGCGTTGTCACTATCACATATGGGGGGAAGAGGAAAGGAATACGGGAGACTCCCCTTAGTTCTCCAGGCCCATCCTGGTGCCAGACTCTTAACTAGAGTTATAATCAACTGTGTCTCTGGAGGAAATAAAGGGCAGAGAAAAGCACGTGGGTGTTAGGGGGATCTTTTCCTGGCATTGGAAGGAGATCTCAGCAGATTGACTGGGGAAACACCCAGATCAAGGTGCAACTCTAACCTAAAGAAGCAAGAGGAAGGGAGGGACTTGATTAGGTCCGAAGCTGTCATAATCTTGAGTTAAAAAGATTTTTCGCCAGAGGAACTACTTCTCAAACTCATTCTGTCCCGGCGGAATGAGTCACAAAGCAGACAGGGCGTAAACACAGGTGTAATGTTGGCCTGTGGACGACCTGTCGGTCCCAGCGTGGTAGATAGAAGGCCACCTCTTCAGTCCAACCCTGCCTTGCATTCTAACTGCAGAACACTAAAGTTCAGAGAGGTTAAGTCACCGGCCAGACAAGAGGGACAGGGCAGGACCTGAAATCAGCTCTGGCCCCAGGGTAATGGTGACATTCCTCCTGCCCCAGCCGCCTTTCAGAGCCCTTTCCAGACCTTGATCTAGTTATTCCACTCGGGACCCCCTCTCTACCTCGTGTCCTCCCCTCTCCTCCCTGCTTAACTTGCAGGGCGGGCTGGATGCAGGCATGCAAGCACACCACTCCCTACCCCTCTGCACGCACTGTGGTTAGGGAGGCTTGCAGGCACAGACATTCACCCCTGCAGACGAGCGCACGGTGCAGGAGGGGGTGCAAAAACCGAGCTGGGTTGGGGGGTCAGCGGGCTCCAAGCTTCGAGCTGGGGGCGGAGCCTCGCTGCGGCCAGCGGGAAGGCGGGTGCGGCGCGGAGTTCCGAGAGAGCCCGGTGGTGGTGCGGAGGGGGCGGAGGGGAGCGGTCGGGGC
>NW_012267220.1:23443920-23561787 GCF_000151885.1 Dipodomys ordii | reverse complement strand
CCTCCTCTTCCCCTTCTCTTCCCCCTCCTCCTCCTGTTCCTCCTCTTCTTCTTTTAGAATTAGCAGCAAACTTCAGTTCTCTATGGCCTGACACTGCAGGAAAAAGAAAAACCTGTCTTATTGAAGGCCAGTGACTCCTCTGGAGAATTGGCTGGGGAAGAAACTGCTACTTGGTGTTATTTGGAGGAGAACTTAACCAATTTTTCAAGAAAGAGATTTATAAGGAAAACCCTGTATCTTAAAGATGTCATTGACACGCATGCATCCTTGTTAACTTTGGAGGGGAAAAAGAACAAACCAAAAACACTCAGTTTCAGCACTCATTGACTAAAGCAGTAAGTGTGGGAGACAAGAAAGAGAGGGCTTCCCACAAGACCTCTGGAATGATCTTTGATATTCCTGGCACAGTCCACCTTGTTAGTCTTGTTTGAAGAGCATCAACTTCATGCAAAGTGGAGTAAAACCCCTAGAGCAAAACCTTCCCCACTCCATGAGAATCTTTTTATCTCAGGGTCTCAAGAAGATTTCCTTTCTGGAAACATTCTCCTGATGGGGTGGCAGTTCATTCCCCATAGGAGAAGATGAGCGGTGAGTGTGCTGCTCAGCATCCTTAGGGGTTGCTGAGGTGACCCAGCAAGTTGGCTTCTCTTTCCCAAACCAACACACTCAGTATCAGTGGACACGTCTCAGTTTTGGCCTTTGTTGTAGTTTTACCATTTGTATGCAGAATGGAGATCCCAGCCTCCTGATGGGGTGTTATTCAGGTGAACTGCTTTATGTTTGCTGCCGCTGAGCTACTCTTTAAGAGTGAATTCACCAGGAATTGTGGGGCAAACTGGGCTTTCAACTTTATTCTCAGAAGCAATAGACTCTGGAAAGTTGATCCCCTTGTCTTCAGGTCTATGCTATTGTCAAATACCTATCTGATAACCTCCTCTCACATTCTCTCCCACAGTGCCTAGAGGAAAACTGTAGTGTCCATGCATTTCTTGCCTGTTTTCCTCCTAAGCTGACAGCACCTAGCTTTGTCAGCTTGGGGGTTGAATGAAGTATATTAAGCAAGGGGAGGGGATGGAATTCCCAAGATGCCAGACCTCCTGACAGCGTTTCCCTGGGGGTCAAGCCAAGACCACAACAATCTACCTATTCAGCAGTATATATTACAGGGGCCAATTTCAGGCATTGTGTGGGCCCAGAGATACTTTTCTTCTTATATAGTTCTTGATAAAAAAAAAATTGTGCATTGTTCCTGATTTATGGAATTGAAACTTATTTGTACAACTACTTAATAATTCCTTTTCTTTTTGTTTCTTTCTTTTTTTTTTTGTCGGTCGTGGGGCCTGAACTCTCGGCCTGGGCGCTGTCCCTCAGCTCTTCAGCACAAAGCTAGCGCTCTACCACTTGAGCCACAGCACCACTTCTGGCTTTTTTCTGCTTATGTGGTACTGAGGAATTGAACCCAGGGTCTCATGCATGCGAGGCAAGCACTCTACCGCTGAGCCACCTTCCCACCCTTAATAATTTCTTTTTAAAAAACTGACACAAAAATGGAGAGTTACCATCTGATGGCTATTGCTTTTATTTGCCACACTACTCTGTGGTTCTTGTTGCTCTGAGGAGCTCATACTCCCCCCCATTCTCAATGTCTCACAAAATGTATGACTTACAGTCACCTCAAACTTACTTTGCTGTTGGTGGTGGTAGTGGTTGTTGTGTTTCCTTGTAACTTCCCCAAACTTCCAACATTTTACAAAAGTCTTTTGTGCTTCCTGTTCATGTAACAGAGCTGGGTTTAGCTTTCACAGATTCTTAAGGCCACTCCATTATCAAGTATGGCAGAGCGTGTGACAAGTGAGTAAGTGCCCCAGAATGAATGAAATACTCACCTTTCTTCTGCTTGCCTTCTTCCTGCCCATTTTTTCCCCCAGTCTGCTAATCGGACTGTAATTGCTAGGGCACCCATCTTCTGGAGGGGAAATCCTAATCAAGCCAGCATTCTGCCTTTCCAGGAGGTTGCTCTGGGATCCACCTCTGCCTCCTACAAGTCTACACCAGAGAACTGGGCACAAAATGAACCAACACACTATTGGCTCACAATGCTCCAGACCATCCGACTGAACCCTGAGAGCCCAAAAATGTCTGCGTGCAATGACTTTGTGGAGCACATTTGGAAGCCTGGGTCCTGCAAGAACTGCTTCTGCCTGCGGAGTGACCACCAGCTGGCCATTGGCCATCCCCAGTCCAGAACAGGCAGCCTGCCCCCTCCCCCTCGCCTGCCCCCCAGGCCTGAGAACTGTCGCCTGGATGATGACGGCTCACCCTACTCGAAGCCTACCATTGCTGTGAAGCCCACCATGATGAGCTCCGAGGCCTCTGATGTGTGGGCAGAGGCTAGTCTGAGTGCTGAAGTCTCACAGGTGAGGCTGACTAACCCCTGTGGAATTTTTACAGGAGCTGCTCCTCTTCTAACATGAGGTGGCTGGATGGCAGCCAGAGAGGGCTGTTGGAGCAAGAATCCTGCAGGATGGCTGCCCATGGGCTTGCCCTGAGATTGTTTTTCCCTGGCTTCTTGCTGTTAGGCTCTTTCTACCCTCCTTTTGCTCTGTCCCTTTAAGCTAATAACTATTCATCCAATTTCCTCCAATGATTTGGAGACGTGTAAAGGCAGACAACAAAAAGCTCTTTAAGCCAGGTGCTGGTGGCTCAGTCCTGTAATCCTACATACTCAGGAAACTGAGATCTGAGGATTGTGGTTTGAAGCCAGCCCAGGAAGAAATGCCTTATCTCCAATTAACCAGCAAAAAAACAGAAGTGGAGGTAAGGCCCTAGTACTGGATAGATCTCTCTCTCACTCATATTCTCTCTCTCTCTCTCTCTCTCTCTCTCTCTCTATATATATATATATATATATATACATACACATATAAATATATTTGTGTATATGTATATATATAGCTTTAAGAATATTTTCAGAAATTATCAACCACTAGTCAATCATATATATCATATAATTATATATAATATTTCTATTATATATACATGTTTATATATTTATATGTATTTATATATGATATATAAGTGTTATGTATAATATATTAGATGTAAATGTTTTCAGAAATTTTGAACTTAATAATATATATGATCACAATGCCATTATCACAGTTAAAATATTACCACCATGGCTTATGATTATCTAGTACCCACCCAATATTCATACTTCCAGGTTAGAAGGTTGAGTTTTGCTAGCTTTGATCTATGATAATTAAAGCAGTTACATCTTAGAGGTTAGGCCCATCTGTTCATCTCACTGGTAACCCTTACAAAGCTGTAATTATTTAGGGTTTGTAGACTTAGGCAGCTGGACACATCTCAGAGGCTATATGCTTAAGACATTCCAACAATGTCTTGCTTCAGATTGACTTCTTTGTATGCTCTAGATTTTATTAGCTAAAGTAGTCAAGATATGTGGTAAGTGTATGTACAAACAAAGGTCAGTTTGAAGTCAGGAGATTCTTAATGAAGACTGGCATTTCCTGTGGTTGCAGTGAAGTCCATGTCCCTCTCAGGGCTGCTCTGTTTCCTTTTAGCTGGTTACACCCATTCACCAAGCCACTCTGGGACCCCTTCAACCTTCACCTATATAAGCCAGGAGTCTTGGGAAAGGATCCAGATGCAGGCCATACTTCAAAACTGCATTTAACAGTCTTAACAGAGGAAGTGAGGAGCTTTGAAAGGGAAAGAAGGGGGGACAGTGATTTCTTTGATGGGAATGACTGGTCCACCTCTTGTAGCCCAACCACTTAATCAAGTTGGGGCTGAGGGCACCATTGTTAACTGGAAGAGAGAACAAATGTTTGGCATGACTTACCAAGAAAAGCCCGGACCCATCCCAAAGCCCTGATCACTAGGTGTTTTAGAAATCATTTTGATTTTATTTCTTCAGAATGTGCTGGAGCAGAGTTGTTTAAAAAAAAAAGAAAGAAAAGAAAAAAGTCAGCTAGCACAAAGCAAATATAAAGCCCCAAAGCCCAAAATTGTATTTTCCAAGCCTGGAGAAGAAACTAACTCACCTAGCAATTGTGAGGGAGAAGACAAAATGTTCTATTTTTTTCCCGAAGTTTTTGTTTTTGTTTTGTTGTTTTTATTTTCTTAACTCATAGACTTAAGTGAAAAACCTTACAGACCCTGAGAAGATAGCACAGTCAGTATCTGGAAAGATAAGTGGCTAGGGAGCTACAACAATGAATATAAGCTGTGAAGAGATCAGAAGGTGGGCAGGTGTATAGCTTGCCCAGAGTCCACACCTCCCAAGTTTCCCCAGACACTATGGTTGACAATGTCCCAGAACACGCTCTAATGTAAATCTTTTGACCTTTGGGCCTGTGTAGGTCATCTGGAGACGAGCCCCGAGCAAGCTGCCCCTCCCGAAGCAGGATGACGTGCCCATAGTCTACCTAGGCAGCTTCCGAGGAGTTCAGAAGCCTGCTGGTCCCGTTGCCTGCACAGAGGGCAGCTCCCACTGCCCGCCTGCCTATGCCATGGTTGGCTTGCACAGCCTAGACCAAGGGGAAAGGAGCATTGCCTTCCACCCAGTGAGCTACCCAGAGGAGAAGGCCAGGCGAGAAGAGAAACCTTCATTTCCCTACCAGGAGCTGTCCTCTGCTCAAGAAAGCTTCCGCCAGAAACTGGCTGCCTTTTCTGGGATGACATCTGGCTGTCACAAGGGCCCTAGGCCCTGCCCATCTCCACAGCCCCTACGGGCGTCCCTGCCCTCAGAAGATGACAGTGATCAAAGGTGCTCACCCTCAGGGGACAGTGAAGGCGGAGAATACTGCTCCATCCTGGACTGTTGCCCAGGAAGCCCAGTTGCCAAGGACACCATGAATGCTGAGGGCTCCCTGGGCAGACATGGCGGAGGGGACTGCTCACCCACATGCTGGGAGCAGGGAATGTGTGCCCAGCCAGGGCAAGAGGAGAAGCGCGTTCTAAACTTCCCCAGGGAGTTTTGTGGCCAGGGTCCCACAACGAACCCACCCCATCTGGTCTCTAAGAAGCTGACCTCAGAAGCTGCCAGTTCTGATGGCCTGTCCTGTGGCAGCAGCAGTGGCACCAGCAGTCCCTTTACCCCACACCTGGAGAGCGATTACTGCTCTCTCATGAAGGAACCTGTCCCGGGGAAGCAGCAGGACTCTGGCTGTCATGTAATGACCTCTAACAAATGCCTGGGACTAGCTGTGGAACCCCAATCTCCAGCCCAGCCCAGGGAAGCAGTACAGCCTGAACCCATCTACGCTGAGAGCACTAAAAGGAAGAAGGCAGTTCCAGTGCCTTCGAGGCCACAGGCCAAGGCAGAGCAGGCAACAGCTGCTCCAGGCCAAACCCATGGCCACCAAGCATGGGCAGGGGATACCTGGGCTCAGAAAATACCATCTGGTTGGAGCCGGGACAAGGAAGGCCCAGATAAAGCTCCCCAGGTGGCAACCACCATTACAGTCATGGCAGCACACCCAGAAGAGGACCATAGGACCATCTATCTGAGCAGCCCTGACTCTGCAGTGGGGGTGCAGTGGCCACATGGACCTGTGAACCAAGACTTAGAGGCCGGTACAGAGGAAACATCAGCCCGGCAGGGACCCAGCTCCAGGGAAAGCCAGGCTCATGGTCTGACTGAGACCACCCCCAGGGGGAGGCCTGCCATTCCCCCCAAGTTGTCTAAGAGTAGCCCTGGAGGATCTCCAGCATCACCATCGGCCTTGACCCTAGCCGATGTCGGTGATGGGAGCTCCAATGGCAGTGGCTCTGGGTCCCAGCTTTCTTCTCGAGGCCCTGCCGAGCTCACTGCTTCCTGCCGAGCCAACAGTGCCACTGTCAGTGAGCCTGCCAGGTGTCCTCCTGCAGTGTCCTCTTCGGCCGTGGACCAGAGGCGGCCCAAGTACCAGACTGGCGCCTGGAGTCGGATAGAGGAAGAGGAAGAGGTGGAGCAGGAATTGTTGAATCAAAGCTGGGGAAGAAAGACAGAAAATGGCACTGCAGCCCTTTCAAACTCTTCTACCTGGCATCGACTCCACCCCAGTGATGGCTCCTCTGGGCAGAATGGCAAAGTTGGGACTGGGATGAGCAAATCAGCCTCTTTTGCCTTTGAGTTTCCCAAGGACAGAAGTGGGCTGGAGACATTCTCCCCGCCCCCTCCCCCTCCCAAGTCAAGGTGAGTACTAGTGCCTGTGTGGGAAGATACAGTCTGGCTGTAAAGGAAGCTACTCATCTGTAGGGCCTTTATTAGAAACCTTTGTTTTTGCTGTATCTAACTAAGGCCCAGTCTTAAATCCTGCCTTCCAGGCACCAGTGTCTCTGTGAAGGCCCTGGTGCTTTTATGTTAATTTCTCAGTGTAGATTTCAGGCTCTGTAAACAAACCTACCAGCAGTGCCCTGCTTGGATTGGCTATCTGAAATAAGAAACATGGGGGGCTGGTATTGTAACTCCGTGGTAGAGCTGATGCTTAGAAAGTATGGGCCTAGCCCTAGCCCCTTCCTCCCCCGCCCCAACCCCCCAAAACCCAAATGAGCTCTTGCCCATGATTTTAGAATCCAGTGCTCTTTTTGCCCACATCTCTCAGAAGTGTCTTCTACAAGCCTTTTTAAGGAAACTGACACTTCATTTTGTTTAAGCAGGCAAAAGAGGGCCAAAGGAGGTTAGGCTACAAGATTTGGAGAGGCAAAATAAGCTAAGCTAAGTGTGTGCTCCAACTCTTACTGTGATGGTGAGTAGGCTTTGGTGCCAAAATTAGAAAAGAGGAATCTTTGCACATGTGGGTTATTAGAGGAAAAGAATAGAGTTTCATGCTAGTATGCTGGAACTCACAGCTTTCTCCACTGCCTCTCTGACGTCCTACCAGTTTAAAGTACCTTTGAAAAGCTCCAAAAAGTAAATGCCTTTTTGAAGCTAGTGAGCTGTGCATGGAATTTAAATTCTGGAAGAGAAAAAATTTCCCTCAGTGAAAGCAAAACTGATTTTTATCAGAGAAAGGAGAAACCTGCTGTTTAAAAAAAGGGGAAAAAATGGCAGCCTTTCTGAACAGAGACTTTCTCTATCTGTGTCATTGCCAGTGTTCTGCCAGAGCAGATGTCTTCTAGATTGATGTCAGGGACAAGGGAATTGACCACAGAGAGAAGAGACTGCCACATTTGACTTTGAACATCAAGGCCTCCTAGGCTGTGATCTGATCTGACAGGGGCTTGTTCTCATAACCAGTGCTTTCTTTGTTCTGGGATTGCCTTGGCCGCCCACCTTGCAGAATAGACATCTTCCATAGCCTCAGATGACTGCAGACTCTCTGGTTCTTTGGCTATAATTGTATTTCATTGAATGAATGAGCAATTCAGCAGCTAAGATGAGCTCCCATTTATATAGTGCTTCCTATGGGCCAAGTGTGTACTTTAAGATGTTAGACTTAATAACTTATTTAATCCTTAGAACAACCTGATGAAGGAAGAATTATCAGCCCAGCCCACAGACAACAAAACAGAGCTCAAGAGCTGAAATAATCTGCCTAAGGATGTTACAAATCTTTTATCAACCCAGCCCTAAGTCTGTGCTCTTGAACATGTAAGAGGCATAGAAACCAAGCAGAGTGTGCACCCAGTTTTGGGTAGCTTTAATATCAGAAAACCTAGTTCATATCTAATCTTTCTTACTCTCTGGTCGAGTAACCTTGAACAAGCTATTCACTGTGTCTGAGTCCCAAGCTTACTCTTCTCTAAAAATGGGATAAGACTTTCTTAACACTTCCTTATTGAAATGAGATGTGCAACAGAGACCAATGGGGAGGCTAGTTATTATGTAGGCAGAAAGCTATATAATAGGTGTGTCAGTGGCATCCATACCCCGCAGGACTCAGCCTTGCCCAGACCTGGAAACACTGTCTGAGCCTTAGAGAAAAACTTTCTCACTCAAGCATCACAGGGTTCTGAGAAATCCTAGTAACCATGGTAACACGACTCAGAAAGTGTTTTAATTATCAGCTAGGGTGAGATCTGAGTTTTTTGGTCCAGTGTGCTATGCTAAAACTTAGATTATGTATAGCTCAAATCAGGTAGGGAACATCAAAAGTTCTAGTTTCCAACTCTTTAAGATCGAAACATAAAGATAACATTGTTTTCAGATCTTTTGGTAGAAAAATTTAATATCTAAAATGAATTTAAGGGAACATGGGGGGAAAATCTTGCTATTTTAAATAAAACAAAATTGTCCCTTTAGAGCAGAGTTTTCCAAGGGTTGCTGACATTATCTTTTGGATCATTGTGTTTCCCTTGTGAGGGGCTAGGTGGGCAGGCTTGAATACAGTACTTCCTGAGTTCTTCTGGGGAGGTTACCTGGAATCCCAAAGTGCTCCAATCCAACAGGAATTCAAGGTATAGACAAATCAGAACATTATTGTGAATAAAGACCAGAGTTGATTTGGTACCAGTATGAGCAACACTAGGAATTATGGCAGGCAGTATTCCAAGATGGAAAAATGTGTAGCCTCTTTAAACGATGAAAGAGGTTAAGTTGTTTACTTCCCATGGACTCATCTGTTCAGTGGGGCCTGTTTCTAATGATGAATTTCTTCATGTGTGTGATGTGTGCTCAGAACCCTAGAGAAAGAATTTGTGTCACAGAGATGTTTCTTCCTCCTTACCCTGTGTGGAGAGACAGCCAGACCATCTGATGCCCTTCTTGGGCCATCATTTCTACAACAAATGACACTTATTTTTAGGTTGCTTTGTGAAAGTAGCTGTGACAAAGATACATGTTCAGAATGACTTTGACTTTCCTGTTGTCTTGGTGCAATTATTCGTGGGAGTAGCCATCTGAGATTGTGTCCTCTGAAATCTATCACTTATGTGCTGGTGAAACCTCTTGACATAAACATTCTGTAAGACCAAGAGGCTCCATAGCCATGTCATATGCCGAAGTGTAGTTGTGCACCCTCTTCCCGGGCAGGTAAGGAAAAGTCTGGACCCTTCCTTGCGCTCTGTTGCTGAGGTAACTACCTACCTATATCTGCAAATTCACACAGATTTGTAATGATTGAGGCACCAAATCTCTGGGTCATTGCCCTGCCCTAATTTAAAACAGGGTAAATAGGTAAGGACTGAAAAATACTGTTGGCTGAGAAACAAACAAACCAAAACCCCCCAAGAAACTGCAGGCAAGAACTATCAGCTGTTAATTTTAATATCACCTTCAAGACTTAAGGCAGTTTAATGAGAAGCCATAGTTCCTGGGGAAAAAATTAAGATGCAAAAAACAAAATCTCAGGTTTTTTGCCTTTTATTTCCTCCTCAGATGCAAGACTATGTTGAAATGACTTGTAACTTGTGAGTGACAGGTCAGAGGAAGGAGAATCATCTGGTTAGGACAGACAAACATTTTACAAAGAAACTCCAAGTAGGCCTGAGACAGTGTGGAACTGAAGATGACAGGTGAATGAGAAATAAGACAGATTTGTGGCTTCAGTTTCTACATAGTCTGTTTCCAGGTGAGACTATTCAAAACAAAAGATTTCCCCCAGAAAGTGAGAGATGGTTTTCTTTTTAAAGTTCTCGTTGGAAAACTTTAATTTTAACCCACCTCTTCGTAAAATTTCCCCTTCTTTCTTGGCATGCTGGGCAGAGGAGGTTGAGTCTGTTCTGGGGTTTTGGTCTTTCTTAAGTCCCCTTCTGCATTGATTCTCAGTAAAGAAAGAAATAGCATCATAAATAGAGTTCTCTTTTTTGTCCATAGAAGTGATCACTTTGATAACTGGATGAACCAAAATAATGTATAGGATATTCTGTTCTGTAACATGGTCCTCTCAGCCCACGCTCAAGGATGAGAAGAGAGTAAGATGCTATTTGTGTCCAGCCTTTTTGTCCAATCTAATTAAAGCTTAAGTTCTGGACACCTTTCCTACTGTAGCAAGTTGCAAGGGTACTAGAAAATCCCACAGTCTTGCCATGGGCTTGTCTATATGGCATTTTGAAAGTCAGTTTGCATTTTATTTAGGGACTCTTCTGTAACTAATTTGAATAAGGAGTCTAGAGGTAAAGTTGGTGAGAGTGAATGAATACTGGGCAGACTTCAGTGGGAGAAACTGTTCCCCTACCCCAAACACACAGAGTTTGGCAAATGGAACAAAGCAAATGTATCAACAATACAAGTTTATAGTGTGCTCATGCCAAAGGCAAATTAATAGTTGGCCTCTCTCCATGAGTTTGTGGATGGAACCTGCAAACACAAGACCTCTTATAAACAGAGTATTGAAACTGATTCCTGCCCTCCTGTTCTAATACTTTAACTAATAGTGGCTTGCAAGTAGCATATACACAACTTTTAGGTCTAAGTTTTAGCATGCATTTTGACTATGACTAGGAAAATTCTTTAGTTCATTGGGTAGTTATAAATTGCCTCTCTTTTATTGGACTGTGCAAGGTGGTAAAACATGGTCAGGGACAGGGATTCTGTTTCTTAAGAACTGAGTTGGCATGACTTGAATCAGCAGGTGCACAAATGAACTCCAAAGGCTTGTTCCTACATTGATGAGACTGGTTCTCATAGAGTCTGCATTCTTACTACACTCTGGGTTATGTTCTTTAACACAAAGGTACAATCAGTTCCATGTGTAGAAGGAACTAGTTATAGCCCTCTCCTTTGTCAGGATTAGCACAGGTTTGTAGGCAACCAAGTGTGTGTGTGTGTGTGTGTGTGTATGTGTCCCATTTATTCCTTGCAGATAAAAGTACACTTAGCTTCTATAATTCCAGATCATCCAGATCATCTACTTTAGTGGCTGGCACTTAGTAGATGCTCAAGAATCAAGTTAAATGGATAGTTAGGATAGTTACAGGTTGAAACCAGGCCCTGTTTATTTCTCTTTCAAAGCAGCACCTATACCTTCATGCCTGGCACATGGGTGAACAAGAAAGCTAGTAGCTTGGAATATGAAACATTCTGCACTCAGACCTCCTGGTAGCCTTTGTATTCTTTTCATGCTTCTCACAGTGTGTATTGCTTTCAAAGAAATCCATGTTTATATCTCTTAACTAAAGTACGATCACTTAGGCTTGTTATTCCAGCTACTTGTGACATAGAAATAGAATTGTGGTTCAAGGTTAGACTGGAAAAAGAATGAGACTGCTCATCTTGAAAAACATGTTGGGCATGGGTACACACCCTTGTATCCCAACTCTGCAAATGATAGAGATAGGAAAATCACCATTGAGGCTGTCCTCCAAAAGTGTAAGACCTATTTTAACCAGAATAAAGGAAAACAAAGAACTGGGGCAGTGGCTCAAGTGGTTAGCACCCTTGAGCTCAACCTCCTAATATCACAAAATAAATAAATAAATAACCAAAAAGGGGGGTAGATAGGGAGGGAAGAAGAAAGAGTAAACTCCTAGGAGTTTAGGAACCAAGTCTCATGCATTCTTCCTGCATGTCTCCATAACAATCCATAGCACAGAACCAGATTCTTGGTAGGAATTCAATACAGAATGATACCCATTGTAATCCTGTGGAAGCTGAGGTTAATCATGGTTAATGCTTCAAGGTAGGCAAACACCCTGAGGGCGTAGTGCATCCTTTTCTGGATTAATTACTCTCCAGTGATTGTACATGTTACATTTTCCTTCTGCCACTGGCCTCTATCATGCTGCCTTTTTTAAAAAGGCTGAGCAGGTGTGTGGAGCCTGCCCTCTTTCCACAAAATGTTTCTTTCTGGTAGTAATTATCTAATTTTTTTTTCCACTGGTAAGTTACAAGGAATTCTAGGGTGTGGTTTTACTTCTCTGAGAACAGAGTTTTCATGCTTCCTGGGAGTGGGGCTGGAAAACACAAACTTAGGCTGGATGATCAGGTCTCCTTTGTCCATCAAGCCATCAGAGAGACTTTGTTCGAGAATGGCTTCTGCTTTGTGGGCATGGCAGTCACCAATTGGTGAGAAATTTTCCTTACTAGTGGTGCAAGGGGTGTTTGGTTGTTTGGAGATTAATGTCTTACTAACTGTATACTCCTATCAGGTTAATAGGTCAACTATAGAGAGCACTTGGTGCCTTCTTTCCAGCTAATACATTTCCAAGTTTAAACATCTTCATTGCTCAAGATTGTGTGTGTGTGTGTACATACGTGCATGCGCTTGTACTTTTGAACTCAAACCTCTTGCTCTCACTTTCTTTTCTGCTCAAGTCTCAATCTCTACCACTGAGCCATATACCTCCACTCCTGGCTTTTTGCTCACTAATTCAAAGTAAGAATCTTATAGACTCTTGTTCCTTGGATCTTTAGATCTCGGATTTCTGATTGACTCGGATCCTAGGTGTGAGCCATCAGCACCTGGCCAGGATTTCTTTGTACTGACTTTCGGGAAATCCCCCAAAGTGCTGGGTGTTTAGAGTTCTCATGCTGCTCCCACACAAATTTTACATTTATAAAATTCCCTGCTTTTATAGCTTGCTTGTTCTTTCTATTTCTCTGGCAGACTGACTTATATAAACAATTGTTCTTTGTTGGGTGACAAGTGCAACTTCTAGGTTGAAGATTGATTTAAAAAAATCCTTCCCTTTTTACTCAGATAGTGTGTTAATCTATTAATTACAATGTCTCTTACCATCAAATAGTGGCTTTGACTTCCTTAGAGTTTGGTATTTAGCTGTTTCATGTCTCTTTATATCTGTGCTTTAAAACTCTTCTGAAGTCTATAATGTAGGCCAGTAATTGGTGATACCATTGTATGTTTCTGAGTACTGAAAAGCCATTCAGAATGGCCCTTGCTCTTGTAAAACTCCATTTAGTAGCAATTAATAGGTCCAAAAATATACTGGATATATAAATATATATATATTAGTAAAATGAGCTTAAAGATCAGGAAGAAAGTGAAGGAGTGTCTGAAAATTTTATTTGTGCCAGTACTGGGACTTGAACTCAGGGCTGATGCTGTCTCTTAGCTTTTTTTGCTCAAGGCTGGTGCTCAACCAATTGAGCCATACCTCCACTTCCAGTTTTTTTGCTGGTTAATTGGACACAAGAGTCTCATGGGCTTCACTGCCAGGGTTGGTTTTGAACCTCAGATCTAAGCCTCCTGAATAGCTAGGTTTATAGGCATGAGCCATCAGATTCCAGCTGAGAATCTGAAATTAAAAAATCAATCATCACTTAAAATAATTCTTACTAATAGGTAAAGGTCAAAAGGAAGGTAAGTTTTCATGGCCATAGAGTCATGAACCAAAAGGAACATTGGTTCCTTCTATTTCAATTCTGACCAGTTGGAGTACAGCTCTGGAGCTCTGCATGAAAATTCACTGTGCTGGAAGTTTGCTGCAATTGATTAATACTGTCTTCAGACTACAGAAGTTGGGGTAAAAAGACATGTGCTAGTTATTTGCTAAATCTGCCTTCAAGCTTAAAATGCTGTATAAATAGTTTTCAAGTAGTTAGGATTATAGTAGCTAGGATTATCTAGCTTACCAGCACTTAGCTTGTTTCCAAATATTATATATCTATGGTTAGTTGAATCTGTAGGTTCCTGTGAACCTGTGAATAGGAAGATCTAAGGGTAAATTCATTATGTTGTACAGCCAAGCTCCAGAATTCATTTTGCAAAACTAAAATTCTATACCCATTAAAGAAAACTACTTTTCCCTTTACCATGACCTCTTACAGACGCCATTATTTTTCATGTCTCTTTGAATTTGATCACTCCAGATACTTCATATGTTTGGAATTACACATCTTTGTGACTATTCATTTCACTTAGTACACATCTTCAAGTCTCATTGATGTTATAGCATGTGTTAAAATTCCTTCCTTTTTAGAGCTGAATAATATTCTGCTACATTTTGCTTCTCCAGTCATCCGTTAGTGGACACTTGGGTTGCTTTCAATTTTTAGTTATCGCGAATAATACTGCTCTAATTATGGATGTACTAGTTTCTCTTTAAGACTCTGCTTTTGATTTTTTTTGAAGGGGAATATACACAGAATGGCATTGTTGGATCATCTTGTAACTCTTAATTTTAATATTTTTAGAAATAGCCACACTGTTTTCCATAACTGTTGCGCCATTTTGTATTCCCACTAATAGCGTGTAAGAGTTCCAGTTTCTCTATATTCTCTCTACACTTGTTTTTTTTTCTGGGTTTTTGTTTGTTTGTTTTTGATATTAGGCTCTTATCAGAGGCAGAATTTGCAGATATATTTTTCATCCTCAGGGAGTTCATTTTCACTCAGTTGACTGTGTCTGTTGTGGGTAGGATATGAATTTTGGGCTAAGGTGCTGGGTTAGCAGAGTGGACTTGAAATAGTTGCCAATCAAAGAGGGCTTGAAAGTTCTGAAAGCAGACTGGGCAAAACTAATTGTCTAGAGACAGAAAAAATTCCTATCAGGCATAAGTGCTGTTGGTGGATGGAGTCTTATAGGATGGACCAGAACCATAGTGACTCCTAAGTTCCTGGAAGATTGCTATTGGTTTGATTTCATCAACCACCAGAGGTGTGATCTGGGGGTAAGGAGGTAGTATGAAGATGAAAAGAATCCTAGAAGGCTAGTAATGCTTAAAGGAGATTCTTTTATTGCAAGAGAAGTCAAGCTAATATGGTAAGGTTTTTTTTTTTCTTGTAATGAAAAGGGGGTAATAGAACTTAGAAATCTGATTGGCTGGAGATGGGGTTGAACCACCTGATTGACTGGCTCCTGGGTCTGGGGCTATAGTATAGCTGATCCAGCTCTCAGCCATAGATTATTCAAGCCAAGTGTGGACCGTTATAGACCGTTTTAGGGAAAAATGTATATTCCTAGAACATTCTCTTGACTAGCTTTCTTTGTTGAGGTTCCTTGAAATGCCATAATCAAAGAGTAGGCATCAAGGTAGAGTGAACTTTTTAGGTTATCTGATCTGTATCTCTCTTAGTAACAAAAAAGATGGCTCAATTTACTGATGGTGAGGAGGTGAACTTGTTCAAAGTGCACTGTACACATCTATGGTATTATCACAGTGAGACCCCCGTGTGCTGTTAGTGTATGCTGAAGCATTTACCGGAGGCTGTTAAAGTCATCTCTCTGTTTACCCATCTACTCATCCATACTTTTAAGTGTAACGTACTTTCTATCTACATAATGCTATTTATAGCATTTTTGTAAATGTTAACTCCTTGAATCTTTGTAACATTCCTAAGAGATAAGCATTTTTGCTATCTTTATATGATAAATGGAAAGCTGAAACACAGAGAAATTGAGTCTCCTTTCTCAGGACACACAGACAGTTGGAAAGGGCAGTTCTGTCTCACTGATGAAGTCTTAGATGACTCTGCCTAGATGGCTTCTGAGGTCCTGTTACCCCGTGCCTGCCCATAGACAGGGCAGCTAGTGAGAAGTATCCTTCTGGGGATTACAGTTGTTTGGTCTTTAGCTTGCATTTGTTATTCTCTATTCGTCTTCTCTTCCCCATGCCACTCTGATGTGAACAGTTGTAAGAGCTTCCTCCCTCTGCATCCGTGCTGTGGACTTTGGACATATTATTCATAGGGAAGTGCATTGGAGATAAGTGTAGTGGGGAATGGGTCTAAGGTCTTCAGCCTTCTTCTTTGCTCCCCACTGCTCCATCTCCATCTCCAGACTCAAATGGAACTTCCCTACTTAGGAACCCCCAGTCACCTGCCTTCCTTATTCTTGTACCCAGCAGCCCAGTGCCTCTTTGGGGAAGTACATAAACATGCAGAATGGGGCCACAAATAAAAGACGGCATTTCTCAGACCAAGTGAACAATCTTCAACAGATGTTTATATCTTTCAGTGATAAGGTATATCTTGATATAGTCAGGGAAAATGCCTGCAAATTTCCGTTGAACATCTTAAGCATTTTGATCCTTTACTAAAACCAGTAACCTACATACTGTATATGTGTATTTCCCTGGAGTTACACATGTATTAGTCAGCTCTCTATCTCTATGACAAAAATACCTGAGAAAGCAACTTGAAATGAGGAAAGATTCACTTTGGTTCATGGTTTCAAGAGTATCATTGTGTTTTCAGCTGTGTGCTTTGCATTTGAGGTAAGGTAGAAATCATGACATTGGAACATGTGGCTGCTCACCTCCTGCTCACCAGAAAGTAGGAAAGAGAGAGAAAGTGCTAGGAAAATAGACTGTACTCTCCCTTCAGGTGTCATTCGCAATTGCCAGTGTTACTTGTGCTTCTGCCCAACCAGTTAAAAATCTAGCTTCCCATAACCCATTCCTCTGGCTTGATGAATATGTTAGAGCAGCTCAAAGAACTTCAGGAAACACTTGCTTCTATTTGAGGGTTTATTATGAAAGGTATCACAAAGGATAGTCATGAATACCAGATGGTGAGAGGTACCCTTCAAGACCTGTCATTAAGGATATAGACCTCCTTGTCCATTCTTAGACACCACTCTCCAGGAATCTCTACACGTTCAGCTCTCTAGGAGCTTCTAATCTCGGCCCTTTCGGGGTTTATAGAGGCTCCATTACATAGGGATGACTGCCTAAATGATTCACCATTGGTGATCAACCTAACCTTTAGCCTTTCCCCTCCCTTGGAAGGTTGGGAAGGGTGGTTGAAAATTCCAATCCTCCAGTCCTCCTTGGTTTTTCTAGCTCCCATTCCCAAGCCTCCTCAGGGCTGCCAGGCATCAGTCAACTCATTACCATATGAAAAAATACCACTTGAGAGATTCCAAGAATCTCAAGCGTCTTAATGCCAAGGAAACTGGAGTAAAACCCAAATATATATATTTCATGACATCACAGTTTCCCTATCTTTTAAAATAACTGGCTGTATTCCCATTTTTAAATGATTTCCACTGAATGTAAAAGCCTATAGTGCCCCAGCAGAATGGCTAGGCCACAAACTGCAAATGCAAATGAAAGGACCTGCCCATGGGAACTTTACAGGCCATCTAACCATAAAAGCACCAATTTTCTATATTTATACATGCAAACCAATCAGGCAGAAGCAGAATGGCCCACTCAGTTCTGGCAGGTGGCCTTTGCTCACTTGCAAAAAATAACTCTCCTAGCATCTTTATCAATAAGCACCTAAAACAAAAATACTAATGAGCTTTCCGATTCTGTTAGCTGTCTTTCTAGACCCATCTGAAAAATTTTTTTTCAACTACAAGATTTGTCCAAATTCAAGATATTGTAAGATTGTTGTATTTTCTAGCTAGGAGAAAAGTTTCCTATTAAATCATATTCCTGATCCTTGTAAGTTGCTCAATGTTCCTGTACTTTGCTCTTTTTCCCCCCAGACAACCGTAATTCTTTTGTAAAGAAAGCATTTATTCTCACAGATGCCACTGAAGTAATGAAACAGGAAGATAAACATAATCAAGGAGTATTTAATAATTACTTTCTGTTTTAGCAAATCCTGCCTGTGAAACAGCTCCTCAACTTTTTTGTAATTTTGGGGGTGATATCAAGTCTATTTCACATGAAAAAATTAGAAAAATTTATCCAGGATTATAACTAAATGCCTAATCAGGTGATTCAGACTCAGTTCAGTGTTTGATACAAAGGTGAGGGTCTGGTCAAAGAAGACTGAAATGGCTTGTAAGTGAAATTGGTACTGGATCTTAAGGATAGGTTTGGAGAGGAAAGGGGAGCAGTTCATCTGTTCCCAGGTAGAGAAAGGAGAAGGAATCAGTGGGTGTTTGGAGAACAACCAGAAGATAAACTTGATTTGAATAATAGATATATAGAGAGCTCCCAAAATAGAGCTCTTTTCCTTAAACATACTCACATGCACACACACACACACACACACACACACACACACACACACACACACAGAGGAATCTAGGTTTCTTTTCTAATGTATAGATAGAAAGGGAATTATTAGAAAATGAGATTGTTCAAGTATTTCTGTTACATGGAAGTTGTCAGATGATCCAATATGGCGGCCAAGGGAGAAGCTCTTCATAGGAACTTGTATAGGGCTATGCAGTGTCAACTATTGTGATGAGAGTAATATTTTAAGTCAGATGCTCTTCCTTAAGGCTGCTCTAAATCGTGTGTGTGTGTGTGTGTGTGTGTGTGTGTGTGTGTGTGTGTGTTGGTACTGGGGCTTGAACTCAGGGTCTTTGCTTTTTCGCTCAGGGGTGGTGCTCTACCACTTGGGTTTTGCCTCTTCTGGCCTTTTGGTAGTTAATTAGAAATATGAGTTTCAACAGGCTATCCTGCCTAGGATAGCTTTGAACTGCAGTCTTCTTGAGTAGCTAGGATTACAGGGTGAGCTCCCATCTGTTTGAAGATGTGGCTTTATGTCTAGAGGAGCTTAATAAAGATTTCCCTCCCAGTTTGCATGTTGGTTGAAGCATAGCAGCCTTGTCAGCTCTACTTAATGTATCATCCTTCAGTCACTAATACAGCACTTGGCACTGAGCAGGTAGTGAGCCCTATCTGTGGGACAACCTCATAAGGGTATTCAGGACAGACAGGAAGGGGACACATAGCAGCTAATATAGTTAGAAGAGGAAGTTATAAACGGGGTATTCATATTCACCAACTGAATTTGAATCACTTGATACATTTAGAATGTGGCTGAATAGTAGAAAACAGATGGAGAGAAACTTGATGTGGTTGAGTGTATGTGTGACTTTCTTCTAACCAGGGAGCCAAGTAAGACAATTGGAGATTAGAAGCTGCAGGTCCGAGAGGCAGAGCCGGCCCTGTTTTCCTGTGTTTCTACAGGAAGTGCATTTTATAGAAAAGTCAGAGAGGAACTGGGGGAAAGGAGCGCCCAGAGCTGGAGAGCTGACAGTGGCCCAACAAGCCACTGTGGGCTGCTGGTCCTTTACCCTCAAGGGCTGCGCCATGAGACCCCGAAGTTGCTGGCCGGCCAGCCAATCACAGACTCAGTTGAGGACGACACTTCGGGCTGGGCTGTAGGATGGTAAGCATCTACATTCTTTGATCGAGACATCGAAGGCAACTTTTCACTTCCTCTTAGTGCTTTAAAAGATGCACGGTAGATTTTAACTATATACTTTCCGCATGTGAATGCGATTCTTTGCCCTTTTTCTTTTTTAGATCTTCTTGTCATTACTAAGCCTAATAACGAATGTGACCTCTCCCCAGACTCCGTGCTCTGAGTGTTTCCTAGAATTTAAAGAGTTAGACTCAAACTGCAAGCTGGAAGTATTTGCATTTTCAGATCTTGAGTTCTAGAGGCAGAATGCTTTCCATCAAGTATACGTGAACTCTACAATCAATCAATCTGTGAGGGAAGCTTTGTCTCAGGGCCACTAAATTTCTAGAAGCCATGTGAAGTTTGAGCTAGGGGCTCTGCCACACACCGGGACCCTCGTGTCCCTTAAGGATTGTGGACATTCTGAACGCGCTCGTTCTGGAAGCTCTGGGATATTTTTAGATGAGGCTTGTTCCTATGAATGAGGAAGTCTGGCAGATGGCTCTTCCTTTTGGATTTTTTTTTTTCCAGCTTTCTACCAATGTCGGATGGAGCCTACTCTTGTGTAAAGCTTTGGTTTCCAAGGACAATGGGGGGAAAAGCCATTCAAACAGCAGTGGCAGCAGCTGCAGGGGCTGTCTGGAAGGACGTTGTGCCACCAAGTTGTATTTCACAGAGCTCTCCTGTAACCCTGTCCGCAATCAGCAGTGGGAGGCAGGAAAGGAAGTTGGAACAAGAACAAGTCATTTATCACATGGGGACTAACGACATCTGTGGAGGCCATACTTGCTGGAGCTGATAAGAAAGCCGTTCTCCCAGCAGAGAGAAGACAATAGAGTGTATTCCTTTTATTCACAGAAGCCAATTCCATAAATTAAATGGTATCGCACTTTATGGTAGAGGCTTTGCATCAGTTTGGTGAAAGATAGATGATCATTCATGACATTTTAAAACTGAGTACAACTGAGTGCTGGTGGCTCACACCTGTAATCCTAGCTACTTAGGAGGCTGAGCTCTAAGGATGGATGTTTTAAGCGAATTTGGTCAGAAAAGTCTGTGTGACTCTTATTTCAAATTAACCAGCAAAAAAGCTAGAAGTAGAAGTGTGGTTCAAGTGGTAGTATACCAGCATTGAGAGAAAAGCCAAGTGAGAGTACAGAAGTCCTGAGTTCTGTACCTGCACACACACACACACACACACACACACACACACACACACACGCAGTATAGACTTGCTATATCTTGTTGAGTTTAGTCTTCATAATACCTGGCTTTCCATCCGAGACCACTCTATTAGGGCTCAGAAAAAGTCATATTTGATATATTAGGCCTTTTTCAGGGATTCATAAGAAATCTATTGCACACGCAGAGTTATGAATCAAAGCCATCTTGATGATAGGTGTCTGCTTCGATGGCAAGCCAGCCTTTTATTTTAAACTTGATGTGGTTTTACTCATTGACTAATTAAAGTGGCAATCCTTGAAAAGTACAGTTATCACAGGTTTCCAGGGTAGAAGCTTTTCAATAGAGTTCCTGTGAAATTTGAGGTTTTATTTCTTGGGTTTGTTTTGTTGTCTTGTTTCACAGTGTTGGGGTAAAAACCAGGGTGCTTCACATGCTACCTAGGCAAGCATTCAACTCTTCCTAATATGTTAATGTCAAGGAAAAGAGCACCCCAGTGTGTGTTAGTGCCTTCCCTCCACATTTGCATTTGAGCATTCCCTGTACCTGCTTTTGTTACCCACCTGGGGAGATCCGGAACTTGGTGAGGTTTTCCAGGAAGAAAACAGCAGTTTTATTTCTCAGTCTTCCAATGGGTGCTTTCTGACTTCCCCAAACTCGCGCATAGCTCATAGAACTGAGTCTGTATCACAAACATAGACTAATTTTTTTTCTCCTGTGTCCAATTGGTAAAACTCTGTAGAACTCTGACCTCTCCTTTGTAAGACCAACACTGAAAAGGTTTAACCCCAAGCCTCATCACTAGCAAGCTCACAAGGCTATTAGAAGGGGAAACTAGCTCTCCTGTGTCTGCCTGTTCCCTCCTGGGGCCTCATGGAAGTCCCTATGGGTCTTTCTGTGTCCCTTCTGGCTCAGATGCTTGGGGTGTGGCCATCCTGGGGTTAGGGGATAGGGTCATTCAGACTTTAATTTTTTTCCTACCAAAAATGTTTAATTTATCAAGTATTCTAAGCATACAGAGATGTTCAATAATTTAATTTCAATGACCTTTCCGTGTCTTCGCAAGATTTTTCAAACATTAATATTTTACCTCTTTTAAGTTTTTTCTCTTTATTCTTCCCCCCCTCTCTCAGTTACTATGTTTTATGTTTTTGTGGTACTGGGGATTGATAGGGCTTGAGCATGCTAAACAACACCCTGCCACTTCTAGCCTCTAGACTTTTAAAAATCATTAGTGTATTTATTTATCTGTTTATATATTGCATCAAATAGTTGTACAAGGGAGATTATTTTACGTGTTTTTATATGTATCAAATGCATCTTTATTAGTCACTCTCTTTTCTAACCTGCTTTCCAAACCTGTGTCTGCACCCCAGCCTTTGATTTTTCAAAAAAAGTAAAATACTCATAATATAGTAGGAGTCTCTAGTCCATTCTCATCTCAACTTTCCATTGCTACCCGAGTAATTGCTGTCTCAGAGATCATCATTACATTTTATTTAACCTACCAAAGTTCATTTATTATGTGCTTAAATAATGTGTGTCACACTATGCTTGAGCCTTTTATAAAATTTTATTTAATTTATTGTCAAGATGATATACAGAGGGGTTACAGTTACATAAATAAAAAGTAATGAATAAATATCTTGTCAAACTTGTTACCTCTTCCTAATTTTTTTTTTTTTGGTCAGTTGTGGAGCTTGAACTCTGGGCCTGGGTGCTGGGCACTGTCCCATAGCTCTTCAACTCAAGGCAAGTGCTCTACCACTGAGTGACACTTCCAGTTTTCTGGTGGTTTTGTTGGAGACAAGTCTCACAGACTTTCCTCCTCAGGCTGGCTTTGAACCTTGATCCTCAGATCTCAGCCTCTGGAGTAGCTAGGATTACAGGCATGAGCCACTGACATCTGGCCCCCTTCCTCATTTTTCTCCCACTTTCCCTTCCCCCCAACCCCTCCCAAGTTGTACAGATTATTTCTAACATATTGTCTTGTGAATTTCACTGTTGCATTGGTTCTCCTCTTGTCCTTGAGCCTTTTGTAAACTTTTCATCCTTGATGCTTGTTTCGTGTGTGTGTGTGTGTGTGTGTGTGTGTGCGCGCGCGCGCGCGCACTTACTTTGGTTTACATGTTGTTAACTGCTACATTCTTTTTCACTGTAATACTGTGCTACAAGTTATCTGTTCCATTATTGGTGGATAGGTTTTGCTGCTTATAACACAGTAAATGTGAATGTCTATGTCCATATCTGAGAGTTTTTCTAGATTTGCCCCACATAGCACAGTAGATACTAGCTTAAAGTCAAGTTAGCCCAAATTGTAATATATGTGGTTTAAATGTAAAGCCTACCAAATTTAAGGAGTAGGAGCAAAGAAAAGGCTATAAAAAATCTCATTAAAATTTTATGCTGATTATACGTTGAAATCACTTTTTGATGTATTATGTTAAAATACATTATTAAAATTAAGGTCACCTGTGTCCTTCTACATTTCTAAGTATAATTACTAGACAACTTTAAGTTGTATGTATAGCTTACATTGTATTTTTATTCAAGACCATCTCCCATAGCAGAAGTCAGCAAACTGTTCCCTACAAGCCAGTTATCTTTTTTAAAATAAAGTTTTATAGACAAACATGACCATTCATCTAATATCTGTGGCTGCTTTCCTGATACACCAGCAGAAATGAGTAGTTGCAACAGTCTGTATATTCTGTGAGGCTCAAGTATTTACCATTTGTCTTTCTAAAGAAAAGATCTCTATTGTAGAGTAATGCTCCTTAAATATTTTCTTAAACAGTAGAAAATACATTTACTATCTTGAGCAAATACACATCTGCATATCTACAAGTTTTTACTAATGATATATATTTCTTTTTATCTTGTTGAACTAAACTGCTTGTCAGTAACTGTTGTGACCCTCTAAAAGCAATTAAGTCATTCATTCACTGTTAGTTATTTAAATGACGTTGCTTAAGGATAACCAAAAATAGAGTAACTGGGTTATAAGAACTGTACATTCATCTTCCAGGATTCATTACATTTTCAGCGTGTGTGTGTGTGTGTGTGTGTGTGTGTGTGTGTGTGTGTGTGTGTGTGTACTTCAATCTGTGGTTTCACAAATGATGTAAGAAAATTCGTTTTCCCATATCGTTAGCAATAGCTGATACTGCCAGTGTGATCTTGTTTTAGGTATAATCTGGTTACTAGTAATGTTTATCATCTTTCTATGTGTGCCTTTTCTGCATGCATGTGTCTTGTTCATGTTCATTGTCCTTTTTGTTGTGGTTGTCTTCACTTTTGTTTTTTGATTTGTTATGGTATTAATGAGGTTTGAACTCATTGCCTCAAACTCACTCAGCTTGTTTACATAACTTGCTTGGCTACCACACAACTATTGGATCCACCTTCAACCTTGCTTTTTGCTGGTTATTTTTGCTGGACTTTTCTTTTTTTTTTTTGGATCTGGTCGTGGGGCCTGAACTCTGGGCCTGGGCGCTGTCCCTCAGCTCTTCAGCTCAAGGCTAGTGCTCTACCACTTGAGCCACAGCACCATTTCGGCTTTTTTCTTTTTGCTTATGTGGTGCTGAGGAATCAAACCCAGGGCCTCGAGCATGCAAGGTAAGCGCTCTACCACTGAGCTACCTTCTCAGCCCTTTTGCTGGACTTTTCTTGTGGACTTTTCTGCCCTGGCTATCTTTAAATCACCATCTTCCAGATTTCAACCTCCTAAATAGGTAGGATTATAGGCATGAGCCACCAGCACTAGACTCCATTGCTCTTTGCAATTCATTGGTTTCTTGTGGTCACAGGCATTCTTTTTATATTCTGAGTACTGATCCTTAATTATGTAGTTGTGAACAGGCTACCTATGTAGTTCCAAGTGTTGTAGCATATTTTCTGAAGATGATCTCATGATAGCAAACAAACATTCTCTAGATAATTCTGTTAAAAACAAGGGATTCAGTGATTATGAAAACAAACCAGGCAGGGCCTGACAAAGAACAATCAATGGACTCTTGACTGTAAGGTCATGTGCATGAAGAAAAGAAGCTCTGATGCAGATCAATACTGTTTGTATGTTTCTTATAGCAGATATTGAGATGTAGTCTGCTGCAGTTGAACAAGTGAGTTATCAGGAAATATCAGTTTAGCTAAATGTGTGTTATCACTGATGAGGAAGAGCTGGACTGATGGCTGTCTGTCTTTCAAGAGGCCAGCTGTGAAGATTCATGTAATTTTTGGAAAAGGGGAAGGAGAAAGCAGTAAGCTAAGCACTCTACCTAATAATGGGATGTTTTCTCTAGGGCAAATTCTCTTTGTTTGAAGTTGGTATTCCCATCTCTCATAAGATGATAATGCTGTCTTCAAGATTCATGAAAATATTTCACAGATAATCAAACAGCAGATTCCATGGTTCAAGAAAAAAGGTTAAGTTGGCTCTATCAGGCATTTCACTAGAAATCTGGTTAAAATTTAGATAAATTTTTCCTTAATTTCAAGAAACAACATAGACTTTTCAAAGCCATGGCAAGAGAGTACCAGGAAAGGAACCCCTACATTTTTAATCCTAGTTTACAATTCGTTTGCGATCTTTTAAACACAATTCAATCTTTATAGATCTCTGAATATTGGCTTATATGATGTTTCAATTCTTATTTTTAGAGATGTTTTAAGGGATATAATAGATGGTATAACTATTTCAGCAATTGGATTAGAATGTGAAGGCAGCTCTAAGTCTTGAATTTGGCACTTGTTTGATTTTTATAAACTCTCTTGCTCTAACCCAATTCAAGAAATCTCCTGCCATTCATGTGCATAAGGTTTCTGAAGAACCCCTGTTCTCTCTCCCTTCCAAATCTTTTTTCTTTTTTCTTTTTTAACTTGCTGGCACTGATCAGGGCTCAAGAACACAGTAGATTCATGACCCATTGGCCTGGTCTCTGGAAACCAGCTGAATCACCTTCATTGTGTGTTTTTACCTTTTTCCAGGCACCTTTTAAAAATGAACAAGAGCAGTTCTGATTTGGAAAAAGCGAGCCAGGGCTCTGCAGAAAGCCTCAGCCCATCCTTCAGGAGTGTCCACGTCAGCTTCACCTCTGGCTCCACAGACAGCCTGGCCTCGGACTCCAGGACCTGCAGCGATGGAGGTAACAGATTGACCCATGACAGATAGGCTTTGGTTTTCCTGGGGCTGCAGGCCAGCCTGGGTTAATTGCCAGAGTTTCGAAGGGTTGAACAAGGCCTGTTTCTTGGTCCTGATTTCTCCGTGAAGTTTACCCCACCAAGGAACAGTTAAAGTTTGTTCCCTCATGAATATGTAACAGAAGCCTTATCCATATTATACTGTGTAATTATAAAGTGCCTTGGTGTGGTAACAAGATGGGACATGGTTGCAGTTGAAGGCATATTGGAAAACTATTGAAAGCATATTGGAAGCCATCTAAATATATATATATATATATATATATATATATATATACATTCCCCTTGTCTATGTATATGTATATATATATATATATGGGTATATATGTATACACAAATATGCGTGTGCTCAAGATTAGTTCTGTTCTCAAGATTAGTTCTTATTTTGGCTGGACTTTCAACTCAGGGTCTCATGCTTGTTAGGCTGGCACTCTGCTACTAAACCACACTCCCCATCCCTCTTAGCTTTATAATAGGTCACACGTTTTTGTCCATACTGTCCTGGACTATGATCATCTTATTTAGCTACTTGCATAACTGGGATGACAGACACATGCCACCATGCCTAACGATTGGTTGAAATCGGTCTTGTTAACTTTTCCCCTAAGGCTGGCCTCAAACTCAGCCTCCTAATCTCAGTTTCCTGAATAGCTGAGCTTATAGGCATGAGCCACCGTACCAGGCATAAGAGATCAGTTCAAAGGGCATTCCACACACATTAGCCTTCGGTGCCTTTCTCTCTCTGTCACATCTGCATGCATACATGCACATACATACAGGGCAGGTGTTTACATAAGTGTTTTTTAAATAGAACATGAAGGATTCATCAAGTCACTGTCCATCTCACATTTTATACTGTACTCTAAAACAGGATATGTCCTGTTTGGAGCTCTGATTTTCTGCATTTGTGCCCTGGGCGGGTAGTATTTAAGACCTCTTACCTTTCGACTTTCTTCATGTGTGTGTCCTCTCTTGGGCTTCCCATGGCCTTTCTTAGCATGTTACTCTAGACCCATGCTCACATGCCCCTTTTCCTCATTCCTACAAAAGCATTTTTGGTGAATAGGCAATTTTGGAGTAGAGGGCTCTATTATAAATTCATTGTCAACAGTATTTTTTTATCTAAAAGATAGATCCTGGCTAAGACTGAAGCATGTAAGTCTGACTGTGGTGTGTTGGATGGGAAATCTTTGCTAGCTCTTGCTTAAAAACAGGAAGTATCTTAGCCTTGATTTGGGAAGGATGTAGCAACAGGATTTTCATTTTTTGCAGATTTTTCCAGACTCCTATCATCTTCCTTTTCCCCTCCAGTTGTGGAAACCTCAGTGAAGTAGATTGTTCCATAGAAGGTTGGTATCAGAACCATTAGCTCTAGTGCTGGTTGGCTCATCTAAGAGACTGATATACAGCACACTCCTCTGCCAGCCACTAGCCCACTTGCACTGATGAGAACTGGACTTAATTGCTTCACTACTTTCTTACCAGTAAATGATGTCTAGTCTCATACTCCTAAAGACTCACTAGGAAGAGTAAAGAACAGATGAGTGGATAGGATAAGAGAGGACATTGGTCTGTTCAGAGAATGAAGGCTGTTATTAAGGTTTCCAGAAGAGAGAGACTTAAATGCCAAGTGAGGGCCTTTGGAGAGGGTGAGACTTGAGCTTATTTCTGCAGTGTAGCTGAAACTGAGGTGAGGAAGAGTTACAGAGGGCTTTCCAAGTTAAGCAACAGTAAAGAGGAGCCAAGAGCACAGGGAGAATGCATATGGGGATGGGAGGCCAGCCTGATGCACAGCAGTGCACATAGTGACAGGAATTGGTACACAAGGGTATACATCAAAGACTCCCAGAGCCCATCTGTGGAGGTAGGACACAGGTAACTGCTAGAGGTTTGTGGAGACAACAATGACGCCTAATTAGGACATTTTCTCACATTAGTTTCTGAATAACGTGAATTAAAATGAGGGCATTTTCACAGTCATTTCTTCTTAACAAATTGGTTATTCAGTGGAAAAGTACCCCAAAATCAACAAAAGGTATGTACTCTGTCACTAGACTGACTCCTGTGAGCTAACCTTTTCTATTATCCATTCTTTCGAGTGTCTCTCTACCAGAACAAGGTTTTGAAGCCAGAAAGAGGTCTGAGGGCATAGCTTAACCTCATAAGCACTGGGCCCTGGATTCAGTCCTAACTACTACAAAAAAAATGAAGTGAAAAAGGATGGGGAGAGGAAGGGAAGGGGAGAGAGGGGAGAAAGAAGAGTGAGAGGAGGGGAAGAAGAAGAGGGAGGGTAAGGATGAAAGGATGGAAGGAAGGAAGGAAGGCAGGAAGGAAGGAAGGAAGGAAGAACGGAAGGAAGGAAGGAAAGGAAGGAAGGAAATTATTCATTTGATAGAAATTTGTTGTATGCAAAGTATGTATTGGGTACAATTCTAGATGCTGAACTTCATCAGTGTTTGAAACTGCCCGCCTCTTACTTTCTCTATGGGGCAAACTAGCCAATGCATCAGACAGCAAGCAGTAAGTGACTTGGAGAAGGATCAGGCCCAGAAGGAGTAGAAAGGGGTGGGAATGACTGTCAACACAAGAGACAGGAAGTTCATGAAAATCAGACTTCAGCCAGAGTGAGTGAAAGCTTGACCTTCCTCTACCAAGCGCTTGCACTCCTCAAACTATCACCTGTGAGGAGAAATCATATAGGAAGTCCTGTGAAAGACATCTGAAACTGTCTACCTAATTCAGTAGATTCCCTGCTTATGAAACAGGCATGTTAGCACACTTGATCCTAAATTCATAGATCCAGTTATGCGGTTATGCTGTGATTTCTATCACAATATGCAGCCCTAGACCTCCAACAACACATCTGAATCATGGATTCTGTTCTGGGAAATCCATTACTGAAGGAAGAAGGGTATATCCCATAGGAAAACATACTCATTTTTAAATTTTTCAGTGCCCTAAACTATATTATTAGCAAAGTAAACTTTCATCTTAAACTCTTCCCTTTAAGCTGAAATTCAGAGCTTGGGTCGTCACCAATCTTTTTTTGCTAAAACTAGTACTCTACCACTTGAGCCACACCTCCACTTCCAACATTTTTGTGGTTAATCAGACACAAGACTGTCATGGACTTTCCTGCCTGGGCTAACTTTGAACCATGATCCTCAGATCTCAGCCTCCAGAGTAGCTAGGATTATAGGCTTGAGCTACCTGCACCTGGCTTTAAGCTAAATTTTAAATTGTGTATTATTATCTCAAAGTCACACATATGATAAAAATTCAAACAATACAGAACGTATATAATGAAAGTCAGTTCCATTCAAATTCTCACCGTCGCCACTTCACTCTTTTCTGTGTTGTCCCAGAAATGTCTATCCATATACCACGTCATAACATTCCTTTTCTACATATTTTTGTACTTAATGTAACCTTGAAATTTTTCAGTCAGAACCTTCAAGCCTACCTTATATTAAATTGTAACATTTTTTATCGTATTAATTAAACTCCTCTCTTACTGATGCATATTTAGATTGTGTTCATTACAAAACTGTCACAAGAACTGATGGCATGCATAGCCAGAATTTGGTGAGTCTGATCTCCAGGATAATTTTTTTCTTTATACTAGCCTACATTAGTTGTATAAGAAAGGTTTTAGAGCTGGGTATCCATGGCTCACACCTGTAATCCTAGCTAATCAGGAGGCTGAGATCTAAAGATCACTGTTCAAAGCCAGCCTAGGCAGGAAAGCCCATGAGATACTTATCTCCAGAAAACCAGAAGTGGGGCAGTGGCTCAAATAGAACACTAGCCTTGAACTGAAGAGCTAAGGGACAGCGCCCAGGTCCAGAGTTCAAGCCTCATGACAGACAAAAATAGAAAGAAAAAAAAAGATACAGGGTTTTAACTAGGTGCTAGTGGCTCACACCTATAATCCTAGCTACTCAGGAGGCTGATATCTGAGGATCATGGCTCAAAGCCAGCCCAGGCAAGAAAGACTGAGACTCTTATCTCCAGTTAATCACCAGAAAACCAGAAGTGGTGCTATGGCTCAAGTGGTAGAGTGCTAGCCTTGAGCAGAAGAACTCAGGGACAGTGCCTAGACCCAGAGTTCAAGTCCCACAATCAACAACAACAACAACAACAAAAGGGTTTTATTGTGACATTCCCACATTAAGTATATAGTGTGTTTGGATTAACCTCACCCACTCTACGGCAGCATATGAAAACAAACTTTTAGTTTAACTATCTTGGGAAGAAAACCCTTAGCAATTATGTTATCACCAGCGATTACAACTCCAGAGCAATAGTACAGCTAAGGGCCAGGCATATGGTGTTCTGTAGCCTGTTTCTCAAAGTAAGACTGGCTTCCCTTCTTTTGAATTCAAAGTACATTCTTTTCTTGATTATTGTGTCCTGGGATGATTACGTGATCACTAGAGAGTCCTCAGAAATGCCACATTTGCCATCTAATTGTAAAATACTAACCTGCGTCTAGTTTCAGATCATTATCCTGTCCTTTAAAAAGCAAATGTTCCTTTCAAAGAAATCCTATTGCGTTTCTGTGTTAAAGCAGAATCTGTTCTGATGGTGAAACCAAATGAGAGGCTGCACAATTCTCCTTTGGAGGAAAAAGTGATGTGTGACCCGACAGCATCCTTGGCCCCACCCTCTGCGTCTTCTGCTGTGGATAGGCTTAAGCCTGCATAGCTGCCACCTTGGGGGTGTGACATTGGCAAGGTGCCTGTACTGAGGGATGTATATTTTGTCACCTTTAGTAATTGGGGGTTGAAGTAGGCCACAGGACCTTGGCAAGGTTTTTTCTGTATACTTTGTCCCCAGTGCCTTGCATGGGCAAATCTATAAAGCCATTTGCTGATGGACAGTGTGTTGCCCTTGTCTAAAAACTGACCAGCTGACCCAGCTTCTAATCCTAGCTACTCAGGAGGCTGAGATCTAAGGATCATGATTCAAAGCCAGCCTGGTCAGGAAAGTCTGTAAGACTCTTCTCTCTTAATTAACCAGCCTCTAACCGGAAGTGAAGCTGTGGCTCAAAGTGGTAGAGCACTAGCCTTGACCAAAAAAAAAGACCAACATAGTGTCTTATGCATCCCATTGTTACAATGGGTCAACCTGTATCCCTATTTAAGCATTTTGGTTTTTCCCTTCCCCTCCCCAAATTAGAGAAGTGTATATACAAGATTCAGGGCACCAACATCAAATACAGTGAAAACAGGGGTTATATCATGGGAGAGGAACATACAAAGAAACAAAAAAAAATCATCACATGGCACATTATAAATACGTTAGAAACAATAACAAGGAAAAAAACCACTTGTGTCACTATCTTGGGTTCATTTCTCTTAACATCATCTTATCTGATCATATGTACATAGCTTTTTACAATTAAGGGGTGGGAGGGGGCGGGAGTGTAGTTGTAGAGTTGAGAGGGAAGGGATGGTAGGGGAAAAGCAAAGGAGGAGATAACAATGCTTGATAGGAAATGTACTCATTACTTTGCTCTTGTAACTGTAACTCATCCGCACAGTATTTTTACTAACCCATCTGTACAGTATTTTTACAATAAAAAGTATTTTAAAAAGACCAAAACAACACCACCAAAAAAAAAAAAAAAAAAGCTGAGCACTGGTGGCTCTCTTCTATAATCCTAGCAACTCAGGAGACTAAGATCTGAGGCTCACAAGTCAGTTGAAGCCAGCCGAGGCAAAAAAAGTTCCCAAAAGACTCTTATCTCCAATTAACTATTTAAAAACTGGAAGTGGTGCTGTGACTCAAAGTGGTAGTACACTAGCCTTGAGCAAAAGAGCTCAGAGACAGTGCCCAGACCCTGAGTTGAAGCCCCATGACCACCACCAACAAACAAACAAAAAGATCCATAGAATAGTTCAGTAAGGTTGTTTGCTTTGTCTTGCTCAAAGTTTGAAAGACTGAAACACAAAAGCCAAGAACTTGAAGAGCCTTCCCTAGTCAGGTCTCTCTACCTTTGTACCACCTCCATGCTTGCTCTGGCTCAGCTGTGGTCAGATGGCAGCATTGTGCCTAGAGGAGATAAACAGGACTCATTCAAAAGGCTCAAAACAGCACTAACCACTTCCTCTTTCATCTGGCTGTAGAAACAATCAAAGTACCTATTAAAACCAGCAAGAAGAGAGCACCCTGTCATAAGGTAAACCTCACAGTCCCACACTTGAACTTTTGCCCTACATTTCTACATAGAAGTTAACCTGTCTTCCCTAACCATTGAAATCTTGATATTTCCTTTGCTTTCTTGAATGGAAGGAGCACAAACAAGTGTACCATCCTCTAGCCCTTTAAGATTCTATACATTTGGGCACAGAGGGATTCTGAGTATTCTTTCTAGGTGGGTTCTTCTCTTACATGCATAATTGAAAGTTGAAAGGACAATTTAGGCACTGGTGTTTGGAGCCCTCTAGTCCAGTTCATAAACACAATTATAATAGGTAATGTAATTAAAAGGTAGATGTAGTGATCATTCTCATTCTGTTTTTACACTTACTTGGAAACTAGTATCTTGAGACACTTCATAAAACAAAGATGTACTTGAAACATCAGCATCAAACTAAGATAGAGTTGAATCACTTTCATGTTCCTTTGTTGCTGAGTCCTTTTGGATGTTGAGCAAAGAGTTGTTTAGGAGTTTTTTTAAGGACTATTTTCCTGAACCAGTGGTTTGCCTGTGATTTTGGAACTATTTTGGGGCATGTGGGCATATTTGCTCTTCTTTTTGGCCTTTCTAAATGCAGAGTAGCAGCTGCTGTGTTACCTAAGGCCATGTTTATGGGAGGCATAGTTTGCCAAGAAAATCAAGAAAGTGGCAGAGTGAGTGCCCTCTGATCCCAGCCAGCGAAGATACTCAGCTTGTCAATTTCTTCTAGAAGGGCCACCTGTTAGCATCTATTTCAAAGTAAACCTAGAAATATTAACACCTGAGATATTGCTCTGAGATGTCTGATACTTTCCAAGTGAATTCTGACCTTCTTACCAGTTTTAGCCTGTATCTAGAGAGCTTAAAAAAAAACCCAGAAGTCCAGAAGAACGCATAAAGCTGAAAGGTAATGGACCTAGTGTATAACTAGGATTATTTTTTTTCACATTAGTCCACATTTCTAGGGAGCACTGAGAAGGTTTGCTACCTCGGTCTTTTACTTCTACTATAAGGGCATGTTGTTTCTAATATGGTGCTCTCCTCTGATTGGTATCTGCACCCTTACAGAGATCCTTTTTTTTTGGGGGGGGAACACTTCAGCATCTAAGACATAAGAAAAAACTAACTAGCATACAGGATAATTCTTGGGTCATGCCTCCTCCCTAATGCCCAGTACCCCTGGCCAGATTTAGCAAAGTAGTAATGATTTTTGGATCTAATCAAAGTTACTCGGTTCCCACCAGAGAGGTACATGGACACTACAGAGAGAAAAGGAACAATCAGTTCTCTCCAGCAGCTGGGATACAGTTCCTGTATTGAGCCCTGCCCTAAGGTCTATAGCCTACTTGGTGATCTAAGGAATAAGAACCATAGTGAATTATTTCCTACAGAAAGTCCTCACCATCCTTCCAGATTAGAAGTGGCCAACTAGAGATGGAACTAGCGATGGAGGGAGTGGGTGTAGAAGCAAGGTAGGCATCTGCCTAGATATGCTTTGGTAGGGAGCACCTTGCATACAGAATACATGTTCAGAGAGGTTGCAAACAGAGAGAATGGATGAAATTATTGGTGTTGGAAAAGGCCAGTCATGCAATCCTTTTTGTAAATGAGGAAATGCAGCTCCACAATGTGGCTGGCTACTTAAAGATCCCTCTGCCACTGGCTTTCTGGGCTGGGTAGAAGCAGAAGGGGACACATTACTAACATCTGGAGATGTTAAAGAGAAAGAGGCCAATGCAGCTCAAAGCTTAAAGAAGGGACCAGCTAAGACAATGGTGTGTTAGAACACACTCTATCACCACCACCCTGCAAGATGTACTGGGAATGAGTTAAGAGTTCTGACCCCAAGCAGGCTGCCCATCCCCAGAGTCACTAATTAAAAAGCCAGACCCAAAGAAACATAGGTTACATGGTTTCCCTCATTCGTAATAATTAGAATATGCCTATAAATCTACAAGTAAACCCAATGGATAGTAAAAGACAAAAAAATTACACTTGGACATGATAAATAGATTCAATAATTAGACAGAATCTTGTTGAATTTATTCACACAGTGAGACCAAAGGAGGATATTCTTAGGAGAGGATCCCAAGTGCCCAATATCCATGTGCATATGATCATATAAAATGATGCTTATTGAAATGAAGTCCAGGAAATGGAAACAAAAGGTTTTTAAAATTGTACTGCTTGTGGTTCTTTTTTTCCTGTTCCCCCTTCCTCTTTTGCTGCTACTTTTGGTTTCTGTACTTTTTGTCTTATGTGTAAGTTTATCTGACTTGGGGAGGGGAAGGGGAAGCACAGATAAAGGGTGAACCAATTCAATAGTGATATTCACTATACACTATGTAGGAAATAAACTACAACTTGGCAAGGGGAAGACAGTCAGGAAGGAAAAAATAAAAATAAGGAGAAAATAAGGTAGGGAGTGACACTGTTCAAAAAGAAATGTATTCATTACCTGGCTTATGTAACTATAACCCCTCTGTGTGTCACCTCTCCAATGGTAGGACTTTAAAACATAAGAAAACAAACAAACAAAGCGACGACTAGGCTGGAGGTGGAAACTGAGTATCAGGGTTAGAGAGAAACTTGAGCAAAGGGTAGGTCCTACCAAGACTTCCAGCTTCCCATGTTCCCCAAAAGAGAAAGAGATCATATCTGAAAATCAAATTACAACACAAACAAAGGCTAAAGATGTGGCTTAAATGGTAAATCCCACCAAATGTAACTTTCCTGATTCAAATCTCAATAAAGTTTTAAAAGCATGGACCAGTCACTCAGACCCTTCCTCATTTCAGTCTTACCTCCAGTCTCTGCTCTGGTAATGAAAAAAATTAGCCTCATACACCTCTGTAGGGCAGGGCTAGAAGCCAGGCAGCAAATCTTCCTTTTCTCAGCCTTTTTTGCTAGAAGGAGAGGAAATGAATTGTCTGCCCTGTCTGTCTTTTACCATCTGCATTACTGGCTGAGCCCTTGGGAGCAGAGGAGCTTTCTGAGTGTGAGATCAAGGCTCTGGACTCCCGGATTGCAGAACCTGCAGAAGGCAGCAGCCAGCAATGTCTTCTGGCCTCCACCTGGCTGTTTCTTAAACACCCACTCCTCTCTGAAGGGAAATTTTTTTGAGGATGTAAAGCTCACTGATTTTGACTATGCCCAGATTGCTTGATTCATTATTAACCCAAGCCCTCCAGGAAGGGACAGAGATTACTTATTCAGCCTTACTGGTGGGAACCCACCTTACCATTTGCAAAGCAAAATGAGGTGGAGAGGACTACCGCTATGATCTTGATTAGGCACTGGGGAGCTAGAGCGATTGTTCTACATGCTGGAATGGGCAAGTCAGAGAACTCTCCTGGGTCAGCTGAGAGACAAAGAGGGTATTGGTGTGGGGCCTGTGCCACCACAGGGAGCTTCTCTTTACTGAATCCCACTGATGCCCAGCTCTTGTGTTCAACAGGCTGAACATACCAGTCTTATCTGCTGAGCTTAACAATCAGGGCTGCACTAGGTAGGGGGCCCTGAGGTCAATCACACACTGATACAGCTCCAGTCAATGAGACTGGGTCAGGAATGTAACTGCACAGAGTCAGGTGGAGCTCAGAGTCTATGGTTATCTTTCCTGCTCCATAGAGAGCCTGGAGACCCAGTGTTGATCTGGGCAGTTCATTGTTGGCGTTTTGTCTCCCCAGGGCCCGTCCTGCCCTATATGGGCTGGAGAAAGCAAGAAGGGCTTGGTGAGGGCATGGAGAGGGATCACCAAATTAGGAGCAGGACTAGGAGCTTCCCTTGTAGCTCTATACCCCTTTTATCAGGCCTGTGTGCTGAATGTACTTCTTTATTCTGCTGTCATGGCTAAGACTGGAGAGGTACAGAGAATGTATTGCCTGCCCAACTTTTCAGGGGCTATAGCAGTGGGCTCATTGAGGGATAATCATAGTGAAGATTCACTTCCTGGACCTTTTTCTCTTAATACTGTAACTTACAGGATAATAAGATGCCTTCTATAACATGAGAATATGATGAACATTACTTTTCTTAAAATCTATTTTAAATGAAGTAAATCAGAGACAAAGATATATTTTTCCTCATATGTGGAAACTAGCTTATAAATGTGTGAGTAAATACATTAGGTGGTATGCACGTCTACAAAGTAACTGAAGGGTAGATTCAAGATATGGTAGATTCAAGGGAGAACTAAAATAGTGCAATTCCTTTAAAAAGACCAAAGTTCAACAAAAATAAACACCAAGAAATGGGTATTTGAAAGGGGGTGGGCCAGGGTCTAGGAAAAAAGAGTAGACAAATGAAAAGTAGAGCAAGTTCACAATGCAATGTATATCCTATAAAATTAAGAAGAGTGAGGAAAGGGGTTGGGGTGGGTAAGCATGTTGAAGAGGTGATATTGATCAAGATGGTATGCATTCATAAAGTGCTTTGTTAAATGACAACTCCTTTATATAAATACTTAAATAGAATAATAGAATAAAATAGTACAGGCATCGAAGCCAATTCTTAGAATAAAGGGGCCACATAATACTGTCCTTTCTCCAATTGTCTATGTCTCTCTTCTTCCATCCAAGTATGAATCAGCTCAACGCTTCTTTACTTCTGAGATAGATGAGATTGGGCATAGTTAGGGTGGCATAGCAGTAGACTGTATCTCTTTATGCATATTTTATTTATTCATTTATTTATTGCTGGTTCCAGAGCCTAAACTCTAGGCCTGAATGGCTGCCCTTGACCTTTTGTGCTCAAGGTTAGCTCTCTACCACTTGAGCCACAGCTTCACATCCATCTTTTTGTGGACATAGGAATCACACAGACTTTCCTGCCTGAGCTGGCATCAAACCATGGTCCTCAGAGCTCAGCTTCCAAAATAGCTTAGGCTTGCAGGCATGAGCCCACCAGTGCCTGGCTCTTTTAAATTATTTTGCATGTGTGGTGCTGAGGTTTGAACCCAGGGCCTTTCATCTGCTAAGGAAAATGCTCACTCAACAGCCCTTTTTTTTCTGGTTTATATTTTCTTTTTGAAGTAGGATGTTGCTAACCTTGCCCCAACTGGCCTTGAACTTTTGATTATCCTGCCTTTACCTCCTGAGTTGCTTGGTCTAGAAGGATGTGTCACCACTCTAGGTTTTTGTATGTATATTTTAAACTTAAACTTTCATCTCATGATGAAATCTCCATTTCGTACATAGTGGACCAGCCTTTACCTTTTATAGACCAGGCTTGCATCTCAACATGTGTGTCCTGCCTACACAAATTAGTTGAGTGTTCTCACAATCTACAGAAGCCTGTGGCCCTGACAGAATCTCCTTCACAATCCAGCTCTATTCCCCTGTGCCCAACTTTGGGAATCTGGTACGTTGGAAAGACTCACTTTCTCCTAGATCTATTTCTTCATTTATAAAAATCACAAACCTTGCCTCCTAAATGTATGTAGAATTGCCCAGTCCTTTAGCTAGCAAATGTTTGTGAAAACAAGTAAAGATCTACACTTTGAAAAGGGGGATATCTTACTTTAGATAAACCTGCCTTTGAAAAAAAGCATCCAAATATACATGTGTAAGTTTGCTATTGCAGTTACAGCATTGCTTTGCAAAATGTTAGCGAAAACCTAAGTGTCCATCAGGAGGCGTCTAACTAAATTATAATACTTACATATGATTGTATATGATTATGATAGATAAAAGTAAGTAGCTAGATCTATACCCTTGAAAAGAAATCTCTGGAATGTAAAAGAAAAGCAATACTGCAAACAATGAGTGTCAAGTGGAAATGTGTGTGGGGAGTGCACACATATGCACGTTTATTTGGGTTGTTGGGATGCACGCACAATAGCTGGCAGCGTCCTCTGATGATTAGAGACAGAGATTTAAATGTCAGTGTGTACCTTCTTGGCCTTTTGAGCTATGTCCATTGTGTATGTATTTTCCTATTCAAGAAATAAAACATGAAGGGTAAACAAAGGAGGAGGCTGCAATGCTTGGTAAGAAATGTACGCATTATCCTGCCCATGTAATTGTAACCCCTCTGTACAGTATGTTCACAAATAAAATAAATAAATAAATAAAAAGAAATAAAACATGTTAAAGAAAATGAATTGCTTTGACCAAGAAAAATAAAAGGCATGCAGGATCTAGGCCTGAGTTGTTTTGACCCCTAACCTGACAGTTTCTGCTTCTCCTTTCCAGGACCATCATATGAGCCAACACATTCTCCCACAATCAGTGGGAAGAAGCTTTTTGCTCCTGTCCCATTCCCTTCGGGCTCCACTGAGGATGTGTGCCCCAGTGGCCCTGCACAACCTCCTCCACTCCCCCAGAAAAAGATAGTGAGCCGGGCAGCCTCTTCACCAGATGGCTTCTTCTGGACCCAAGGCTCCCCCAAGCCGCGAACTGCAAGCCCCAAGCTGAACCTAAGCCACTCAGAAACCAACGTCTGTGTCCACGATGATGCTCCCTTTAGCTACTCCCTGAGCTCTGGGAACCGCCACCCTCATGTCTTCTCCTCATCTGAGCCTCTAGAGAAAGCTTTCAAAGGCAACGGCCACTGGGTCCCAGCCTCAGGACTGGCTAGCCCCAAAAGCGACTGTGTGAATCCCAACTTCCAATGCACAGTGGCTGTGACCACGTCATCCTCCCAGCTGAGTGTGGCCAGCCAGGCCTCCTCTGGCAGCACCCAGCTCCAGCTACACAGCCTCCTGAACAGCATCAGCAGCAAAGAGGGCACCTATGCCAAGCTGGGGGGACTCTACACTCAGTCCCTGGCCCGTCTCGTAGCCAAATGTGAAGATCTCTTCATGGGTGGCCAGAAAAGGGAACTGCATTTCAATGAAAACAACTGGTCACTCTTCAAGCTGACCTGTAACAAGCCCTGTTGTGACTCAGGAGATGCTATTTATTACTGTGCCACCTGCTCGGAGGACCCTGGCAGCACTTATGCTGTGAAAGTAAGTACGCACACCCCTTCCTCCATTCTGCAGCATTCCTCATTGGTCCTAGCCAGAGTGAATCATTGCGCTTGCCCAGACATTCCATTCGAGGAGGGCTGTTAATGCTTCCTGCTTGACAGTTTCACTCTCTGCCTGTCCCAGGACAGGGTGAGATGAGACTTGTAGTATGAGTTATCAGACGTGTTCTGTGCTTCCAGGAAAGAACCTGTGGGGTCTAGTTTCAATAGGAAAATATCTACCTTTCAGTGAAACATAATTGATGCATTTATTCAGCATTTATTCACTGAGGGTCTATGTCAGGTATTTTGTGAAAATCTGAAGGTATAAAGGTGAACATAAGATTCCATACAGAGCTTCTGATCTAATAAGGGAGATGGATAATCAAGTGTTTCTTCAAGTGTTAGAGCTAGAAGGATCATTAGACCTACGCATGGGCCTTGAACAATGGAAGCAATGCTAACATTTACTGACATTCACTATACAATTAAATTCTTGGCTGGGTGTGTTAGCCATGTTACCTGTAGTCCTACAGAATAGGTAGGTTTTACAGATGGATATTTGGGGCTCAAAGTGATTAGTAGCTAGTCAGTAGTTAAAATAGATGGGTCTTTTATAAGAACAAAGGAATCAGGAAACCTGGCACAAGATACTTGGCCCTGACCCTAAATATGTGGCATAGGATTTAATATTCACCAATGATTGTGCTGGGCAAGTAGGACTTCAGGGCCTCATTTAATAACATAGAAGTAGCAATATTCCCCAATACACAATGCAAAGAAATTCAGCCTCCCCAGAGACATGAGAAGCAAGCAGTGTTTCTTATTTCATTAGAAGCCTAAGCCATGAGGAAGCAAGAAGGTAAGTCTTAGTCGCCACAAAAGTGAGGCCTAGGGGTTTCCTATTTTAATTTTTCTAGAGACTTACTAGCTCCAGGACCGTCACTACACCATGTGAAAAAGGCAGTTTGGAGAATCATATTAAATACTCAAGGGTATGGTAATCTTGAAATGAGATTACCAGGAAAGACAATAACAATTTGCAAATGTGCCTGGCCTGGTAATTGGGAGGGGGGAAGGATCTGAGCGATACTGTGCACTTGCTACAGTTCCACTTCATTAGCACTCCAGTCTAGACGGAATCCAGTCACCTGGGAGCCCACAAGAGAGGGAGTGGAGCTCCTTCCCAGTGGAGGTCTGTGTGCCCCAGAGCTCATTTCTTCTGCGCATGTTAAGCAGGGAGTTGGCAATGAAATCAGAGGCAGCCTTGCTGCAAAGTCCCAGCGAACAATAGCAAGCTGGCACCTGCTTTCCGTCATGCTGGAACTGCTGTGTGCTGGAACTGCTGTGTGCGCAAGCTCAGAGCTCTTTCTTGTAGCCTGACTTCAAGAGGCAAAAAGGGGGAGCACAATTAGCTTGTGTGCATTTGGGGAGCCAGTTTTATCTTCCAGCCATCTAAAACTCCAGTTCGTTATTAGAGACCTGTGTTAGTGTTAAGTCTCTCTGTCTCTCTGTCTCTCTCTCTCTCTCTCTCTCAATGTAACAGACATGACTTAGCCCAGATTTTCATCCTTCAAAAAGACCCTGGCTCTAGAGTTTAAAATGAAACTTAGCTCCACAAAAAGTTTGCAATTTGAACTGAGCCAAAGTTCTGTGTAAAGTTTTAAAGCCAAAAACTAGGGCAGGGATCCCGAGAAATGAGAGCCATCGTGTGTGCTAGTTTTTAGGGACATGAAAGGAGACCACCCTCTCTCTTTCTCCATCCTCCTAGCTTTCACCCAGCACTGTACGCTGTCTGGTGATCTCAGAATGCCCTTCCCAGGGCTCCCAGGCTAGTTTAAATGTTCCTCACAAAGCATTCCCCAGTGGAAGCTGGTATGACACTGTGGCCATTCCCAGAGGCCCTGCTCACTTGCTGATTTTGAAATGCATCCAGCCAGGTTGCCATTTTACCTTGCTCCTTCATTTACATCTCAGTGCAAATTGTCAGGCGCTCAAGCAGACCTCTGGCCCAGGCTTTTCATATCCCAGAAGAAAGGAGATCTTGGAAACCTTTCCCAGGACCTCACAGCTGCACACTGGGGTTGTATAATACCTGCTAGCCATCTCTAGATCACTCAGCACCACCACATGGCTACAGCTGAAACAGCCAGAGCAGTCTCCATAGCAACCTCTTCCACAAAGCCTTCTCCAGAGGCTTGACATGATGCAGAGCACCCCACTGCCTTGTTTTTTCCATCCCCACTGGCTCCCTCAGGAACTACCTAGTTAAACAGAGGAGAAAATAGACTTTAAGATAAATACCAAGATCTTTCTTATTAATGGATTCCAAATTTGCATAGTCATCTGCCCACAAAATACACCTATAACCCACAAAACGATCCTCAAATCATTTTTCAGCCCTCTGGGGACAAGTGCTGGATAAGAAAGAAACTGAGTGGAATTGAGAGATGTTCGGTCTTGTTTTAGGCCACATACTGGAACCATGGGTCCTGTTTTTGTTTGTTTGTTTGTTTTGTTTTATGGTGCCAGTCAGTACTGGAACAAGAATTCAGGGCCTGGTCATTGTCCTTTAGTTTTTTTCCACTCCAGGTTAGCACTCTACCATTTGAGCCATAGCTGCACTTTTGGCTTTTTACTGGTTAATTGGACATAAGAGTCTCATGGACTTTCCTACCCCAGGCTTTGAACTGTGATCATCAGATCTTAGCCTCTTGAGTAGTTAGGATTACCTACTGAGCCACCAATGCCTGGTTTAAGGGTCTTTGTTATGATGTACCTAGTGCCCTGCTTCTCATAACTTGTATGCGTTTGGTTGGATTTTGTTATTTGAAATGAACTCCAAGCGGAGTACTAAAGTGCTTATGTTCATGAGGCACAGGGCTGTGCGGGCCTTACAAAAAAACTATAGATAATAAATAGCATTTTGGCTGTTTATTCAATGTCAACAGTATATATTAAATAAAACAGACACATACATAAAAGGTCATGTAATAATGATTTGATGAAAGTATTGTGACCAGAGATTCACAGAAACCTGGCTCTGTATTTCCCCTAAGAGCATTGGTTCAATATTTGATAATTCAGTATTTATAGATACTTAATAGCACAGAGCTACTCTAAATAGTAAGAATTTCCTGTAACCTGCCAAAGGTTACAGAGTTGATATTGAAGGCCAAGTCGTTTGCATCCTGAAGCCCATGGAACACTTTCCAGTTGTCTAGTCATAGGTAAATCATCTCTAAGATCCTCTCCTATTAGAGTTGGGTTTCATGAGATTAAATGAGACATCCTGTGAAAATTGCATAGTGGCACAGCAGGAGTCCAGTGTGGCAGGTGTGGGTGACAGGGTCCTAGGGATGTTCTTCCGCTGTCTCCAGGTGGCACAACAGATGGTGGCTGGCCAGCAAGTAAATATTTGTATATGATTCCTTTTGAAGATGCATACTCCCAAATTTCTTTTAGTTTGATAGTTCTAGAAGACTAAGGACAAGGCAGGTGTGGTAGCATACACTCTGCAATCCCAGTCACACAGGAGGTGGAAATAGAAGGATGGAAGCCATTCATAGCATAAATAACTAAATAATAAAGAAAGAAAGAAGATGGGCACGCAATCCCAGCTATTCAAGGAGGATCCTGTGCTGAGGTTAGCCTATAGACAAGTTTGAGACCCTATCTGAAAAGTAACTAAAGCAAAAGGGTGGTAGTCAAGTGATGTAGTGCTTGCCTACTAAATGTGAGGCCCTGAGTTCAAACTCCAGTTCAGCAACAACACCACCAACAAAAACAACTACATACACATAGGGGGCCTTTAGCAATACCATTTCCACATGTATTCCAAGATCATGTTTGCTAATGTCATGGCAAGCAATTTCTGGGGTAAATATGCTTCCTTTTCTATCTCTGTTCTGGTTCCACTATAGAGAGGTTACTAAATTAATGTTCCCTATTTACTTCCCCCTAATTCAGTTTTCAAACACTTTGCTCAGAGTCCAAACTCTTTAGTGCCAGATTTCACACCAGTAGGTACAATATAAATGGATTTCTGAAAAGGTGTGTATAACAGGACTTGTGAAACCACCAGCTTTTAGGATTGTGGCACTTTGTAAACACTGCTGGCACCCTCAGCCTGAAGGGGCTTAGAGTGGTAACTGGAAGTTCACTGGAAATTGGGAGGTGTGTTCTTTACAAGATTATACCCAGACAGTTGCCTTTATGAAGCCTGAATGCTAATTTTGTATTTGCAGCTACTTGCCTAGATTGGAGATACTTTAAACAATAAGAATCTCCTGTAACTTCCCAAAGGTCACAGAATTGATATTTAAACCCAAGTCCATCTCTTGCATAATTTCTGTTGGAGAGACAGAGACAAAGAGACTATTAACCATCTTCAGTCCTGACCTGTGTAATTACAGGGAAATTGAGGCCCTAGAGAGCGCCTTCAGGGCTGGCTCTGGACTTTCCAGCTGAATAGCAGCTGGATGATGATTCGTGTGGCACAGGTGGCTGGCCCTGTCATTAGCACAAGCAGGAGAGATGGAGAGGACCCAGCTGTGTGATTCACCAGGCATCCTTTCCTTAGAGGAGCCTGAGATCATCTATCTTGTTTACTGCTTCCTTCGGCTCATTGGGTGCCCAGGGCACCATAGTTTATCTATTCCCTAGAGAGTCAGCAGCTATCCTGATTCACCTTTGGAGGAGTGTGTAGTTTTGCAGGTCATTACCAGCCAGTAGGGATGGTGTATTTGCCTAGGTCTAGAAAGTAAGACAGCCTAAGAGATGAGGGAACTAACATGGTCTACAGCCCCACTGTAGTTCTGATCATCACAGAAGTGAAACTCATTCATCGTCAGGTGGCCCCTGCCTCAGGTGAGAGGTCTGGGGAGTGAGGCCAATTCTTGCAGAAACAGATGGTGAATTTCTATAATGCACTCTATGGGCAGAGGGCTGCCTTGCTACCATACCACAGACCCACACTGCTTACTGTTCACAGGGGCTCCTCCCTCCCTGGACCATTGGTCATTTTACGTTCAACTTTTTAGAACTAGTCCAATTGTTACAAAGTGGCTATACCATTTTGCATACTCACCAGCAATGTATGAGGGTTCTTGTTCCTCCACAATCTCATCGATACTTACAAGCATGTCTTGCTGTCTGTTTTACTTGGTAGAAGTTCTTCCATTGTGGTATTGATTTTTTTTTTAATTTCCTTAATGAATGCTTTCATTCATGGATTAGGTTTCACATGATCTGGGATGACGTGCTGAGCATCTTGTCACTTGTTTAGAGCCACTAGAAGATTTTTTTTTTTGATGTATTGTCTCTATGTTTGCCTTTGGGCTGTTTTTGCATGACCAAGTTGTAAGAAGTTGTTTTAGTTTTGTGTGTTGTTCTTTTTTGCTTTTTTTTTTCTGTTCCAGTGTGATACTTATCTTTACAGTATCTGAAAGTTGTCTTTTGATGCACAAAAGTTTTCAGTTATGAGATCAAGTTTATGGATTTCTTTCTTATATAGACCATACTTTGAATGTGATAGCTTAGAAATCACTGCCCAACTCTAGGCCTCAGCTATTTTAGATTTCTTCTAATTTTTTTCGTCTGGAGTTTGTCTGTTTTAGTTCTTGCCCTGAAAGTTTATTCGGTCCCATTTGAGTTGCCTTTTATGCACCGTGTGAGGTAAGGGGTTTCTATTGCCTTTTTGCACATGGATACCAAATGTCCCAACATCTGTGGAACAAAACCATGAACAGAGCCATCGATCTCCCTCTTGACTCTTCTCCTTCTCCCCACAGATCTGCAAAACCCCTGAGCCCAAAACAGCCTCTTACTGCAGCCCCTCTGTGCCTGTGCATTTCAACATCCAGCAGGACTGCGGCCACTTTGTGGCGTCGGTGCCCTCCAGCATGCTCACCTCCCCTGACGCGTCCAAGGACCCTCTACCTGCCCTCCCCTCCCACCTCCCTTCCCAGGAGCAGGACTGCGTGGTAGTGATCACCCGAGAGGTGCCCCACCAGACAGCCTCCGACTTTGTCCGGGACTCGGTCGCCAGCCACAGCGCAGAGCCCGAGGTCTACGAAAGGCGCGTGTGCTTCCTGCTCCTACAGCTGTGCAACGGGCTGGAGCATCTCAAGGAGCACGGCATCATCCATCGGGACCTGTGCTTGGAGAACCTGCTGCTGGTACACTGCAGCCCCCAGGCCTCTCCGGGGCTGCCCTCGGCCTCCCCTGCCCCACTCGCCCCTACTACCATCCCTACCCCGGCCCCGGCCAGTGGCCCTCCTGGCCCTGCAGCCGTCCCCGCCTGCCAGGCAGCACCTGGTGAGAAGCAGTTACCCAGGCTCATCATCAGCAATTTCCTGAAGGCCAAGCAGAAACCCGGTGGCACTTCCAACCTGCAGCAGAAGAAGAGCCAGGCCCGGCTGGCCCCCGAGATCGTGTCTGCCTCCCAGTACCGCAAGTTCGACGAGTTCCAGACCGGCATCCTGATCTACGAGCTGCTGCACCAGCCCAACCCGTTCGAGGTGCGGGCCCAGCTGCGCGAGCAGGACTACCGGCGGGAGGACCTGCCCCCGCTGCCCACCCTGTCCCTGTACTCGCCCGGCCTGCAGCAGCTGGCGCACCTGCTGCTCGAGGCCGACCCCATCAAGCGCATCCGCATCGGCGAGGCCAAGCGCGTGCTGCAGTGTCTGCTGTGGGGGCCCCGGCGCGAGCTGGTGGAGCAGCCGGCCACTTCGGAGGAGGCGCTGTGCAGCACGCTTCACAACTGGATCGACATGAAGCGGGCCCTGATGATGATGAAGTTTGCCGAGAAGGCGGTGGACCGCAGGCGCGGGGTGGAGCTGGAGGACTGGCTTTGCTGCCAGTACCTGGCAGCCGCAGAACCAGGAGCGCTCTTACAATCGCTGAAGCTCCTGCAGCTTCTGTGACCCCAGCCCCCAGCCAGCCCCGCTCTTTGGCTGAACCCTTCCATGCCTGCCCCTTGCCTTGTCTTGGAGGTATCCTGTCTCCCTGGGAAATGGTACAAGTGACTATCTTGTTCGGGTGTAATGTATACATATACATATATATATATATATATATATAATATAAATATGAAAGACGAAGGATGTTGTTCACACCAGTTCATTCACAACCCCCCCCCCCACATCTCCCTCCGTGTGTTTCCTCTAATTTATGTATATTTTTAGCCCTGTGCAAGGAAAATTCTGCTGACAGAATGAAGCCTGGACTTTGATCTTGCCATATCTTTATGGAATCTCCTCACCCCCTCATCAAATTGTTATTTAAAACAACAACATCAATAAACAACAACAGCAACAAAAATCTTGGTTAAATTACAAGAAAAGCTCTTTTATGACCACATGGACTGCATGAGTGTCTTTGGTGGATACTAGTAGAGAATTCTGCAGCAGTAGCTAGGCTACCTTGAAATGCCCTTGACCTTGCACTTCTCAGTAGTCAGTGGAGGCCTGTGGGTACTGATTAATCTCCCCTGCTTCTCTTCCCACCCAGCAGCCTCCTGGGAAGAATCCAGACATAGCCTGGGAGATCAAACCCATTTCCGATTTGTTCTAACTCTGTAACCCTCATGGTTCAGATAAAAAGACAACATAACATAGGACCAGTTAGCAAGGCCTGGGCAGGACTGAAAGGACAAAAGATGATGTCCAAAGCAAGGCTCAGAACTGTAGGACGCAGCCACACACAGGAGGTGTTTTCATTGATGGACGAGTGGGAGGAGTTCCTGTTTGGTCTTCTATCCCCAGACCCCAACCAATGGGACCCTAGACAGAAAGGGAGGCTGGGTGATAGTGCAGTGCCCTAGGCAAGGAGATGCTAGAGACTGAACGTGGTGCTTTTTGGTGAGCCATTCACTGTTGTCACCTCATGCAAGAATGGAACTCTGAGTCCAGTTCCCAGCCAGTTACTAAAAGCTCATTTAACACACTATACACCCCTGCTATCTATTAAGGCTGATGATATTTATCCCCTTGCCTTTAAAAATGAACATGAGGGGCTGGGAAGGTGGCTCAATGGTAGAATGCTTGCCTTGCATGCATGAGGCCCTGGGTTTGATTCCTCAGCACCACATAAGCAGAAAAAGCCAGAAGTGGCTCTGTGGCTCAAGTGGTAGAGCGCTAGCCTTGAGCTGAAGAGCTCAGGGACAGTGCCCAGGCCCAGAGTTCAAGCCCCATAACCAGCAAAAAAAAAAAAAAATGAACATGATTCTGAGGCAGCAGCTCTTCTCTCCTCCAAATGATTTCCGCACGCAAATGATTCATTTGAAGGTAAATGGCCCAAGACCTTTGTATTCTACCTAAAGGGTAATCTTCCAACTACTGAGCTAATTAATTTCTAGGACCTAGTTAATGAGTATGGACAATTATTTTTAATGCCAAGATCTTAATAGGTATCCTAGAAATCTGGGAATGTGTTTGCAGCTAGCCAGAATGAAGAACTCTCCCAGGTTTCCGCCTGCATATTAATTAATTCCACTCCAGACAAATTTACCTTCTGGCCTCTTGACTTCACCTACACACATCCACATTTCCATGTATCTGGTGGTGACGACAGCATACCGGGGGACACTTGTAATTTCAGTTGTTGCCTGAACATTAAAAGAAGAACTGGCTATAACATAGCTTCCCAACTGTGTCCACGATAAATCTTTGAACATAGAAATCATAATTCGCTGGAGGATCTATCTGCTTCAGAGGGCATTGTTTTGTCAATTGTTTGTTCCTGGGAATTTTCCAGAAACCTTTCACCCTCAATTTGCTGTCATTTTGCTTTCTAGTCCTTTTTCCCTTCAAATAAATAAACAATAGAGAGGGAGGAAACAAACTGCCAAGGGAATGCATTGCCACTTGAAGGCATATTTTTAACCCCTGAATAATTGCACCTTCTTAAAATGCCACCCACCTTAGGGGGGAAAATAATTGAGGCTGTGCAAACAGTTTTAGAAACCAAAATGAAACTAACAGGACATAAAAGAACAATCTACAGCAATAAATTCTGCTGGGAAAAAAATAGGAGCAATTAAACTTACTTATGAGCCTGCCCACCAGCCTAGAAAAAGAAACCAAAGGGTTGCAGAATTCTTTTTGTGCAATCTAAGGGAATCATTTACCTAAGAACAGGTCTTTGCCCTGCATCTGGTTCTAAAGAAAACTTGTCAAATGGTTTTGAAAAGGCATTTTTCTAAAATACTGCTGTGTCTGAATATTTGAGGGAGAAGGAGGGAGGAGTATTGGGGCTTGAACTCAGAATCTGATGCTTTGACTGATCATGGCTGTGCTGTATCACTTGAGCCAGGCCTTCACTTCTGACTTTTTGTTGGTGAACTAGAGAGAAGAATCCCTCACAGATTTGTCAGTATGGGCTAACATCTAATCACAGTTCTGAAATCTCAGTCAGCTAAGTAGTCAGGATTGCAGGCATTAGCCACCAGAGCTCTGGTAAGCCAATTTCTTGTATTTGCTGTTGGCAAATTCGAGTGTATAGGTCACAAGTCTAGTTGTATCATGTCAATTCTTTGGAGTGATTGTCTTTCCTTCATTCCATTTACCCTTCATCATAAATGGTAAATCATGTGGCTACAGATATTAGGTTTGGCAAACTGTTTTAGCCACACCAAATACAGAGGTTCAATTGGGATGTCTGGTTTGTTTGTGTGTGTGTTTTTTTTTTTACAATCACCATCTTGTTTTTGTTTGTTTTGTTTTTTATTGTTAGGTTTGTCTGGTTTTAACTAACAGAAAACTCCCAGCATTTGATAAATGAAATCCAGAAACAATTGACTTTTTTTCTTCAGGAGTGATGGACAGATGTAACAGGGATCATTTTATGAGGATAATCACACCACATCTGGCTTCTTAATATTTTTGCTTGAGGCAGCAAGTAGGCATGGTTCAGTGGTCTAGGGTGTGTTTAGCATGGACAGGGCCTTTGGGGTAATCCACAGAATCACCGAAATGAATAAAGTGAACAAAAGCTTTTAGAAAAATACTTCTATGTGTGAGTTCCTCCCCTCCCCCTCCTACATTTTCTTGGCTTTAAGTTCAACTATTTAAATCTGCAGCGGTTCTTCTCTCCAACTCTGAGTCAAATTTTCTCCATGTTTTTATGTAATTTTTGTTAACAAGTCTTGCCCATTTTTATACCAAGATGAGGAATCACTTTTCTTCTGAGTTCTTTCCTGTAGGGGTTCATTTGCTTGCCAAAAGCAAGATAGGTACTTCAGGAATTGTTTATTATAACACATGGCTCTGTTCTAAAAGACTAGGCTCTAGGGAGCTGTAGTTACCACTTTATATATAACATGTACTAGTTTCCAAGCACGTAGGGCTGGAGAAAACCCTTTTGTGATGTACACAAAACATTGTGATGATTTTGAAGAAAGAAGATACATGTTCCTTCAATGATTTCTTTGAAATTTGCTCTAAAGACACGACCAATAAATGAGCTAGCTTTTTTCACTCTACTGAATATTTAAGAATCTTGTAGATTTAAAGATAAGCTTTCTAAATCTCATTAAAAATAATTTGAAATGTAAATACACTTTTAATAGAGAATGACATGAATGGAACTGATTCATTGGAAACCAGGAATTTAACCCATCCGGTGTCATTGCTATAGATGATAGATAGATAGATAGATAGATAGATAGATAGATAGATAGATAGATAGATAGATAGATAGATTTAGATAGATAGATAGACAGATAGATAGATAGATAATACAATTGTCGTGTCATAGGATAATAGGGTGTCTTGACAAATTATTATTTCTCCTTTCCAAAGCTAATGTGGGTGAATGGGTGCCTATGTGTAAGTGATATCCCTGGAATGGAACCCTGGAAAAGAATTAGGAGGCTGCCTGATGAGTTTTCAAGGACCTGGAAAATGAGTCTAAATTTACATGAAATTACTGCCCATTTAGGAGTTGAGCCAGAACTCTTAATAATCATTTTGAATCCTTACTAGTTCTCAGACTTCTCTGGTATCAGCCTTTCCTTCTAGGATGTACTATATGCCCTCCAACTTCATGGAGAAGGAGAAGCAAACTGAAATTGACTCAGGATTTTTCTGCATGCCAATAGACTAACTTGATCTATCCCAACAGGGCTTTGAACATAAACACTCATCACATATGATAAATGCTGCAGTCAACGCTTTCCAGCTCCTTTTCCAGGGAGGACTCCAGTCATTCTGAAGAAACACTGTCCCAGACACCAGATATGTTTAAACTGTCAAAAACTTTTTTTGGACTTCAGTTTTTTTACTTCTGCTTTTCTGGCTTAGCAGAAGTAATCAGGCATAGAAACAAGAAATTGAAGGCGGAGGTCTAAGGAAGGAAGAGAGGCAGAATGTAAAGCTCAATGTTCAGAGGCAAGCCACTGCTTCACCTAGATCCAACTCCTGATGTCTTATAGCCCTGTTCTCTATAGGGATAACACAGTTGTATTTCTATTCTCAAGGATCTCTATGAATGAGAAAACTGTTTGTTTCTAGATTGTGTAGAGTTCAGTTTAAGAGCAGATTAAAAAACAAAAACCTCAGTATCTACAAAATTCTGTCCTTGGATGTATAAGTACTTTATAGAAAACAATAGAGTATTTGTAACCTATGTACAATCTGTATGTTTTAAATCATCTTTAGATAACACTGTGATATACAATGGTAATGTTGTTCTTAGTTGATTCACTGGTAGCAGACTTAAAGATATATATATATATATATTTACATATATATTTCATTATCATCATCATCATCTTAGTTGAGGGAGGGTACTAGGAATGGAACTCAGAGACTTGCATATGCTCAGCACACACTCTACCACCCAGCTACACCCCAGCCCAAAGCTATGCCTCCTTTTAGATTCTTCACTGACCATGATGATGTAGACAAGCTTCAATTTCCCTTTAAAAATACCAGGATTGTTGATTTGTATCTGTTGTTTGAAAAGTAATGTTTTGAATATGCAAAATGTAAGTGATACAGAAAGACAAAGCTATTCAAAAAGTAAGACCACTTCCCCATTCCTTTCTATCCTGTTCCTAGTTCTCCTCCTTCCCCCTGCTCCTCCTCATCTGCTAGAGTTGCCTAAAACCACAATAGCAGATATAAGTAGCGTCAGCCTTTTGCACATGTGAACTCTAAGAGGCTCTGCATCATCAAATTCGAACAACCGGGACTTATGAATATTCTAGGAAATGCCAGCACCTATTTTGAATATGTAGAGTCTTTTGTGCATGTCATTGTTCCCTAAACAGAGCCATGCAACAGTGACATAGCATTCACATAGTATTGGGTATTCTAAGTAACCTCAGGATGATTTAAAGCATGCAAGATGTATAATAGGCCGTGCAAATATTCTGCCATTTTTTTCTAATGGACAGACAAAAACTATGCCAACAGATACTGAGAAATGTGTATTTCTCCTCTCTCATTCAGAGTTAGCAGCATAGATAGGTAAGAGCACTATGCTTTTCTCACCTACCAGTACCTCAATAGGAATGGTCTTGAAAGGGAGGGAAGGACTTGCTTTTTGCCTTAAGTCAGATAAACAACAAGGTTTGTAGCCTTTTTGAGGTGTTAAGATGTCCTGCTCAAACAGCACCAACTCATCCAATCTACTGATACTGCTCTTGGTTTAGGTCTCAGGACAACTCGTTTTATTTCCACTGTGGGATAGATTTTCTTTCTTCTTATATGGAAATTGTGAGGTTTGCTGTAAGCCACAGTTGGCCTCTGCCACAGTCCCCTAAGTTCAGTGATAAAATTTACCCTCAGGCAAAGGCCTGGAATGATATTGCTAGAGCCGGCTCTTGAACATCCAAGTCTTCCTGCATAAACTTGGCTTTGATCTGTTGCAATACAACTCAACCTTGTGACTATGAGGAAAATACTTCAGGATGGTTTTCCAGGATAGTTCAAGGACAAGTGAGGTTGTGTGACTCTGTGTACTGGGTTTTTGGAGGTTTCTCTATGGTCTTTCCATGACTTTAGAGAGTTACGATGTAAGCAGTAATAACTCCATGCATTGAAATCATTTATGGAACTGGGAGTTAACTCTTAAACAAAGAAGTCTGGTGCTGTTGGTCTTGGCTGAATCTGTCATGAGTCATGTGCTGTTTCTAGAACCTGACTGCATGTGGATAGAATGAAGGAGCTGGCTGGATGCTGGCCAGTGGAACAGTTCCCTATGGGAGGGAAGTGGGGCAGGAGCTGTGCCCCTAGCAATGAGCATATACAAGGAACAGAGCAGAGGGCTTCTCAGCCAGTGCCCACTGTGCCCCTGCAGCTGGAGTTGGCAGCCGCCTCACAGCTATGAATCACACATTTGATACAAGCCCTCATTCTGCCTGCTGACAGGCCCAGCCTGGCCTTGGCTTCCACCCGACAGTTCCCTTTGTTTCAGCTTTGAAAAGGCAATGGCCCATTGGAGACAGCAATGGAAGAAAGAAAACCAAGGGCATTGTTAAGTGGGGGTGGCAGCCATTTGTGTTCTTTCAGGAGGATAACCATTTCTAAACACCACCTACCTCACAAGCGCTCCTATAAAAGAGCTTTTCACCAGGGTTTGGGCCTAGGGTTGCTGTTCTGCTGGGGGGGGTAGGGAAATGATCACATTCCAGGGGACAAGCCCTGTGAGGTCTGGAATTTCTTCTTTGTGGCAATTCTCAACTTACCATGAAGAGAAAGAAAGGATGGAGGGTGAAGACACTTAATATTCCTGGAGTGATGTGAAGAACATACGGCAAGCCCAGAGAAAGAATGGCTACAGCTGGGCTCCGGGTGCTGACCGTGTCTGTAAATGGACCCCACTCGGCTTAGCAAACAGAAACAGGCATGACATCCGGGTCGTTTGTTAATGTGTCTAGCATACCCTTGTGATCTGTGCACCAAGAAAGGAATTCATTAATACTGGCCCTCTACCATTCATAGATTCCCTGAGTTGCATGAACAGAAGCTTTTAGTTGGTACCTGATGAAAATATTGTAAAAGTATAATAACCTCTTTGTTCTCCTGGCTTCTTTTTTCCAGAAGTCTTCATATTTAAAATATCATTTTACCTTCTTATAACATATCTGGATAAATGGAGCAATCTAAACAGACAAGCTCCCATTTAAGACAAAATGAAGATCTAGAAAGGTTAAATTGCTGGAGAAGGGTAAATTTAAAACTAGAATATGGGGTACAAGCCTTTTGTTCTCTGAGAAACTGTGCTATGTGCCACTGTGCCATGTGCATTACCAAATGCTTACTGAATAACCACTGACATCTTGGCACTCCATCCAGGGTCAACTCAAATCATACCCTACCTCATGGAAACTCAGGTAGCTTCCTCTTCTGCAGTTGCTCATTCTGGATCATTCTTGACCTGGAAGGCAAGTCCTTTTTTTCTGTTGTATAAGCAAATTCTTTCTCATTATGTAGATTGCTTGCAGGTAAGCAGCAATCATATCCTAAACTACTTGGTTCCCCCATTTCTTATCCCCTTATGCTGTAGACAGTAGCATTAATTTTTTTCCTATTAAAGATTTTTACTGTTATTATTAAGGTGATGTACACAGGAGTTGACATTTCATAAGGCAGGTAATATTTCTTTTGGGGGAAATGTCACTCCTTCCTTCATTCTCTCCCAGTTTTTCCTTCATACTTTTCTATGAATTTGTCAGAAAAGACATACTTAATCTTTAACTTCCCATCCAGTGCACCAAATATGTTACCAGAAATTTAGAGTGAGTAAAGTTCACCTCGGTCCTTGTGTCTGACAAGAGAAGAATTAAGACAATTTCTTTAGTACAGAAGAAATATGGTGAAGAAAGACAGCACCTGGCACAGATAGGCGATTAGAAGACAATACCTAAGCCTAGCTCAGCCGTCTTGGGCCATCTTCCTTATTATAGAGATGGATCTTGAGTTAAATAGTAAGAATTGGAGTCACTGAAGATGGCTTTCTGATCAGGGTCTCCTTTCTGTTTCCAGTAAGATTGTGATGCCAAAAATAACTCATTCTTTTGTCCTTCTTACTTCTTTGTTCTTTTATAGTCCCTTGCCCCCATTTTTAGTTTGGCAGGTTTGGATTTATCAGCTAATTCTGCCATCTGCAAGTTGTGTAGAACACAGTTCCCAACTCACTGCTTTTCTGTATCATTTTTGTACTTATGGCATTTATGACTATGCTTCATGGTTTACAGTTGATGGCTGTGACAACTGCTTGGGAAAAATAACACCCCACAAACCATGCAAGGCTTCATGGCTGGCCACATGTTTTACCATAGCCCTCAAAAGTTGTCCAACAAACCTCCATAAGAGCTTGACAATATGCCTCAGAAAGACTAACAGACATACCAGAGAGTCCTTGTGACTGGTGAGTGGCAAGACTCAGACTAGAACTGAGGCTTTCTGTATTCAGGCCCAATGTGTTCTCACCCAATGTTTCTAAGCAACGAGGCATGGACCCCATTGGGGCCCCTCTGCCCTTCACAAATAATGCTGACATTTGTATTTCCCATCTTAAGAAACTTCTGCTGCAAGGGTCACTGCATAGTGCTCTTTTGTTAACATCAAAAGTTAAGTTTGAACCAGGCACTTATGGCTCATGCTGCTAATTTCAGCTACTCAGGACATAGATCTGAGAATCTCTATCCACAGCCAGTCTAGGCAGGAAAATCTATGAGACTTATCTCCCAATAACCACCAAAAAGCTAGAAATGCAAGTGTGGATCAAGTGGCAGAGAGTGCCAGCCTTGATCGACAAAGATAAGGGACAGCACCAAGGCCCTTAATTCAAACCTCAGTACCAGCACAGAAAAATTAGAAGAGCATTTCATATCTTTTTATTCATTTCAGGAAAATGCATTCTACTCTCTTTAATGGGGTAATGATGAGGTAAATAGAGGTAACACTTGTAACTAATCTTTATTAGACCCGTGTTGAACTTTCTCTAAATGCACTTCTAGAGTGTAGAGGCCCCTTTCTGTTAACCTGGAGTTACCAGAATGTTCTCTCATACTGGAGTGAGAACATTCTCAGATGCTCTGCCCCATCTAAGCCAGTGCTCTGCCATGCTGCTGGCCCCATAGTTCTGAAGCCTTCATGAGGTCCTGTCAGGTGCACACAATGGAGATGTTCATAGAACCTGCCCAACCCAACCCCTTCTGTGCCCCAAATTAGGCGTGGCTTCTTCCCCTTTGGGTGTCAAACCAGACTCCCAGTCGTCTGTACTCAGACCATCGTGCTACCAGTCACCTTCCCAAGGTACCTCCATCCCTCAGACTTGTCAACGTGTCCAGGCCCAAACAAGGCAAGTAGACAGTGAGCAAATACAATTCATTGATCAGACCTCTGGAAAGAAAACTTTATTTTCTTCACATGTGGGCAGAAAGAGAACAAGAGGTTTCCAGTTTCCCAAGTTGTTTCTTTGTCATTCTGCACGGCAAGATCTTCCTTTTGAAATCTGAGCACTAGCAAGCTGTCAGCCTGGGGATACCTCAGGCTTATGGAGCTGTCCCAACACTCTTTACTACAACTGTCACAATACAACAGAGCTTCCTACATGGGGCTTAGGGTATAGAACTTGGAGGCAGAAGGCATGCTGGACAGATGTCAGCCATCTCAACCTTGTCAGTGATTTTAAAGGAGCCACTGTCTTAATTCCATGGAAACGTTCCATACATAAAAGATTCTGTTCTCTGAGTTTACCCCAATGTGGATCCGGTTTAAATGATCCACTTCCATTTCTTGGCAGTGGGGTGCTTTCTTTTGGAGCTGCTTCCCACTGTTCTGTGTTTACAGCAAGAATCCAGTTTTCCAAAATAAATTCTGTCTTTCCAGGATGAAGGGCACACAGTTGGCCTATTTCAGACCCGATGGCTGATTTCTCTGCCATTACTGATTTGTAGGTTTGTCAAAGTAAGCTAAGCCTCAAGCAGATCGTTTCATCAGGCCTAATAAAGGCATGTCAGAGCTGTGCCAGGAAGAATTTGGTTTCTGAAGCAAGTTAGCTTTGAAAGAGCCAGGGTAATCGCTCTCTGCCCAGATCCCCGAAGATCACATTGCAGGAAGTAGGAATGTGATAGCACAGCATCTTGGCAGACAAGCTTCTTCCTTGTCCCCAGCTTCCAAACAAATAGCTCTCTGGGGGAGTGATGTCTACATCAAAAGCTACTTGTCACTCAGTAGGCCTCCCAGATGAGGAAGTGTTTATGTTGGCAGAGAATGACAATTTTCTCTGCATCCGGAGCAGGGGGGAGTGGAGATGGGACTGCCTGAACCAAACTTTCTCTAGCTGCAGTGGGGTAGATTTGTGGTTGCTATATCTTCCCTACACATATCTTTCTGAAAGGCTGGGGGGAACGAAGACAGTAAGACCGGCCTTCCTTGAGCCTTCCACAAGAACTGGACATCTCCAACCCTACACAGAGGCCCCCAGGTATGAGATGCAGATCTTAAAACCTCCTCGGAGGCTTCAAGTTAAGTTAGTTAATAATACTATTCTTGGAAAAATCTGAGATCTTGAGGGAAGCTAAAATCACATTGTCGTTTTTGTTTTTAATTAACCCAAATTGGGTGCCAGTGGCATATACCTGCTATACACCTGGCTATTCCAAAGGCTGAGATCTGAGGATTGTAGTTCTAAATCTGCCAGGGCAGGAAAGCCTGTAAGACTCTGAAACACAGATAGTAGGTCTAAGTGGTGCCATCTTGGCATCTAGTGGATGATGGGGATATTCTGAAAACTCTAGAGGTGAAATTTCACTTCCTCATGCCCCACCCCCAGGTAATAGATACCTGAATTGCTAGAAGCAGATGGGGTGCGGACTTGGACAATAGTTTCCCAGACCTGCCAGATCTGTACCATGAACTGGGGTGACTTTTAGCTCTCTCTGTGACAGTGCCCCCTAACCATGACCCTATTTAGGCCTCTTGAACTTTGCCTCCATTGCAACATGCCTTGTGTCTCCTGACTCTCCTTCAGTCACTACGGTATCCCCCTTCAACTCTCCATTAGAGTTGATCTAGTTTGTTGAGATTTTGTCTGCTCTTTCTATACTACCTTCATGGCTCAGTTTCCTAACAATATTAAGTTCATTGGAGGCTGTAAGTTTTTTGGGGGGGACACAAGTCTGCTTTCAGTCACTAGCTTTCTAATAAAGACTCCCAGTTTAGCCTCTCAAAATGTGGCTTCTCTGTATCTTGGAATCAAATTCCCATATAAGAACTTTTATCTCCAATTAACCACCAAAAAAAGTCAGAAGTAGAGCTGTGGCTCAAATGGTAAAGTGCTAGCTCTGAGCAAGACAGTTTAGGGACAGAGCCCAGGCTCTGAGTTCAAACCCAGGACCAACATACATGTGTGTGTGCGTGCGTGCGGGCACACACACACAAACACACACACACACACAAAGTTGGGTACCAGTGACAATCCTAGCTACTCAGCAGACTGAGATCTGAGGACCAAGTTTCAAGTACAGCTAAGGAAGAAAAGTCTGTGGGACTCTTATCTCCAATTAACCAGCAAAAAGCACGAAATAGAAATGTGTTTCAACTGATAGCTTTTAGCAAAAAAGCTAAGCAGAATTGTAAGGCCCTGCATTCAAGGACCTCTCCTTCCCCTTAATAAAGGAGTTCTTGGATACAGAGACTTGCTCAGGAAACTTGGCTACATTTGGCTACATCAAATGATGCAAGTTAAAATCCTCAGTTAAAAAACACGTTTGTCCATTGTCAACCACTGAGCTGTAATCAGTCTCCTAAGTAGTGTGCTTAGTCACTGTGTTTTTCATTGGTAGAAATTGTAGTGCTGTTCAAGATCTCCCACATGCCTTTGAAACCCAGATAAGATTCCCACTGTGTCGAGTACCAACTGTCCAGCTCTTTAGTAACAGAAATCCACATCGATCAGTTTATGGGCAGTTGGGTTTGATTCTCATGATTTAAACATCTGTGAACATTCGTATATGAGCATTTGTGTGGTTGTATGTTTTCATCTCTTGCTGTTTTCATCTCTAGGACTGGAATTTCTGAGTCATGCCTTGGGTTTTAAAAGTATTTTCATGCTGAGATTCATGGAAAGCAAATCTTGCTATTCCCATTTTAAAAATGAGGAAACTAGCCTGGACTCACACGTATAAAACACGTATAGCAACTCAGGAGGCTGAGATCTGAGGATCCCAGTTCAGTCATTCCAGGCAGGAAAGTCCATGAGACTCTTATCTCCAATTAGCCACCATAAAAGCCAAAAGTGGAGCTGTGGCTTAAGTGGTAGAGTACCAGTCTTGAGCAGAAAAGCTCAAGGACAGTGCCTAGGTCCTGAGTTCAAGTCCTACCCTACCCCTCAAAATAGGAAATTGACCTCAATGAGGTGGACCTGCCTGTGGAGTGAAAATTGGTCTTGTCCTATGTTTTGACTTTTATAAAGTTTGTGAGTGTTATGATTGAGAAAGGTTAACATAATTTAATTGGCTTTTCCAGAGAGAATTAAAAGATTCCATTTCAGGAGAGGAAAAGATTTTGGAATACAGTATTCCTTCTTCTAGGCCTAGATAGTAAGTAGAAGCCTTTAGTTTTCAAACTGGACCTAGGTGAGAAAACAAAGTGTTTCACAACCAGGTTAATCACACAAAAACTAAGTCCAAGACTAGCGTTCCTTCTCAGCCTTCCCTTTATTAGGATGCTAATGGAACTGCCAAGGTTCCGTCTTCTTTCTTCCAGGCAGGATAAGTTTATGTCCGGATGACTGACTTGTATGATTTACTCTGCAAGACTCCATAACACCTTTCCACTTGAGTGCTCAAGGAGCTGGCCATGCAATCTAGCGTGTTCTTTCTATCATAAACCTTTCTGAACATCTTAACCTTGACTGAAATATCAATGGGAATGGTTCTTAGTATAACTACAGAGAAAAGGCAACAAAGATGTGATTAGAAGGCCGTGCATACAAGCATAAACATAGATATAAATTGTAATGGAGATATGATCTAAGGTGCAAGGACAGTAATATAAGATGAATCTGCCTTATTTATAGTGGGGAAGAAGACCTAAGGACAGAGAAACATTGAGAGTGAATTTTGATGAATAATTAGAAGTCTGCAATTTAGACATGAAAAGAATATTTTACTTAACAGCTGTTTCAAGGACATATATATATATATATATATGTACATATAGTTAAGTGCAAATTCACATGATATGTAAAACATTTGAATCTAGGAGCCATTGCTTAGGCCTTTAATCCCAGCTCCTTGAGAAGCTGAGATTGGGAGGATTGTGGGTTGAGACCAACCTAGGCAGCAAAGTTTGTGAGATACCTCCTCAACCGGCAGCTGGGCTAGGTGATATGCACCTGTCAGCTTACCCACATGGGATGATAAGATTGGGAGGTTCATAATTCCAGGCTAGTCAGTACAGAAAAGTCTACACTATACTCCATCTAAACAGAAAGAAGTATGGTGGAATACACTTGTCATATAGTAACAATAGGAAGCCTAAAATAAGTGGATGGTGGTCCAGGCATACACCTAGGCAGAAAGCTAGACCTCTCTTAAAACTAACTGGTGCAAAACAAGAGCTGGAGATGTGGCCTAGTTGTAGAATGCCTGTCTAGCAAGCATAAGGCCCTGAGTTCAAATCCCAGAACTGCCAAAAAAAAAAAAACACTTTAAACTTGATACCTACTAGTGTGGTATCACAGTATCAAAATCAAGTTAAAGATAGACATCTAACTCCTCGTTCATTAAGTTCTAATGTTTTGATATAAAAATAATATGTATTTACTAGCTATAATAATAGCAATCATACTAGCCCTCTTTTGTTGAGTATCTGAGTTGCTTCCAGTTAGAAGTTGCTAAGAACACTTGAATACACAAGTTTCAGATAGATGTATGCTTTCATCTGTGCAAATACATAGGAGTGGAATGACTAGAGAAGGTGTTAGTTTAACTTCCAGTGATTATAACAAGATATGTACTCACCTATAGCTATGAGGACCCGAGTTCCTCCATGTGAGTTGATGTGGCCATTCCTTTAATTTTACACATTTGGGTATGTGGAGGGGGTGTGAATTTCTGGTGATTCGCTTGGGGGAGAATCATGGTTGTAATTTGAGAATTAAAAAAAAACTTTATTGTTATTGTAAAGGTGATGTACAAAAGGGGTTACAGTTACATAAGTCAGGTAATGAGTACATTTCTTTCTGAGCCATGTCACCCTTTCCCTCACTCTTTTCCAGTCTCCCCCACCCCAAGTTGTATAGTTCATTTTCAACACCATGTCCAGTATCACTGATGAATTTGTTCACCCTTTGTCCCACCCTTTCTGTGCCCTCTTTACCCTCCCCAAGATGGATAAACAAGACAAAAGGAAAATCAACCAAAAACAGAAACAAAGAAAAGAAACCCTCCTGTTTCCATTTCCTGGATTTCATATTGATAAATATTATTTTATATGATCAGATGCAATAGCTATTGCATGAGAATTTTATTCATATACATATATATATGATTGGTATGGAACAAGGGATACATGCACATACACCCACAAACATACACAGTATATCCTTTGTTCCATATCATATATATATATATATATATATATATATATATAATTCTGCACTCATTTAGTCTCTTAACAGAGGTTTCATGTTATTGTCCTTTGCACCTTAAAATTTGCTTCCCTTAGAATTCCTTTTTTTTTATTTTTATTTTTGTGGGGCTTGAACTCAGGGCCTGGGCCTTGTCTCTGAGGTCTTTTGCTTAAGGCTAGTGCTCTACCACTCAGCCACAGCACCATTTCTGGTTTTCTGGGGGTTAATTGGAGATAAGAATCTCATGGACTTTCTTTCCCCAGGCTGGCTTTGAACCACGATCCTCAGATCTCAGCCTCCAGAGTAGCTAGGCTTTACAGATGTGAACCTCCAGTACCTAGCTCAGAATTCTTATACTGAGAGACCTGGTGTATCATTCTTCAGTTGGGGTAGTGTATATGGAGAAGTCTTTGAGGTATTAAGAAGCCAAAATAGTCAAGGTCTTATTTATGCAACCCAGGCTGGCCTTAAACTCAGGATCCTCCTGCTCTCCTGCTTTAGTTGTCCCAAGTGCCAGGACTACAGGCATGTGCCCAGCCTTGGGAGAGTTCTCGATATCTACCTCCATTGTGACCCCCAACTCTTCCAGGAAGACCTCCAAGGGCTACATACAGTCCACAAGGTAAGAGGAAGCTGGTAAAGTAGAGAGCTAGGAAATGCAGACTGTGATAAAGATGAGAAGAGATGCTGATACGCATCCAGGTCTGATTTCTAGACCATGAACTGTTTTCATATTTTGGGGGTTTTCTTTTTGTCTTTTGTCTTAGCAAGTATAAGGCTTACTCCGAGCTCTTTAAAGCCCTATTAAATCTACAGCTTTTACTGCCCGGCCTCTCAAGTGCCACTTATTTATAATCACTTATGAACAGACTGATTTGAAATAATCACTCCTCTATAATTTGGAGGGAGGGGGGAATTTGGCCCAGGGGTTACATGAGAAGGCAGTTGCTAATGTCTTTTCCTGTTTTATAGCTCTCCTAGGACTATTTTCCCTAAAAGAAAGACTACTGCTTCTGCCTCTTTCTTTCCAGTGGTGAAGTTTCTGTTCTCTCACAGATGTTAAAGAACTTTATATTGACTACTTTCCCATCATCTTACCTTAATGCTTAGCTTACAGCTCAGGAATTTATTTTTCCTGTCAAGTTTTAACCCACTGTGATTTTTCATACAGACACCTGGCAGTGTGTAAGATTGGACTTCTCAAACAACTGGCTCACACCAACCATAAAAGAACTAGACCTAATGATTTACTGAACATTAGCCACACCCAAGCTCAAAGGAAAGTCCTTCCAGCCTAAAGGACTCAATAGCAAACTCTAGACAGAGACTTGTCTGATGCTACTTCTCTGGTTTGGCTGTCCTTGGTGACATCTGAGCTGGCCTGGCTCGTGCTTGTAGTTAATCGAAGGGCCATGTCTTAGTGATCATGGGATGTACAGATGGACTTCTCAGATTCGATGCAGCTGTTCTTTTAACTTACAATGAAAATAATTTAAATATATGGGTGATTACGAGTCTCTCCCTATACTATTAACAGTGGTGATTATTAAGAGAGTGTCCATTCTGTTCTTCTAACTACTGTTCTTCTGATGTATCTATTGAAATTCATTGCAGCTAGCTAAGGCTTTTCTTCAGGAGGATAAGGCTGTTTTAAGATGGTCACATGGCTTCCTTTAGCATTAATTTCCCCTCTACCCTAGACATTGGTTCTTTCTTCTTTATGCATCTCAAATTACTCTTTTGTTGTCCTCTTTGGATTTCTCTTCATTTCTGCCTTCTGCTGGGGGGTGGGGAGGCATTTCAACTTCTGAAAGGCTACCTAAAGAGTTCCCGCATCCAGGAAGTTTGCCCAGAAGTGTTCCTCACTTCTCCTTTGAGTCCCTGGCCCTGCCTAAATGCTACCTCAAGGAAAGCTGTCTTTCCATCTTGCTAAGCAGAACTTCGGGCTTGAAATCCTTACCCAGAAGAGTAGTTTTTCTCTCCATACCTGAGTTTTCCTAGTCTTGCTCTAGAATAACTGAACTTCTGTAAAATTCTCTCTCTGCCTCTATTAATGTGTGTGTGTATATATATATATATATGTATGTAACTGTAACTTCTTAAGTGATTATGTATTGTCTATATTCTTTTGGGTGATAGCCAGAAATACTATTAAATCTGTTTAATGTAAGAAAGAAAGGAATGGAAGGATGTCAAAGTCACCCATTGACTCATCTGATTCCACAATGAATTGGAGACCAAATGTTATCTGAATTAGTAGACTTCATTACAGGCTTTGTGCCCAACTAGCCCCTTCCCCTTGCTCTTCTGAGGGCTCTATGTTCATATCTGTGCTGGACTCAGAATTAACCCATAGATATGAAAAACAGACTACCTCCATCCATCCCTTCCACACCTTTCAACTGCCTTTTGCCTTCCTGGGCCTCATCCCAGCCTGGCTGAAGGAGGGCTTAGTAGCCCACTCTTACCACACAGATACAGGTGATACAGGGTCCCACTGCTGAAACAGGGCTCTGGTGAGCCCCCTTCCTGGTGCCCAGATTGGGGGAGGGGCGAGTTTTGCCCCCACTGCTCTATGGAACCCTGCCTTCCTTGGGAACAGCTTGAAGTCTCTTGTGTTACTCTCCAGGTTCCAGGGAAGAGTGCTTTCTCTCAGACAGTACGTGTGACAAGGGAGCTGGCAGCAGGTAGTGGTCCATGAACAGGTACCCAGCATGCCTTTTACAGGCGGGGTGGTGATAACAGGTAGGGTCTGCCCAATGTAGTGCTTCAGAGTAATTCAACCCCCCTCGGTGGAGGTGGAGGTCAGTGATTCAGAGGCAGCAGAGGAGCCCTGGTAGATGTGAGTAAACCTGCAGCCCAGGGGCGAAAAAGGAAGAGGAAGTGTGTTGGCCCCAATGGATAGATAACACATGAGTCACTCAGCCCCACTGTAGGAGCTAGGGAAGAACTCAGAACAAGTTCTGTTCAAAGTCTGGTGTATTCTCCTCTTCTAACACATTGAACTTTGGCATCACTCCATGGCTAGGTTTTTTTTTTCTCTCTCCAGGCTCCTTGTGAATGAGGAAACCCTTGGCCTCCACCAACAACCTCCATGAGGCAGATATGACACATAGGAGGGAATTCATGCCTACTGATAGACTGAGACAAAAGATGGAGGTTTGGGTTTGCCTTGCTTGCCCAAGCTTGCTATTTCAAAGCTTTGGTGGGTCACAGTTTCTCAATAGAATAGATCAGAACTCAAAAAGAAAAAAAATTACTGTCTCATGAATCTCACTCTGTATTTAGCACTTTCAACAGTGAAACTCTAGCAGTTTAGAGAAGAATATAGTGGCTTTAATAATGGGTCCTGGCTTAGGACACTCCCACCATCCAACACAATTATCCTCTCCCCGTCTGGGTCCCTATCCCTAGACTCAGCCAACGTTGGATCTTAAACATTAGGAAAAGGTTGCATATAAGGCCATGGACCAGTGGCTTATACCTGTAATCATAGTTCTTTGGGAGGCTAAGATCTGAAGATCACAATTCTTAGTCAACCTGAGACTCTTATTTTCAATATGTTACCAAAAAGCTGAAAGTGAAGCTCTGGCTCAAGAGGTACGGCACTAGCCTTGAGCAAAAGAAACTCCGAGACAGCACCCAAGCCCTGAGTTCAAGCCCTAGGATCTGCACGCATGTACACACACACACACACACACACACACACACACACACACACAAAACCTACACCTGATGCTAAAAGAAAGAGGAGCAGGTAGACTGCATCTTATAAGATTTAGGATTCAGTGCCCCAGAAAAGAGATGGACTTGTTTGGCTCCAAGATCTTCTTCTTGGTCCAACTCCTTGGACTTATGTCTGATTGTTATTTTTTAATAGAATTTACTTGTTATTGTGGAGGTGTTGTATAGAGGTGTTACCATTTCGTATGTCAGGTAATGAATACATTTCTTTTTTGGACAATGTCGTCCCTTCCTTTGCTTTTCCCCTTTCTCCCTTCCATCTCCGTCTACAAGTTTAAGGTTATTTTGAATAAAGTCTAAGTAATCAAATAAGTAAAAATGAAAATGGCTGTTTCTCAAAACATTCTGATACAAGCTGTACCATTTCGGAACCAAACTAAAAGGCAGCCAAGAATTCCTTCCCAGTTCTGCAAAGAATGTTCTGCAGGTAAACAGTGCGTCTGTATCTGCTGTATGTACCAGGTGCCTGGGGTGACACTAGACAGGGAGACACGGTTGTGGTTGTTAGGGCAGGAGAGAGTGGCAGAAGCATTCTGTACAGGCCATTGGCACCCAGCAGCTCTGCAAGGGCTCAGCCCCCAGCAAGGTATTCAGGAAAGGTAATACATCCTGGTTAGAGACTGAGATCTAGAGTATCAGATAAATGCTGCCATGGTACCTGGAAGCTATGGTATTGCCTGGTAATTACTGACACATCATGCAAAATGATATCGAGACAGAAGAAAAGGAAAAAAAGAGAAAGGATTTTATTCACAAAAGGAGTAAGAACAAACCCAAAAGAACACATGAAAACAAAATACATGGCAAGAAGGTGGGCACCAGGGTTCAAATCTATAATCCCAGTTACTCAGGAGACAGATCAGAAGATCCTTATTCAAAATCAGAACCATTGGATTAGTCTACGATTAGTGGCAAAAAGTCAAAAGTGGGGTGTGGCTCTAGAGGTAGAGCACCAGCCTTGAGCAGGAACAGCCCAGTGAGAGACCTTGAGCTCCAGTACTGGCATTTATATACAAAACATACATGCCAAGAGTAATAAACACTATACTATAAACACCTTCATTTAAATAGAAACCCAGTTCACATTATAGAGCAATATTTGCATTGCTTTCACTTTGACTTATTCTTTAGGTAAAGTTTATGTTTCTGCCAGCTTAGAACAGAAATAATGTATTCATGAAAAATTATTTTCCATGGGGGGCTGGGAAGGTGGCTCAGTGGTAGAGCACTTACTCTGCATGCTCAAGGCCCTGGGTTCGATTCCTTAGCACCACATAAGCAAAAAGAAAAAGGCGGGAGTTGGGCTGTGGCTCAAGTGGTAGAGCGCTAGCTTTGAGCTGAAGAGCTGAGGGACAGTGCCCAGGCCCAGAGTTCAGGCCCCATGACCGGACCCAAAAAAAAAAATTATTTTCCATGAAAGAACAAACATTATAGATGATCACATATCAGGACCAAAGTAGTTAGCAGTGAAACTTCCAACTATTTTATAGAGTTCATGTTACTTTTTAATTTCCTGAAGTCTTGCTAATTACTGATGAATATTCCCACATTTTGGACAACATTGCAATGTTTCTGTGCACACAATCGAAGGCTCAAGAACACACACACACACACACACACATACACAAAGATTCCTGGCATTTAGGTCAAGATTTGCTATTTGACTTATTTTTTTGAGGCTTGACCTTATCCGTTCATCTGAATGACATTTTGGCTCACTGAAAGGGCAAAACTCAGAATAGTAAATAATAAGATAAAAATATTTAATCTTATTAGTCCATCTGTATTCCCAGATTATTTTACTTTAGAGGATTTGAGTATAGACAGCCTTCTCAACCAACCCTCAAAATAATTAGCCTGGTATTACCTAATGCCAGAAACATTATTCAAATTGAACAAAATAAGAATTTTAGACTGTCTGGCTTGTTCTTAATTCTTCCCTAAGGGCCTGTTTGGTTTAGCATCAAATACAAGATTAAGAGACTCTAAATCTTAGCTAACTGCCATTCAAGAGATTTAGACATGATCTTTTTACATAAAAGAGAGTTAGAATACATCTGACATCCCTTGTAAGGAGAACACATGTTTATGCACAAACTGATCTCTTTTTCTTAATGTTCTTTTATTTGAAAACAAAATTTAAAAAATTGCCATATTCTCAAAAAGATCTATTTCAGTTTTATAAAACTTTGAACAATATGGTTTATCAATTTAGCTGGGCATCTGTGACTCAGGCCTATAATCCTAGCTACTCATGAGGTTGAATATCTAAAGGCTTGAGCTTCAAAGCTAGCCAGGGCAGAAAAATTCAGGAGGCTCCCATCTCCCAAATAATCAGCAAAATCCAAATAATCAGCAAAATAAAAGCAGGGTTGGAGGTGTGTCTCAAGTTGTAGAGTACCAGCAAGTCAAATGAGTGTAAGGCTCTGAGTGCAAACCCCCATATCCAGAATAAAAAGCAAGTCCTATCAATTTATATTTACTAAAGCAAAGAAGCAAAGACAATTATAGGGAAATATAATCACAAAATATGTGTTCATATCTACATAGGTGTGTGTGCATGTATAAATGTGTGTATTTCCTTATATCCTAAATTTGCATATCACAAATGAAATGGCTGATTTGTCAAGCCCGTTAACAGATTCAGAAGGAAATTAAATTTTGGTGTTCTAACACCAATTTTAATGTCCCTTGTATTATCCTATGCTGTAACATAAAGATATTTGCACAGCAGGGATGGGTAATATTTCTGTCTCAGAAGTTGGTTAATAATTAGACATTGTAACATAAGTAGTGAGCTACAGTATGCAATTTTCTTGTGTATGTAGACTTAATAAAATCATTTAATAGTTCTAAGGAGATATCAGGGGTAGAGAAATAATGAAGAAAAATTAAAGATAGATTATTACAAAGATAAAGTCCATGTCTCCAGTGTGCCTGTCTGTTGCTCTCTCTTGCAGCTTTATTCCAAATACGTTCCAAAATTCCAAATTGTAACACTGTGAAGTTTGAACTGGAGAAATGGGCTTCGCAAAGAGCTAGAGAATGGAGAAATGTACCAGAAATGAAATGTTCAGGAAGGCAAAGGAGCAACAAGGGACAATGTGCCACTTGGCCAGACCTACCTCAGTTGGATATGCATCATCCTATACCAGCAGAGAAAAGTTGCTTTTCTAGTTTTTCTCTTTTTTTTCACATGGGAGGAACTATTTTTTAAATATAGTTGAATTGTTTTGCAAGATAAATTCAATATTTGTATAAATAAGCACAGTGCGCAACGCTTCATTTTCTAGGAGTAATTACTTCCGTTTCTGAAATCCTTGTAGGCACACAGGTTTGCATACCAACCCTTGCAGAGGAGGGAGGGATATGTAAATCACCTATGGATACCTTATGTAAAATTATATTTTTAGAGGGAAGGATATAACTAAGCATTGAAACTATTCAGGCTTTCTTGCTTTTTCCGATTCTCCAAATCCCTGTTTTCTATGAATGGATTTAAAGGAGTAGCTACTGTTGCAACTTCATTTCCTCCCAGATGTGTCCGTTCTTCCATGAAACCTGCCTCTTACTGGTAAGAAGAGCTAGTGGTATGGCAACAGTAACCAAATAAAAGACTAGGTGCTCTTGGAGAAAGAACATTACTCACAACTCTATACATCTTGTCAGTTATCCAGAACTCATGAGCAGTTGTGACTGGAAAGGAGGAAATAATACATCAACAATTCCTATCTCCTTAAAGAGGGTGGAACAGCTGAGTGACTGCATACCAGAGCCTGGGCCATACGTACTTACCTAGGGAAGGGGCTGAGTCCCTTCTCCCTGAGTATGCCCAATACAGCTTCCTGTAGGCTTGTAAGGGGTGGGTCTGACATGATTTGACATTCAGATGAAAGCAGATAAAGAACTCAAGAAAAATATTTTGCCCTAAGCCAAATTAACACTTAAGAGCACAGGGAAGAAAATAATTGTGCAAGCCAAGACCATAGTTCTGTTTGGAGAAATAGATCTATTTTCTTAGATCAAATCAATGGTGAGATCTGTGATGAATGAATAGCAAGGTCTAGGGAGTGGAGCTATGGCTCGAGCACAAGTCTTGAATGAAAAAGTCTGGGCTTGTAATGCTAGCCCTGGTACTGGCATACAAATAAATAAGTGAATCGATGGATAAGTAGATAGATAGACATCAAGATTTAACCAAACTACTGACTCTATTTCATTTTGGTTTTTGTTTTGGTGCTAAAGATTGAATCCAGTGTCTTAACTCATGCTGTTCTACAGCTGAGATATACCTACAGTCTACTCTGACTCTGCTTTTCAATTCTGTGTATGAATAGACAGGATGGGACTTAATTTTCCAAGAACAGATTCAGAACTTCAGGTATCTGAATGATCTTCACATGAAAGTTCCCACTTAGGGATCCCTCCTATACTACCCTGGACATTGACTCTGATGTAGTTATTTCTGAAGTATTACCAATATTATGAGAAAATTATGGATTAATTGTCATGGGTATTTGGAGCTGAGGGTTGGTCAAAGAAGTTACTGAGACAGGAGAAGAGGAGAAACAAAGGTTTATTAGAACACCAGAGGCTGAGAACCATGGTGCTTTTGTTGTTGCTACTCCTGCTGCCATTTAGTGCTACACCAGTCTAGGGTTTGGGATTGGCTTTTATGAAGTTAGTAGAGGTATTTGGAGGGCCTGTTGCATGCACCAAACTCATCTACATTCTACACTTTATACACCAAGTTCATCTACCTTCTGCCTGGACTGCTCTGGGTAAATTGGAAAAATCACTAAGGATGATTTGTGATTTGTAAGAAATGGATCCTAGAATCAAGTATTTGTATTTATCAGTACTTGTATGTATCTAACAATGTGGAAAGCAGCCTGAATATAGCTGGACCATCTTAAAGCTAAACACTGCTTAGAGAAACATATACTGAAGAAACATACACTGTTGAAGGCACCTGGAAACCATGTTTTCTGTAAGTTTTTTGGAAAGAATAATTAAGTGGTTTCAATGGGTGCTTCATATATACAGCCAACCAGCCACCATTTTTGCCCCTTTCCTCTTCCCAATGTCTCCACCACTGAAGTCCCTGACCTCTCCTCTGGCTCCACAGCTCCTTCATAGGAAATCTTCCCACCATTGCCATCCTCTACCACAATTGGTCTTCTCATCTGCCAGCCCCTCTTACCATTTAAAATGCATAAAGGGAAAATAGGGAAATTGTGAATATGCAAGCATTCATTTCTTGTGTATATTTTCACATCTTTTAGAGTTCCATTATAATAAAATATGAAGAGCCATGTTGAAGAGCTTGGTGGCCCCAGTTTGAGACACCTGGAGACTAAAATTGAGATGGAGAGTAGAGAAGCAAGGAACTGACAATTGTTTAGCACCATTACAAAGCGTGTGGTCTGTTCATACAGTGTGAAATGGAGCCAGGACGGTCTTGGTTTGGGAAGACAGTGACTCCATGTGTTTATTCCATAGAAAATTTAAAGCGCATTAGAATTCACCTGCACCAAGGGCACGAAGAGATCAGGTTGCTAGAGTCTGAAGGTAATTTGTGATCACTTGGCTATATGTTGTTCCATCCATGCCTGTCTCTTCCATCAAGTAGAGCTAAGGGGAGTCAGGGGACCACTAAAAAAAAATCATGCCTAAATGAACACAGCAGGCTTGGATTTGACTCATGTCTGAGAAATCTGAGATCTCGAACTGGCAGGCTGACAGTTTTGATGGCATAGTGGAATGTCAAGTTAGAGATCTAAAGTCTCTGGTCCTAGAAGGACAGACAATTCATTAGTAGTCCTGTGTACCTGATCTGATACACTCGTGATGAAGAGAAATAATGAGGACATATCTGAGACCTCTCAGCATGGCCCTCATGGCCCCAGGCCTCATTTGCTCAGCTCTTTCCCAGAGGGCTGAGGGGGAGTGAGTAACCACAGCACCCACTGCAGGTGACCAGGCTCAGCATCCTGAGTGAAAGTCGCCAGAGACCAGATGGATCAGGTACTAGAAAACTGTGGCCTATGGGCTGCCTACCTGTTTCCATCAATGCTAGTTGCTGGAACACAGCCACCCTTCGTCACTGACACTTTGTGCTGTTAAAAGGCAAAGCTGAGCCACTGCCACAGATACCATATGGCCTGCAAAGTTGAAAATATTTATTATAGAAAACATCTGCGGACCTCTGGAGTGGGTTCTGAGAAAACCCTCAGAAGCACTACATAGTGAGAGGGAGAGCTTGAAGCCATGTTTGCATTGCCTCTTCCCACTTGTGCCAAACATTGAGGGTCACAAACAGCTGTGGAAGTTGGGAGAAACAAGATGGCCCACCCTCCTTCCCATTTCAAAGGATCAGTGTGCAGCAGGGAGGAAGGAAAGACACTGTGTTTACTCTAAGTTAGATTTGAAGTTATGCTTATTTGATAGGCCTGAGTACTATCAAAGACTAAATCACAATGTTTAGGATTAAAAGTAAATCTATTTTTCATTCAGAGGACAGCAAAGGACTTCCACCCATGACAAAAATATCCATGAACAGTGGGAAGTGAAAAATAAACTTAACTTTAAGATCATATCCCAAAAGTCTTTTATGTTCAATATACACACTGATTTTACATGTACATCTTCAGAATTGACTGCCTTTATTTGTGGTACACAGGAAGGGCTCATTCTTTTGAAAACTCTGTCTGTCTTCTCTTCTGTGAGGATTGGCCCAGCTGAATATCCTTTCAGCATAGATATCCTCTGAGTCTAGAGCTCAGGGTCTCTCCTTCAAGATGAATCATGCCTCATAATGACTCTCACAATGATGCATGGTATGACTGTTTTGCTGGAGTTGTACATAAACAAATGATTGCAAAAAAACCCAATGATTCCCAGTATGTACTCATACTCTCCCATTGAAACTAACTATAAAAGCATTCTGGCTGCGCAATAAAAGCAGCTGAGGCAGACAGGCCACTGGTTTAAGGAGTTCTGGTTGTTATAGATGGAGTGTTAAAGTGAAAATTCCCTTTAGAGTGTTGATTTGTGTCTTCACAGTTGCCTTTGAGTTCTCCCAGATACTCATTAGGTAGATTCTGAAGCTTGTAATTCCTTCCACTGTATTCATGGGTTATATAGACAGTATGCCCTATTGATGTGCCAGTAAAGCAGATCAATGAATAAAAGGAATGGCTAGTCCTTTGAGTGTTAGGTTGAATCTTTTGGGAAGCCTCGATTGGGTGTTTCCCTTTGCCCCCACTGATCAGGCTTTTGGTAAAACTCCAGTAGGTTAGGCTCTGGATAAATGGTTTCCCAGGAGGGTAGGCCATCTTTAAAAAAGATGAACTTCGGGGCTGGGAATGTGGCTTAGTGGTAGAGTGCTTGCCTAGCAAGCATAAAGCCTTGGGTTTGATTCCTCAGCACCACATGAACAGAAAAGGCTGAAATTGGTGCTGTGGCTCAAGTGGTAGAGCGTTAGTCTTGAGCACAGAGCGGCTCAGGGGCAGGCCCTAAGTTCAAGCCTCAGGACCAGAAAAAAAAGACAAAATTCCTCTAAGAATATCTTCTCAAAATGCTTGTATAGATGTGTCTTTGGTGGAAGCAATATAATGGATTTTTCTCTGGTCTTCTCCATGAGAACCTGGTAGGGCTCCTGTAAGTAAAATTCTTCTAAGTATGAGGTATGGCAACTGAGGAGTCCCTCTAAGGCTGAGCACCCAGGAATTTCTAATCTCAAAATGGTCTACTAGCCTCCAGCAATTCATCAATTACTGTCTAAATATTCTTTCTGATTTGGGTCCCAGCTGTGAGTTTCTGCTTTCTGAGCTTCAGTTCCCAGTTTCTGTGATTCCTCACATCTGTTTTTTTCTTTCCAGGAACAGGAGCAACGGTCAGCCCTTTGTCCTACAAATTCTCTGATGGAGTTGAGGAGAGTTGTCAATTTCTACTTTGTTCAAGGATTTTTTTTTTCTTTGTTGGGAAGAGAGGAGTTACATTTTTCCAACTCTTTACGTATCAGCTAGATATGTAAAGATTTGTGTAACTATGTATCAGGAATATGTAAATATGTATCCAGAAGTCCTCTCAGTTACATTAGTAAACTGTATAATAATATTGATACTGCACAAATATTTTCTCCACAAATGCCAAATTTTGTGTTCAAGTAAATAAAAAACAAAAGGAAAACAAAACAACAAAACCACCAATGGAGCACCAAGAAAATCACCAAATTTAAATCAGGTGCCTGTGGCTCACTCTTGTAATCCTAGCTACTCAGGAGACTGACACCTGAGAATCATTGTTTGAAGAAGCCCAGGCAGGAAACTCTGTGAAACTCTTAGATCCAATTAACCATCTATGCCAGAAGAGGTAGTGTACCAGCCTTGAGCAAAAAAGCTAAGGGATAGCACCTGGGCCCTGAATTCAACATTATTCCAGGAAGCTCAACAATTATCTTAAAGAGTAACTAGAACACAAAATTCAGTTTTAGAAATTCAGTTTTGTCCATTTCCAGAGCAATCTTTTGTCTTTGCAATATCCTAAGTCCTATAAGTAACACCTTGCACGTGTTGTATTTTAATATAATAATTATTTTCAGCACTTTGCGCTGTGAATATGTTTCCCTGTACATTTTCTTTTTTATTGAAAAGCCAATGTACAGTTACACAAGTCAGGTACTTAGTACATTTCTTTTCGAACAGTGTCACCTCTTCCCTAAATCTCACCCAATTTTTCCCTCCTGACTCCTCTCCCTCACAAGCTGTATAGTTCCTTTTCCACATAATGTCTAGTGAGTATCACCACTGCATTTGTTCACTCTTTGTCCCACCATTTCTGGGCTCTCCCTTACCTTCCCCAAATCATAAATGTACATACAAGACAAAAGGTATGGAAATAAAAACAGCAACAGAGAAGGGAGAAAAAAAGCAAAATAACAAAAAAAAAACCTCATTTCCCTTTCTTGGAGTTCATTTTGATAAACATCATTTTATATAGTCATATGCACACAGCTATTGAGCCTTTGTTCTCCTCTCTTAAGAATAGCCTCCTTCGGTCTCACACTGTGAATGTTTAGAATCAAGCAATAAGGGCTCATGCTGCTCAGGAGGTTGAGATGTGAGGATCATGGGTTGAGGCAGGAAAGTCTGTGAGACTCTGATCTCTAACCACCAGAAAACTGGAAGTGGGACTGGGGCTCACAGTAGTAGAGCATTAGCCTTGAACAGAAAAGCTCAGGGACAGGACTTTGCCCTATGACAGATACTTGTGTAGGACATGCATTTAGAACCCTAGATTCATGTACAGAAGAAATTCATTTGAACAACCAACCAACCAACAAACCAGGAGGTGTGCCGTGGGACAGGGAAAGGAGAAGGACACCCATTGGATAGGCCTGTCCCGTAGCCTGTGGTCAGAGTAAGCTCATTCTCATTCTCACAGCAATCTCACTCCATGCTTAGCAAATCCAGGTGCTGCTGAGCACTGGTGGCTCAGGACTGCAATCCTAGCTACTCAGGAGGCTGAGATCTGAGGACCAAGGTTTAAAAGTAGCCCCAGCAGACACATCTGAGAGACTCTTATCTTCAATTAACTGGCCAAAAAAACCCCACAAAAAATAGTAGTGGAGGTGTAGCTTAGGCACCGGCTTTGTGTAGGAGAAATCATTCAAGAACATGAGGCCCAGAGTTCAAGTCCAGTACCAACAGGAAGAGAAGGGGGAAAAAAAGGTCCAGGGTCTAATTACAATGCAGAGTGTCCTTCCCCTGAACCCCCAAAGTGCTGTAAAGTCATACTGTCTATTTCCCTACAGTAAGAGAAAGAAACGAGAGAGACAGAAAGGGAAACCAAGTCACTTCTTACTCTGAGACAAAGTATCCTGTCTTTAGTAAACTCGTATTTTTGAAAAAGAGGGGTGGGGGCTGGTAGAGACGTTGTTCTCCATGATCTCTTTTCCTACAAAAAGTGCCCAAGGCAAGGGGTCAGCATTCAGCAGCTAAGCACAACCAGCGAGCAATAGAAAGAAGGAACATATTTTATATTCCAGTGAATTCTCTTGGCACACATTCAATAAACCAGTTAGGAAACCAAAGGCTGTCTACATGGATTACTTAATTTGATTTGAGACAATTCTTGAACATTTGTTAATTTCCTAGTTTTGAATATTAATTATGGAAGGTATGTGATGAGCTGATGGCACACAAATGAATCTGCAGAATGATACTGAATAAATCTCAAAGAAAGATCAGTAGATTCCTGGTGTTTAAAATCATTCTAAGCCAAGTACCACACAACACATGACTCTGGAAAATGTAGAAAATAGAATAGTGCTCTGACATAAGACAGAGCCAGAGCCACAAAATAGTATTTTTTAAAAGTAGGTAGCACAATTAACTTGATAAAGAGAAGACTGATACCATCACCTACCAGACTGATACTGTCACCCTGGCCTCTCTCCTCCCTGGTTTCTGTTGTTCTGCTTGTGCTTGTTCAAAAATTTTAGAAAGTAGACAGTAAGTCAAAATGCAAAATCAGACTTGAACCAGAAAAATCCAAGATGATGATGGGGCGGCCAAGGCGAAAATGTCCATGGACAAAAGGCTCAGTGCTGAAAGATGAGGATCTGTGCATGCTCCCACTCAGGATATCGCCCCTTTCTTGTAAAAGGAAGCCGGGCTCCTCACCTCCAGAATATCTATCTTAGAACATGAGGTCTGCTTCCTCGTTCTTTGTCCAAAGAATAAAGTTTCTGCTCTGTTTTGCCAAAATTCATTCTGTTGGCGCCAGCAACTCTGGGTAAAGAGAAGAACCCTTCAAGGAGGGTAAGACTTTTCGCCAGAAAATGACTGTGACAATGAGAACATTGAGAACAAAAAGGAAGGAAATTCAGAGTAAGAAATGATGCCATGCATGTAACTCAATTACTTTATTAAAGCAATACTGGCACACTGTTTTAGCTGTCCTTGAATGTGACTCCAGGAGAGTCAAGGCTTGCTGCCCTTACCAAAGTTGCAGTGTGTCCCCACACAGGATTCCTTCGAGGGTCGCCTACTCCAGGCAAAACTTTAGTGATCAAATAGTTATCTATGACCAATATCCCAGTGTTCTACCAGGTCTAGAGATTTACATACCTTTAGGTTAGTGATATGGACTTTACTTTTTATACTTTTATGTCTGTAATTTATAGGTACACCACAGTTAATATAGTGACTTAGCTATCCTGTAGTTTAGACCACTGATGCATGTGATTCTTGTATTGCTTCTGAGAAGTAGCTTCTGGCTAGAGCAAACATCTAGTCAAACCAAGTATTTATCTTCGAATGCTTCTAGAGTATCAGAATAGGATAGAACAGGGAGCTACAAAGGTGAGACGTCCCAGCTAAAACAGATCACTCTGCTGGCTTTGAAAAGTTTTAAGAATGCTTTCCTTGAGCAAGTCAATCAGTGTACACACACACACACACACGCACACACACACACACACACACACACCAAGGGAAGGGGAGAAGGAGAGAGAGAATCATTTTCACTTTTGGTAATGTGGTAGGCCTGAGTATCACTCATCTAAAATGCTAGTTACTCCAATACATGTATGGATGAATAGGTAGATACCACATGATTTTGCTGATGAATAATAAGGAAATTCTATAGTGTACAAAAGGACAAATATTTAGTTCAAGAGGCAGGTACTGGCCCTGGAGATTTCTCTGGATATATTTTGGTGGCCCCGTGACCCAGAGCCTGAGGCTTATCAGGACATACCTGGGAATCAGGTGACAGAGCCTAAAGCCTGTGTACTGGGAGAGGTCACATGTAAACACCTCTTCGTTACACTGTCCCTCCATGGGTAATATGTTTGGCTTGAACTCTTCACCATGGAGAGGAAGGCAAGGAGTGAATCTACTTGCATTGGTTTTAATTATAGTAGGCATAGGCAGAGATAGGAAGAAAATTTCTCCTGTGAAAATTTTGAACCACAAACCCATTCCAAGGGTCCTAGACCAGGTTTTGCATTATTTGTAGGATGTAAAAACTGTCTAAACATATAGTAGTTCTGAGTTGACACGACTCTTTTAAGTTGTCCCAGACACTTAGAGAATGCTCATGCTTTAAACTCAACTTCCCTCCCAACGAGAAAGGAGGACATGGGCTGTTAGGAAGGAGATTCAGCAAAACCAAGGAATTATAGATCCATGCAGGCAGAGATAACAGACATGGAAATTATCAAAGAATTTAAGTATGTGTCGTTTATTTAAATCAGGCCAACAAAAGAATGACAACACAATTAGAAGTTAGGAATGGTGACCAGATCAACTTGAAAAAGAACCAGATGAATATCTAAAGGTGAAAAGCTGAACATTGGAAACTCCATGACCAGATAATAATTATGTAAACAACAGCACACAAAAATCCATACAGGTGGAAAATGAACAGCATAGAGAGATGAATACAATAAAATCAGTCATGGCCTTCATGACTCTGGGGATGTTTGGCACATTCAGGCAGGGTGGAGGGGACCTTTGACCCTAAGGGTCTGCCCATCTTGATTGATAAAATGTCCTTTCTCCCTCGCTCACTCAACTTAGGAGAGCAGTTTTATAGTCATTTTAAGTTCTCAGTCCTTTGGCTTCTCTCATGTCTTTCTTCAAGGAAGGGAGCCTGAGGGAAGTCTAGGGCTTTAGAGACTACTTCTGGGAGTCCTGGTTCTTTGGAGGGAAATAACTTAGATTTGAGAATGGAGAGAAAGAGAATCTCATGCCAAACCTCATGTTCTGAAAAATCCCTTGTTTCTCTTGTAAAATTTTAAAAATAATTGGCTGGTTTGAGATGATACTAAAGACTTCTTGGGCTTCAAAAAAAAATCTATTTTCTGTTTTTGGATTTTGGTCTGAGACCGAGACTCAAACCCAGTACCTGCCACTTTTTCTCATTGGGTATCACTTTACCAGCTGAACCATGCCTCCAACCCCTCCCCAAAATCCCTAGGTCAGAAATGAAAGAAATAGTCATGTCAAGCCATGGGCTGAGATCTGAGGATCATGTTTGAAAGCCAGCCTGGACAGAAAAGTGTGAGAGATTCTATCTGCAAGTAACCAGAAAAGAAGTTGGACTGAAGGCATCGCTCAAGTGATACAGCACCAGCTATGAGTGAAAAAGCTGAGTGAGAGCACAAGGTTCTGGGTTTAAGCCCTAGTACCAGCACACACACACACACACACACACACATTCACATCTTTAATAAAATTACATCATTAAAGGAACACTTCAGGACAAGTGTTTATAGGAAAACAATAATTTTTGAGTTGTAACGCTATTAAGAAAAAGGAGAAGGCAGGAGATGAAGGTTGAAAGTAGATGAGAACTTCATCTGAACTTTTCAATCTCTTAATTCTGACCACATATAGAAAATAAACCATTCTTATCCCAGCTGTCCTGCTCAACTTTAATATACCTTCTAGTCACCTGGGGAGATTAAAACAGAGGTCTGTGGTCAGGCTTATAGAGTCCGCATTTCAGGATACTGCTAATCAGTAATGCCTTTCAGTATGAGGCCTGGAGCATTTGTAATGGTGAGTAGACCCCTGGTGGCCATAAAGGAAATGTACCATCATCGTCAATTTTTTTTTCCCCATTTAGATCATCAAAAGATAGATCTATCTCTACAAAAGCCAACCCCTGTAATGCTCCATCATTGGCAAATCCAACATAGTTTATTAATTTGGACTTTAACTGGCACAATACTGACAAAGCCAACGTAGTTTATTAGTCCCAACTCTCAATATGGAATTTGGTGTCACTCCAAACAGACCACACAGCCAGTGATAATCAACAAAGGGACATGTTTAGTCTACTTCAATGCTAAAGCAAATGCATCCCCCCCCCCCCCCGCCAAACAACATAGAAACCAACCTCGCAGAAGCCTTTACATACAAACTATGTATGAGTTACAAGTGATTCATCTCTGTTATTTTCTTTTAATGTTCATGCTTTTAATTTGATTCTCCTACCGCTGTCAAGGGTTGCTATAAATTGTGTTTCTTATAAAGTATTCTCTAATTTAGGTCCTTCCATGGATCAGACTATTTTACTCGTTAATTAGGAAAAATGAGAACAGTTTTATAGTCATTTCAAATTTCTCAATCTTTTGGCTCCTTTCAGTCTGTGCTTCTGAAATGGAAACTAAAGAGGACAATGCTATTTGGCTATTGTCAGTGGTTCAAATTAAACAGCGTCCGCAAACATAGGAAAGATACTCAATTTTGGAATTTTTTCCTGCTTTTTTTTCTAGCTACAAATACATTTCTTATTTTGAATGTCAACAGACATATTTCCTAGCTTTGCCATGCTACACAGATAACAGAAAGCATTCTGTTTTTTGTAAGATAACAAAATTTTTATCGCCCTAGGACTAAAAGTAAATAATCCTGCCCCCAAAATGTACGCATTCTCACACTCGAAGCCTGTCGAATTGAGACAGATATCAGTATCAACATGATATTGGGGGGAAAATAACCTTTAGCTATGCACAAATCCTTATCACTAGATCACAGTCCTGGATGGAAATGGTACATTGTGACTCATGGGACATTTTTTAATCTTTTAAATTATTTTTTAAGTAGCTGTACAAACAGGTTTCAATTCATTAAGCCAATTTATGAGTACAATGAATCTTGACCAATGTCATTTCTTCTCTCCTTCTCCCTCTCTTTTCAAGGAAATTTTCTTGAGTACACAAATGCTCCAGTTAAGGGGACACTAAAAATGAGTTTTCTTTGCTGGCGCTCCATAGCAACATCACTTCTATTTCTGACACAAGCGTTACACAGATCCTATAGAAGTTTAATGTGCTTATTCAAATCTTTTTTTTTATTTTCCAGCCTTATAAAAACATCGAGACTCATAACTAATGATGACCTAGACTTGGCAGTCTAGGTCTGTTTGTACAGACAAGTTCAAAGTCTTTCTGTTTGGGAATAAGAAGTAGTGAAGGTTTTCTCCATAAAGGCTTGGTAAGAAATATAATAAATGGTTAATCAAGGATATTTCTGCATTCCATGAGGTCACACAAAACTTTATATGCATCTGTGGCTCAGATCCACATGTGGTTCAGATGCTTAATGAAACCTTACCTGGCAGGGTTTCTGATAGTCATTAGTTTACTAACCTCAATAATTTCATTACATTAAAAAATATCTGAAGACAGGCTAAGTGGCTGAAAGTTAGTCACTCCTAGTAGCAAGTTTTGGTTATCTGAAGCTCAGAAAATTTCACTACAAAATATAAAGAAGGAATAGAACCTCAACAGATACCTCCTAACTGGAAAATATCAGTTAGTCTATTTCATTTTGAAATCTCCTTTAGCCCTTTGGAGTCTATTTTCACTCCCCTATATGTATTGTATCCTATAGAACTCGTCTATGAGTAAAGCAGACAACACAAAACAACAATCGAGGTGAATAATCTAGAACTGGAAGCCAGTTCTTCTGCATACCGTCCCTTAGCAAATCCTAAAGGATGTAGTTAAGAACAAGTGTTGCTTACAGCAAATAGGTCTATCACTACCAAAGCATGCAAGTAACAGGAGAAACTAAATATCTTTGCTCTTCCACAGAAGCCATTTTAAAAATTTAAGCATTTATGAGATCCGAATTCAGAAGTCAAGGAAGCACACATATAGAAACAGCCTGACTGAGAGTAGATTTAGGGAATGTTTATCTCCCAGAAAGAAATGGCTTAACCCAACTTGGGACTTCGTGCACCCAAGTGTTAAACCTATCACTTTGTATTGTATTTAGTGACTTTTGTAAGCCAGAAATATATTTGACACACGTCCTTATGCAATATGTGAGTACTAGTGATTCCCACATGAGATAGAAAATCATTTAATGAAATTGCATTTCTTCCTATGTCTTCGGGGCTTGGAAGGAACAGGAATTTTCCCACGGTAGAGAGCAGGGAGGTGCAATGGTGGATTTTAGAATCATCTCTGGGATTACCTTCCAGGCAGTGGAAGCTAGCAAAAATGCATACTCTGGCTGGGTCCGGCAGAGCAGTGAGGCATCGGTTGCTGGGAGTTGTGATGCAGATATACCAGCAGGTAAATACCGAAAGTCAGGTTCCTGGAGGAATGTTGAGACAAAGCCAAAGTAAACATTCAAAACTGGATCAGCAACCCTGGAGGCCAAATCAGGAGTAGAAACTAAGGTAAGGTGCCAAATGGGTTAGAAAAACAAAACAAAAGAGGAGAATGGCAGAGCAAGATTATCCAGCAGGATCCAAAGAAGCAGCATTTTGAGATCATGGTGACTGTATTTAGAACTGAAATAATAGATCAGCCAACCCCGGAAGCACCTCCCAGCGTTCTCTTTTAGTTTGCCTGGAGAAGGGTCTGAGGAGAGTTGGAGTTTCTAAGTTTGTCTTAAGTTTCCACTCATTGTGACAATGGGTGGAAGTCACTGGAGCTCTTGCTGGGGGTCTAGCGTCCCAGGTCAGGTATTGGAGAGGAACTGGTTGTGGCAGTGACCTGGGAACTCGCTGTGGATGTTTGCAGAAGAATAAAGCCACAGAGGCTGGAGCCTCTGACAGCATAAACAGCTTGAGAGGCTTTCTGGTTTGAAAGGCCAGGTTTGCAAGAATCTGAAGGAGATCCAGCATCTTCCTTGGGCTGATAGTGGCTAGTTGATGACTGTAGGTCTGTCTAGGTGACATCCTGATCTCCACACACACCCCCACCAACTCCTCCCAATCAACTACCAGGCCTACTATTAAAGAACCAAATGATCTTGAGGAGTACAGTATATTGTCCTATCAAAGTTGAGGTAAACACATTAGTTATTTGGTTCTCTACAGAGCTGCAGATGTTTACTACATTGTCCTTTTGTTACATGAATGTTGATTAATTATTTATGTAATTCAAGCACAAATACAAACACTCATTCTCTTATTACTGAGTCCACTCCCAGCATCAAGCATGGTCTCTTTCCTTCCCACGGAGCTCTGGTGCTGCTCTTAATCTACCTCCCCCAGCTGTGTGCCCCCGAAGGTCATCTCATGCTCTGCTCCAGGGTGGCCTTGATTTGTCTTAAAGTTCTCTCATTTCTCTGGCCACTTCTTGTTTCAAGAAATGAACATGTAACGAAGTTGTGGGGGCATGTGTTCTCTCCTTCCTAAGAAAGCAGTGTGAAAAGGAGCTTTGCTTCTTTCTCTGCTTCAAGCTGTGCCTAAATCGAATTCCTGGAACCACTAACTTGCTACTAGTCTAAGGTTGAAGCCTACTGGAGGAGGAGGAGGAGGGAAAAGGGACCAAGAGAACCAAGATAAATGCAGCCAGAGTTCTGATGTACTTACTGTCCCTGAACAGATCCCTTTCTCTAAGTGATAATAAATCTTCATATTGTTGAAGCCAATTTAAGCAAAGGTTTCTGCTTCTTACAAATAGAATTATCCTAATTATCACACACTTTAAGGCAGACAATTTCTTTCCCTATTATACAGATGAGGAAATTGAGTTTTAGAGAGGTTGAACCACTTTTATTAACCAAATAGCAAATATTAATAATACAAGGGGGATGCATTATAATTCCATAGATGCATTCCTTATACATTGACTGAGTTCATCATCTCTATTATATTCTTATACCACTTCTTACATAGGGACACAATTTGAAATCAAGATGACCCAAATCCTGATCCTATTTTCCTTTTTCTTTTCTTTATTGTACTAGTCCTGGAGCTTAAACTCAGGGCCTGGGCATTGTCTCTGAGCTTTTTTACTCAAGGCTAGTGCTCCACTTCAGCTACAGTTCCACTTCCAGCTTTGAGGGACTAAATTGGAGATAAGACTCTCACAGACTTTCCTGACCAGAGTGGCTTTTTTTTTTTTTTTGGTCAGTCTTGGGGCCTCAACTCTGGGCCTGGGCACAGTCCCTCAGCTCTTCAGCTCAAGGCTAGCGCTCTACCACTTGAGACACACACCACTTCCATTTTTTTCTGCTTATGTGGTGCTGAGGAATCGAACCCAGGGCCTCATCCATGCAAGACAAGCACTCTACCACTGAGCCACTTTCCCAGCTCACCAGAGAGGCTTTGAACCATGATCCTCAGATCTCAGCCTTTTGCTAGGACTACATGAGTGATTCATTCTCTAATTCTGTTTATTTAACCCACATAAACCTGGACATAAACAGCATAACCCCTGGGTGATGTGATTAGTCTGACTCTCAGTCACAAGCTCATAGGCTGTGGACATGGATGCAGAGGGCTTTGATTATCCACGTTGCTTCCACTCCACAGCAGCTATCATTTGTCAGGATGTTTGTCCTGGAGTTGGCCTGGTCAGGATGGTGTTTTGGAGACCTAGGACAGCAGGAAGCAGGAAGTCAAATGGAAATAAAAATGGATGAGTCTGACTCTCTCTACGTTACATAAAGTCTGTTACTCATCCTTTGTGAGTCATCCTAAATGTCATTGCTCAGTAAGAATTTCCTCCTACATCCCAGACTTGGCCAATCTCTGTATTACATGCTCTCAGGAACCTAACTTTCTTGTTTTCACCCTGATGTGATTAGGTAACTGGTTAACATTGTGCCCAGAGTGCCTGGCTCTAGTTCCAACACCACTCATTAAGAGAATTATATATATTTATATGCATATACATACATATATAAGCACACATATATTCATAGATAGATAAATAGATTGATCGATAGACATGAATATTTGCAATTTAGCCAAAATTGGGAAGAAAGAAATCTTTATTCTATCTCTGCCTTGCCCATAGCACTGTTACAACTTATAGAAAAGATAAAACAAGCCGGGCGCCAGTGGCTCACGCCTGTAATCCTAACTACTCAGGAGGCGGAGATCTGAGGATCATGGTTCAAAGCCAGCCCAGGCAGGAAAGTCCATGAGACTCTTATCTTCAATAAAAAACACTAGAAAACCAGAAGTGGCGTTGTAGCTCCAGTGGTAGAGCACTTGCCTTGAGCTGAAGAGCTGAGGGATAGCACCCAAGCCCAGAGTTCAAGCCCCACGACCGACCAAAAAAAGAAAAAGAAAAGAAAGTTCTCCCAGGAAATAAACCAACATTCTTCTCAGTATTCCCAGTATAGCATTGCCCACTGGGATCTTAATTCCTATGAACCTATTACATCTCTCTTTTATGAAGAGTACAAATTCATTCCTTTTTCTTTCTCTTTTTTTCTTTTCTCTCTTCTGCCCATTTCTTCTCCTCCTCTTCCTCTCTCTCCTCCTTTTCCTTCTTCTCTTCTTTCTCCTCTTCTCATTTTTTCCCTTCTTCTTCTTTGTACTAGGAATTAAATCCAGGCACTCACAAATGTGAGCCAAAGCTTTCTGTCACTTGAGATATGCCCCCAGTCCACCATGATTTCCTTCTTGGTAACCCATCTCCTGCTCCAGCCATTTATTTGGTTTTTGCATCAGGTAAAATGAATGTCCCTATCAGAACAGATAGGACCCTTATGAGGTATAGATGGGCCTGTCCATTACTCCCCCAGAGGCAGAGCTGCATGGAGGCAGGGAGGAGCTTCTGAGTCAGATACGGGGGAGCCTGGCTCCTTGGCTGTCTACTGCTACCTCAGTACAGACAGGAAAGGGAAGGACATAAATCTTATCTCTTCTGACATTTTGATTGACCTTCCTTATGTATCTCTGTACCAGTAACACACACATACACACACACACGCACATATATACTATACACACCATACACATCACATGCACACCGTACATACACACCACACACACACACACACACACATATACATATACTATACACACCACACACATCACATACACACCATACACACCACACACCACACCATACCATACCACACACACTAGATATACCATACACACCACACACATACACACACATACCACACACCATACACACCAAATACACACCATACCATATGGTATACACCACACATACCATATACATATATCATACCATACACACCTCAACATACACACCATACAGACACCACACATACCACACACACTATACCACACATACATTCACACATATACCACACACACACACAGGAAAGGAAGCTGGAAGGGTTTTGTGGACTGGTTAGAAAATTTACTCTCTTTCTTAACTGTTTCTTAATCTATTTAATGTCTCCCAAAATATAGTGTATACAGACATATCATACAATACAATTATTGCTAGATATTAGAGTAATTTTGTTGGTGATTTTGGCTCCTAAAGCCTAATGTGATACTTTGAACATAGTAAATGTTTAATACATAACTTTTGAATAAAGGAAAGAATGAATGAGTAGTTTATTGCTCAGAAAACAGACAGAAAAAACTGAGCTTTCTTCAGCAAAGAGTGACGTTTTCTACGGATGGAATTGTCTTCCACAAATATTGGAGGAAAAAGAAGAAGAAAAAGGAGGAGGATGAGGAGGAGGTAGGTGGGCAGGAGGAAAGAGGAGAAGAAAAGGAGGAAAATAGCTTAGAAACCTCAGTTTTCAAAAGCAAAGTGGTAGCAATGGTGTGTACAAAAGGCCAGTTCTTCCTTTACCACTAACAGCATCCCTTTGGCGTGATTCCTGTATCACTGTGCTAGGTGCTGTAAAGAGATAAAACATATGGCTCTGAATGAAAGAAACATCATGATAACATACTACGTAAAGGCAGGGCATGGTCTCACTATTCTCCTACTAAAACCAGCCAAGCAAACAAATTCCATTGCCTAAAGAATAAAGAGAACAATTTTGGTCTGCGTGTTCTACCAGCTCATCAGCTTTTTCTCTGGTTTTCTGGTTCTTTGAGTCCGGTCTTCTTCCCCCACACACTTTTTGTCCACCTGTCATGCCTTTCTGCCTACGTGTCTCTGGAGGTCTCAAGTTGGCCTCAGTTCTTCAGAAGCCTCCTTCCTGCCTCCCCTGTCCATGTAGCTGTCTTGGCCTGCCTTGCCCTCACATGCAAGGTAAGTTGTATGCCTCTTTAAAAGTACTTCTACAAACAGTAATTAAGCAAACAGGCAAATTACATGTTTAATGTTTATCTCTTGTCTAGAATTCAAGCTGGAAGAAAGCAAGCTTTTTTTTTTTAATGTATGTTGTGTCTCAGGGCCTAAAATAATGCGTTAGATATTTTAATTGAGTGAATGGATGAATATCAAATGCAGTTGTCTTCTGATACTCTCCTGTTTATGATGATCCCTAACTAAATTTTTGTCATGAGCTTCCCATATTCATAAAGGCCAGTGATTTAAGGTTAGATCCTGAGTCCTCATTTTTTCTCTTTTTAGTGGCTGCCGAGTCAGATCTTACTACCCTGGCGCGCATGACCACTAAGACTTCTGCCCACATTTTCCCCTTCAGAACAATGGCCTCTCAGACATCCTCTCACGTGGATACCTGCACTTCATTGATGTAAAACATCTTGTTTGGTCACACAGTAATTTCATTACTCACTTTCATCTCCAGCCTTTCTGACTACCTAGCCACAACTGAGTGCATGTTCCTTCCTCCAATGGGTCTTTGTGCAGCCATGTTCAAATGTGATAAAGCATTGTGGGGAGGGTGAAATCCCGGCTTTTCTTGTAAGAGAGTAGCATAGGGACTGCATTTTTGGAAGTTTTCTTTCTCTTATCTGGCATCTTAACATTATATTGCCAATGAGTGGGATAAACAAAAGAATGCAATATTCATGAAATTAGCTGGGAACATTCCTAAGCTCTTAATTGGGGGGAAAGTAAATGAGAGAAAAAGCAGAGACTGCAAGAAGAGAAGAAATAGAAGATGGGGGAAAGAACATTATCTACAAACGAGCATGGCTATTAAACACGAAAAAGGAAACAGGGTCCCAGTGAGACCTGTCTTCAAATCAACATCACAGGGCCACATTTTCAAACTTCATCTGTTCCCAGATATGTAGATACTTTTTCTTTTAAGAAGAAGCTGATTGACCAGTGAAGAAATAGCTATCATCAACAAAATAAATGATTTTGTCAACTCTACTTTTAAGGAGCTATTAAAGAAGGCCAGAGAGAGAGCGCGCTGAATGGAAAGCTCCTAAGGATAGCTAAGGATACGTATTTTCTCTGCAGATATTTATTAAGCATGTAGTAAGGTCCCGGGGTAAGTTCTGGGGTACAAAAACAAAGCATGATCCGACAGCAAGGGAGCTTTCAACTTAGTGAGAGGAGGCAATTATATAACAAATACTTCACCAACGCAACAGAATTATGACAGGATTAATATTCCGAGTCTGATGAATGCACCAAGGAAGGACAGCTTCCCTAGAGAGACGGCTCTGAGTGTGGAATTACTTCACCAGAAAAGTATGATGCCAGGAGAGGATCTTTTAGAGCAATTACAGACCTAATTATGTTCAAAATTGAAAGAATGGGCTAACACTGTAGAATCAGAAGAGGTGAATAACATTTTTACAGTGAAAGTAGATCCAGGAATCAGGAAGCATTTGCTATACAATAAGTGAAATGGAATCCTCCTTCTTGAAAAAACATGTAGCTTGCCTGAAATAGTTCATCATGTTAACTAAAGTTCAAGACGCCTTCAACTCCTAACTATTATTTTACAAAAACTCAATGACTTCAGAAGTGACTGAGCGTGGCTAAATGCAGACAATGCTGCTTACAAAACGATGCCGTGGTTTCTCTTAAAACCTTTATCATTATAGATAAAAGTTTCCAAGCTGTCGAAGAAGTAAATCTGTTTTCCAGAGCAGAAACATCTCAACTTTGTCTACCATCAATAGGAAGCAGTACTTTATGTCTTACCATTTTCATTTGATTACATTTTCCTCTAAGGCTTTAGCATCACTCTGATGTATGCTTGCTGTTGATACTTAGTACTGAGGAACTTTATGAACGCCATCTACTCGAAGGACAACAAAGCTCTTTAAAATGCTAGCTTGAAAAAGCAATTACAATGAAAATAAAAAAAGAAGTATTAGAGATAATTTAAGAAAAATACAAAGATCAGAAGCTATCACTCATTTGTTTAGCAGAACAATTCAAACTCAAAGCAACATACCCAAAGCTATTCTGATCAGCCAATAGTGTTGTGGAAATTGAATGCTCAAATATAAACGTTTTATTCTCATCTAAATAGCTCCAGTGAAACAGTCTGCCTTATCTTCAAATATAATATATACATATATATGTATAATTTTTCCCCTTAGCAACTGTCAACAGAAATGCCAGTTCTGACCTTAGGACTATGTTTGCTTAGTAGCTGTTGCTGCCAGCCTATCAGAGCTGACAGCTCCCTCAAATAACATACATAGATTTCTATAACCTAATGAGCCCCCTATCTCTAATTTTCTGAACTCTAACATGCCAGTAGCTACTTTAGCCCATGCAAGCCTGCCCCAGATTGCAAGCCCACTCTTTCTTCCTGAAAAAATGCCATTACTGGAGATTCTTCTCTACATTTTCTTCTGACTTTGACAATATTTAGCAAAAGATGAGCAAAAATAACTACCAAGTAGATTTTTTTTAAAAAAAAAGCCTTTGACTGTGGCAAATATAACTAAGAAGAAGCCTGGAAGATCATACAAAGTTGGAACACGATGAAAATAGCATGGCATTCCCTTCTGGTGACAAGCCATGCCACACAGGACTCTTCTAGTCTGTCCAGGGTAAAAGTCTGTCATAACATCCAAGAAAGAAGAGCAATGTTTATTGCTGGTAACTGAAGCCCACACAGTAGCATCTCTCAGGCTGAATGAGTCAAACAAGGGCTGACCCGACATGGGCCACCATCGCTGCGTAACCATCCGTATAAATCGGTTACTATGGAATTCCTCATCACACGTGTGCCACTCCTGCTCAAGCAGGGAAACATGCCCAGCTGATTTTCTCTTACAGTTAAAACTGATCCGGTTTGGAGACAGCGCCAAGTAGAATTTGTCTTGGCAAGGAGGAAAAGTCTTTAACTGACTTTAAAGCACTTAAAAAAAAATCTTATTCTTCTGTGAGCCGAAAAGACATCAGGAATCTCAATTCATAAGCCTCAGTTGTTAGAATTCATGGGGATGGAATGTCTTGTTAACTCAGGCTGTGGTTGGTTGCCTATTTGCATACTTTGTGGACACATATAGACACTAACCATTTTCCCCATCACTGTTTGTATCTGCTTCCTATAGTTAAACATGGAGTGCATTTTCCCCACCTTTGGCCTTATGATTGTTTTACTCATCCTCATTCCTCTTCCCACCAGTATAACTGGAATATGTTTCTTTTCTATCCCAGACCCTAAGGCTGAGTCTAGGTACTGAGGGGTGACAAGATTGAAAGGCTTTGGGTTCTTGTGTATCCCATCAGCCCTTCGCCACCCACATAAAGTCTTCAATCTTGCTTACGAAGTTATTCTTGTTCTGAGCTCCGGTAGCTCACGTTGTCATTTTAGCTACTCAGGAGGCTGAGATCTGAGCTAGCCCAGGAAGGAAAGTCTGTGAGACTCTTGTCTCCAACTAACCACACAATGCACACATGTGCGTGTACACACACACACACACACACACACACACACACACACAGTTGGAAGTGGAGCTGCAACTCAAGTGGTAGAATGCTAGCCTTAAGCAAAAAAGCTCAGGCACAACATCCAGGCCCTGAGCTCAAGTCCCAGGACTGGCATCAAACACAAACAACCACCAAAAAACAAAAACCAAAACCATTATAGGGAATTTCCATCACGCACAGCTAAACCTAAGCCACACTGACTAACAAGGCTGTAGGACTAGACAGTGAAAACCCTGAAAGTATCAGGCAGTGAGAATGAAGGGAAAACAACACTACTAGCCTACCACTTTTGAAAATGTATATTATTTCTTATGACTGTAGGAAGAAATCAGTAGTAAACAGGAAACCTAAAATCCTGGAAACCTCTCCTGGATCTAAATTGTAGTGGGTAAGAGAATGTGTGTGTGTCTCCAGGAGAGAAAATCTGAGTGGCAACAGGCATGCTCATATAGCTTATCTCATTACATTGGTCTTGCTTTGGACTCTACTGGGTTTTGAACTCAGGGCCTTGAACTTGAAGGGCTCTACCACTGGCCCCACCCCCACCCCGCCACACACACAGAGCTTTTGTATGTTTAGTTATCTTTCAGAGAGGGTTTAGCCCTTTTTGCTCAGGCTGCCTTAAACTAGATCTTCCCACCTACAATCTCATGTAGCTAGGATTACTGGCTTGTTTGTGGAGATGGGAATCTCACTGAGTTTTTGCACAGGCTGGTCTTGAACCCTGATCCTCCCAAACTGTATGTCTCTAGTTGTTGAAATTATAGGAATGAGCCAGTGCACTTGGCCCTCATTACATTCTTTGGTCCAAACTCTCACAGATTCTCAAATCAGAATATTTCCATGAAAACTAAAAATCACCTTGGCACAAAGCACAATTTACCATTATTAATGCGATTGGAGGCAGATTCTAAGACTGGTTACTAAAAGGAATTATTCTAGTGACAGAATTATAGGAGTAGTTGTATAAAATATCTATGTGACATTTTATATAATGTTCGACAGTTTTCCTATGTAAAATGTTTGCGCCATTGACTTTGAGAAAAACTTTACAAATGAGTCAGTGAATTGCCTTTCTTTTGACTGTCCATCAGTGGAGACTTTCCCGTGTGTTATTTACTGGAATGCCTTCTTTCCCATCAAAGATTCTAGCAGAATTCATTATGATGCATTTTAATGTGTTCCTTCATCACTAGTCAGTCGCCGAGAACTGTAAATATTCTATGCTGGGGATTGCCAAGTGTGAGCATCATGGTTCTGCATGAAGAAGCTTTTGCAGATAATTGCTGATGAGGGTTCTGGCTTACTGACTGTGCTGGAGTTTATGGATATTTATTGACTGAGAGCTAATTAAATTGTTGCCTGCTGCTTTTGAAATTCCGCCAAAGAATCCTGGCTGTTATTAGCACGGCTTTGGGGTTGGAGGCGGCAATGCGATTGTGACACAGATGTTTTCCCTCCGCACTTGCCTGCGCAGATGAGGGGTGGAGGGTGATACAATGGGGCCTCTTTGCAGAAGTTCAGATGTATGTGCAAAATCATCACTATGGGGCCTTGCTTTTGGTTTTTCCCCTCTTTGGACTTTATTATTTTCCTTTTGTTTGGTTTGCCTAGATTTTGCAACTTCTTGTTTTGGCTTTCCCTTCCAGAATTTCTCTGTGAATAGAAACTCTATCAGGCCATCACATCTGGATTTTTTTAAACATGTAATTTTTCTATGTTTTGATGAGCATATATTAATTGTACAATGTGGGAGGTTCATTATGATAACATCATACATGCATGTAATATACTTAAATTTTCTTTACCCCTCTATTACTCTTCTGTAGGTTACTCTTCATACCCATTTTTAATCTTTCTTGTAGTTTTTTAAGGGGTTTTGTTGTTGTTGTTGTTGTTTGGTTGATCACGTGGCTTGAACTCTGGATCTGGGCACTGTCCCTTAGCTCTTCATTTCAAGGCAAGCGCTCTACCACTTGAGCCACAGCACCACTTCTGGTTTTCTGGTTAATTGGAGCTAAGAGTCTCATGGACTTTCCTGCCCGGGCTGGCTTTGAACCATGATCCTCAGATCTCAGCCTCCTGAGTAGCTAGGATTACAGGCGTGAGCCACCCGCACCTGGCTTTAAGTGGGTTTTATTATGACCTTTTCATATATGCCTAGAATGTACTTCAATCACGATCTCCCCCCACCCCCATACCTTGCCTTGTCTTCCCCTTCTACCTCCTGTTGGATCCTCTTCACATAAACTATTGATGCTGAGTGTGGTGGCATATGTTGTAAGTTCAGCTACTCAGGAGGTACAGGCAGTTAGAACAAGAGTTCAGGGACAGCTGGGAGATAAAAAGGTAGTGAAGCTCCATCTCAAAAACAAATACAGCTGAAGGTATGGCTCAGTGGTATAGCACTTGCTTAGTATGCTCTGGACTTACTATTTATTCTCCTATTTATTTTGAATCCTGGAAAAATAAATGTGTGTGTGTGTGTGTGTGTGTGTGTGTGTACACAGAGATACAGATAGATAGATGATACATAGATAGATAGATAGATCGATCGATCGATCGATAGATAGATAGATAGATAGACAGATAGATTGATTGATACCACAAACTACCATGTAAACATAGCATATATTTGGGGACAAGACTGTGAATATATAGGGCATGTAGGATAATTTTACCAAGACAACAACACAAAAAGGACTTCGGTGTAGGAAATTGCTAAAGAAGCTATAAAAGTAGTTCACTGTTGTTCAGGTCCCCATTACTAAGGCAGGCTGTGATGGAGTCAAGCTGCTTGTTTGGTCATCTACTTGGTGGTATGGCCTTTTTTGTCAGCGGGTTTTGTTTAATCCCCTCTGCCTTGGTTTTCTCCCCTGGAAAAGAGCAATAGCAATTGTACTATCCTGTAGGATCACAATGTGAAAGCAAGGTGCTGGTGTCTCCTGCCTGTAATCCCAGTTACTCAGGACACTGAGATCTGAGGATTGTATACATTTCATAGCCAGTCTGGGCAGAAAGGTCCCTGAGACTCTTATCCCAACTGGAAAAGCCTGCAAAAAGACAGAAGTGGAGGTGAGGCTCAAGTAGAAAAGTGTCAGCCTTGAGCGAAACACCAACTGAGAATGAGAGACCCTGAGGCCAAGCCCCACTACCAGCATAAAAAGTATTTCTAAAAGAGAGACTATGTGGGTAAGGGAGGCACAGAAATGGGGAACAAATGGTGAACACAGGCAACAGTGGTACTTACTAGACACTAGGTAGAATATGAATGATACAACTTGTAGGTGGGAATGGGAAGGGGAAAACTGGGATAGAATGAGGCAAGGCAGACATTGTCCAAAAAGAAATGTACTCATCACCTGCCTTTTGTAACTGAAATCTCTCTGTATATCACCTGTATAATAAGGATAATTTTTTTAAAGAGACTATGTCCAGGGCTGGGAAGTTAGCTCAGTGGTAGAGTGTTTGCCTTGCATGCATGAGGCCCTGGGTTCAATTCCTCAGCACCACCTAAGCAGAAAAAAGCCAGAAGTGGCACTGTGGCTCAAGTAGTAGGGTGGTATAGCTTTGAGCTGAAGAGCTGAGGGACAGTGCCCAGGCCCAGAGTTGAGGCCCCATGACTGACCAAAAAAAAAAAGAAAAAAGAGAGACTATGTCCAGCCTCTAAAATAATGGGTCAATAATAAACAATAAGTATGGTTTCTGTATTATTGTTTAATATTATTCACTTAAATTTAGTAATCATTATAGTAATAATTGTAATTAATGTAATAATATAATTATGCTATAATATATTTTATTATAATAATTTAGTAATAATTATAGTAATAAAACTTGCAACGGTGCAGTTTACAAAGTTATTTCATCTGTCATTGGAATAATTATGAATTATTGCTTCTGTTCTGCTGTAGAGATAAGAAAATTGAGGTTAGAAAGGTTAAGAATTGTTCTCAAATAATTGAGAAGAGTCATATGGAGCTCTACTGGATTCAATCCTATGTGTTTTCTAGTTTGCTCTCCTTGTCTGTCCTTGCAGTGAATTTAGAACTGGAGAGCTGATCAGAAAAAATTTAATCTGAGGTCCAGAGAAGAATGATTTTCCTAAGATCATTTCCTTTGGAAAGAACCTTCAAATCACAATTATGATCTAAAAACCCTTTTCCAATATCCCATATTGGACTGAAATTCCAACAAAGTGTCGAATGAGAAAATTTGCCAGGTGTCTGTGGCTCACCCCTGTAATCTGAACTCCCTCTCTAGGAGGCTGAGACCTTGACAGAAAAAAATTTGAGATGCCATCTCTGAAATAACCAGCCAAAATCCCATCAGGAGGCATGGCTCAGGAGGTAAAGCGCTAGTTCTGAGTGAAAAAGCCAAGATAGAGTTTGATATGGTTAATGAAGTATATAATTGAGATAAGTGCCAGAAAGATGAAATTAAAGCTTAACAATAAAGTAATTGCTGATATTTTAACCAGAAAGTTTATTGAATCACATTTGTTCTAGGAGGAAACCCCAACATTAGAAGCAGCTTATCCTTTGAAATCAAAAGCAAAGTGGGTTTAATCTCCACCGCAGGGTTGATGGTTCTCTCCAGGGTTAGGAGAAGAGCTTGCTGGATAGTGGCATCACCTGGGATCTGCCACTTTTCCCACTTTGATCAGGTTATGGATAGCTGGATTGTGGGAACAGAGGTTGCTCAGTGATATGAGAACTCAAGGCCTCCCTCCACCCACAAAACCAGTCCTTTCGTAATAAATCAGCTGTCTCCTGACAAGTTATGCCTTAGGGATTTGGGGCCTAGATGATTTTCAAGGTATTTCCCCACCTCAGGAAAAAGCAGTCCCATCCCCTAAAGAAATTAGAATGCCGTTAAAATACTTCATTAGTTCACTTTGTTACATGAGTTGAGATTCATGTGGCTACAAATATAGTATCCAAACTAAGCATGATGAGCAGATTCAGAGATGGATTGTGAAGATACTTAATGTGCTGTGCTTCACCCCCCTTTCTCTATACTAAGATACTATAGTTCATTCTCTCTCTCTCTGTCTGTCTCTGTCTCTGTCTGTCTGTCTGTCTCTCTCTCTCTCTCTGTGCAACCCCCCTCCCTTAAATTGGGAATTGAACCTAGGGCTTCTCACATGCTAGGCTAGGCAAACACTCTACCACTTGAGCCACATCCCTCATCTTTCTTTGAACGTTTTGTCTTTGAGATGAGGTCTTTTTAATTTTGCCTAACCTGGACTCCAACTCAGCACTTTCTTGCCTCTGCCTCCTCTCTAGTAGCCGAGATTACAAGCACGAGCCACTTGGCACAGCTAAAACACTGTGGTTTCTAATGGTGTTCAAGGTAAAATGAGTCAGGCCTTGGGACAGCATCTCATAATACAGAAGCAGATTGCACATGCATAGTTTCAGAAGATTCTAGATAATGCTCCTATAAAGGAGATCCAGTGTAACCTAGCAGACTTCTCCCTGAATGACTGGTGTTTAAAATGGGGTTCCATTGCTCAGAGAGCTCAAGTTCAATTGGCCCACAGAGTATGGAATACTGGATCATACATATACTCATCTTCAATTTAAAAAATAGTCATTCTTTTACTTTAAAATGCCTTTTACCATTCAAATAACATAGGAATAGGAATGAGAAGAAATAATTCATTTAAAAACTAATGGTACCCAGGCACTGATGGCTCACACTTGTAATCCTATCTACTCAGGAGGCTGAGATCTGAGGATCATGGTTCAAAGCCAGCCCAGGCAGGAAAGTCCATGAGACTCTTATCTCCAATTAACCCAGAAAACCAGAAGTGGTGCTGTGGTTCAAGTGGTAGAGCACTCACCTTGAGCTGAAGAGCTCAGAGACAGTGCCCAGACCCAGAGTTCAAGCCCCATGACCAACAACAACAACAAAAAACCACAAAACACAAAATACAAAACTAGTGGTGCCAAAAATCATATGGCCCTTTGAAGTTAGCATCTTAAAAGCCTACAATGTATCCTAATGATGCTGTCAACCTTCACAATTCTGTGCATCCACTTTCCAACCTTAGGAGACACATATGAAACATTCAGAGGATGCTGAGATGCATTTCATCATGTCATAAATGACAGATTTAAGTCATACCTGGTGCCACTGAGAGTTTCATTCAGTAATGTCTCCCTCCCCATCTTTCTCTCTTCTGGTTACCAGGCCTGAACTCGAGCCCCTGTGCTTTCTCACCTGGAACTCTACTTTAGCCTAGCTTTTTCCTGGTCAATTGAAGATGGAGTTCTATGGACTTTTCTGCCAAGGCTGCCAAGACGTTGAACAGCAACGCTCAATGTAACTTTTTGTGAGTGAATGCTGATACTAGGGCTTGAACTCAGGGCCTTGGAGTTACCCCTTAGCTTTTTTTTTTTAATCTCAAGGCTGGCACTCTACTACTTGAGCCACAACTCTGCTTCTGGCTGTACTTAACCAACAAAAGGTGGTAAACTGGAGATAAGAGTCTCACTAACTTTCCTTTCCTGCCTGGGGTGGTTTCAAAAACTGAGATTCTTAGATCTCAGTGCTAGCTAGGATTACAGGCATGAGCCACCTGCACCTGACCATGTTTAGAGCATATGTTGATTCAAACTTTTTCTCTTGTGCTTGATTTAATTTCTTGTTCCTTTGTTCATCCTGTCCTGAGGAACAATAGGCTATGGGCTGTGTGTGTGTGTGTGTGTGTGTGTGTGTGTTATAGCCTCCATGTGTAGTAGGCTATATCATCTAGGTTTGGGTAAATATACTCTAGGATTTTAGAACCTCCTTAACAGTAGGTTTTTTGAAAACTTGCATGCATGTATTGTCAGAAATATTTATTCATGGCTCAGACCCTAAAGAGATGACAAAAAATGTACTTTATATTCTAATATTAAAATTTGTTCCTATGAAAGAAAATGATGACTATCTAAGAACATGTGTCTTGTTCAAATGAGGGCAGCCTTTGAACTGTGTGGAGCTTGGATCTACCAAGTTCCTTCCCTTGTGAATCTGTGACAAGTGGGCTCTTTTATGTTAGAGGACAGCATCAAAAAGACATAGACTACAGCACCATCTACTGGCCCAAAAGACTTTAGTGAGACTTCAGTGAGTGTTTCTCCTCCCCGCAAAAAATCCCAGAGGCCAGAGAGTGAGGACGGGTGCACAGAACAGAGGCCTTAATGGCCAACAGCCTGTTTTAAGGAAGACAGATGGAAGGGGTTCGGTCTTGCTCTGAAGCTTACCCAGGAGCTGAGAACTCTCCAGCACTGTCCTCTGTGAAAGGGAAATGAGGCTGAGTGTACTCAGCTACCAACATAGAAGTCAAGTAGGTTCCACTGAGAGAACTAGAAGCCAGGGCTCTGATCTTGGTTGAAATCCACATGCTGAATGGCAGGAATCCAATCAATGCCCTTCCAACACTCTTCCCACACATTCATTTTTGGACAAATTCAAGAGCTTTGGAGAAAATTGTAGCCATACTAAAGGTCTTCAGGGAGAAGACAGGAGACCACCCACTCTCATGTTTGGATCTTTCTCTTAAGCATTAATAAACAGCCAAAGGTCATCACACATTGGAGGAAAGTCATCATGAGAAATAAAGACCAAAACCAACAAGTAGAACCAGATGTGGTAGCACATGCCTATATTAACAGCACTCAAGCAAAAACAGGAGAGCTATGAGTTCAAGGCCAGCCTGGGATACAAAGCAAGGAAGACCCTGTCTCAGAAAACAGAAATAATGACTAACAAATGGGAAATGAAGACAACGGAACAGAAGCTGCCAGGAGCCAACATTTATTATAAGAAGAGAATGGTGTGTGAGAGCAAATAAAATAAGAAAAACATAAAGAGTTCATAGAATTTATATTTAAAATGGTAACTCTATGAATGATGGACATCAAAAAAGTTAGATGAAATAACAACTAGAAGAAAATGACAAGTTGAGAACAAATCTAAGTGGGGGAAATCTTGTCTCAGAAAGCAAGCAGACAAGAAGAAAGCATTAGTGTTATGTAAGTTCAGTCACCGGCCATGCCAGAGGCTTCTTTCCCATATACTATGACACCTACATGGTGAACCTTTCAGTAGACTTGGGTGGCTGCATTCTAGAAAGTGTTCTTGGAGTGATTTCACTGTTAGCAGAAACATCGCCTATTCCTTCTCATTGCTATTGCCTGCAACTACATAGGATAAAACCACATTGTTCTATCATTTAGGTGGATCCTTTTTTTTTGACATTATAACATGGCAACAGACATCTTAGTAATTTCTAAGAAATATATGTTGAAACAAGATTTATGATCATAGAATAAAATAGATTTTAACTTTGAAATTTGACGTTTGTCCCTTCTATATGGCACAGTAATTTGAGTGCTAATCAGCAGAGATGAAATGAACCATTTTCCCATACCGAATGCTGGGATTGTTTTCCAACACAGTACGTTAAAAATGACATCTCATTTTATCTTGATTTGCATTTACCTGACTACTATACAATTGAGGTTTAGTTTTGTGTTGCTTTGTTTGTTATGACCCTAGAAGCACTCACAAATACACAATGTAATATATGCACCATATAATACTTTATATGTATGCATATATATTTATATACATATATGAATCTAAGTAGCATATTTAAGTAGACTGTCTAATGGACATGCAGAGTTTTCCCTATTTTTAACATAACAATGCTGCAACAAACACCCTCAATACCTGTATAAAATCCTATTTACATATAGTATATTTGTAATTATATATATTATTATCCATTTATCTTCTCTACATGGAAACTTTCACTATAATAGAGCTAATGAAGGAAAAATTATACTGGCTCACAGAGACAAAAAGATCTGGAGACAAACCCACAGAAGATGAAGAACTTTAACAAATACTTAGGAGAAAAAGGACAGAAAGTCTTTTTATGAAGAGATCTTCCTATCATAATATTATACCCATATTATATCCACATACACATTATACATACATGATGTATATATTTATTATGCATACACATGTATAACATAGTGCATAATACACACATGACTCATGTCTCATATAGAATGTTATTATTATTTACATATCACCAACACACATCCTCCCATAAACATTTTTTTTTTGCTGGCACCAGGTTTTGAACTCAGGGCCTCCCATTTGCTTGAGCAGCTGGTGCTCTTCCGTTTGAGCCATGCCTCCAGCTCAGATTTCATTGGTTAATTGGTAATGGAGTCTTGAGGACTCTTCTGTTGGGGCTAGCCTTGAACTAGCCTTGAGATCCTCAGATCTCAGCCTCCTGAGTTGCTAAGGATTAAAAATGGGAGCCACCAGAGTTGGGTTCCTCTGATATATTTTTCCCCTCTGATATATTCCTAATCATCTCTAAATGACTTATCATATGTAATACAATGTAAATGCTATGAAAATAGCATATGTGTTCAGAACTGAGAACATTGTTTCTGTGCATACATTGGGTTTGTGCTTGGTCCTATCAATGGATATGAGGTGGAGCTGAATGTGCTAGGTATCCGTTGCAGGAATGAATGCAGAGAGGTCGTTGTACCTTCACAGTAGCCCTGGGAAGGACAGCCACAGGGGGCTCAGTAACCACAATATTCATGTCGTAAAGCCAGGGCAGAGAAAGGGGCATAGGAGGGAGAGGATTGGCACCAATTTAAGGTGTAAGAAAGCCTCGCACAGTGGTACATGCCTCTATTCCCAGCTACTTGAGTGGCTGAGGCAAGAGAGTCTTGAATCTCAAATCCAGGCTAGGCAAAGCTATCAGGAACCTCTGCCAAAAAACGAAAGATAAGCCACGGGGCTGAGGACATGTTCAAGGGACAATGTTTAGGGGGTGGAGGGCTTGTGGAGCATGAGCACGGTCTGGGTTCAATACCCAGCACCAGGCAAAAAAAATAAAATAATAGATTTCACTATTTGATCATTTAAGTGCACAACCATTCAGAGGGACAAGTGGGCGGGCATGATAAGAGGTCTTAGGAGAATGGCTCATTTTCTTCCTTAGCCTATCTATGCATGTGACATGTAGACTGTACAGAGATAGCAAGAGTTTTGTCACATTTGACTAGCTGACTGAGCACCATCAAAGACTTCTATTTAACAGCTGACTCACTCTGATTCCTCATACTCGAACACACACCTCAAAGGGAAGTCTCTACCAAACACACCAAAAACTTGTGCAAGAGCATGTCACGTAGATTCTTGAAATGGTGCTATTTTAATTTCCAGCAAGAGGAAGGCTGGTTTGTCCACATGTTGTCAGGGATTGTTACACATTTTGGATCCCCAAATCTTGTAGGGATATTTTGGTATTTACTAATTGAGTCATTTCTACAAACCAGAGATGTGGCAGATGATGATTCCGGATGTATTTTTCCTCAAATTTTCTACGAATTTAGTATGAAGAAATCTTCAGCAAGCCTGGTCTGTGTAAAAACCTGTTTACTTTGGATAGTCAGAACAGTGGGGGAGAATTTCACTTTCTGTCATTGTCATTGTTGTCCTCTTCATCTTCTTCTCCTCCTTCTCCCTCCTCTTCCTCCTCCTCCTCCTTTCTTCTTTCTTCTTTTCTTCATCTCCTTTCTTTCTTCTTCCTCTTCTGCTTTTTAATCTCCACCGTGTGTGTGTGTGTGTGTGTGTGTGTGTGTGTGTGTGTGTGTGTCCTGAGGCTTGAACTCAGGGTCTGGGCCCTTCCCTGAGCTTTTTCTGTTGAAGTACTCTACCACTTGAGCCACAGCTCCACTTCCAGCTTTTTTTTTGGGGGGGGGGTTAATTGGAGATAGTACTTCCAAACATTTTTGCCTGGGCTGGCTTTGAACCACTATCCTCAGATCTCAGCCCCCTGAGTAGCTAGGATTACAGACATGAGCCACCAATGCCAGGCTGTATTGTTCTTATTTTAAGAATATATTTTAGGGCTGGGAAGGTGGCTCAGTGGTAGAGTACTTGCCTCGCATGTATGAGGCCATGGTTTCGATTCCTCAGCACCACATAAGCAGAAAAAGCCAGAAATGGCGCTGTGGCTCAAGTGGTAGAGCACTAGCCTTGAGCTGAAGAGCTGAGGGACAGCACCCAGGCCGAGTTCAGGCCTCACGACCAACAAAAAAGAATAGATTTTTAAAAATTCAATACTGCAATTTAAGCTCCGCATGTGTAGGGATGGGTGAAGGAGTGTGGCAGGAAGCCCATCGACCCTCAACAACAGCAATAGAACTTAGCTTTTTAAAGGTTCTGCAATTTATTTTTACTAAATTTTCACACCTTTTCTGGTTACCAGTGGGAATAAAGCAAGGAATCTCGAGTCATAAATTCTCCTACATCCTCCACATCCCCTCTCCCCACACTGCCAGGACTATAAATGAAAATGGAGCGCAGAAAACAAGATTTTCAAAATGTTAGCATTTCAGCATGCAGTTGATCATGGAAGACACTAGATGGCAATGGTGTGTCTCTACGGGGAAAGATGGATTTGAGCAACATGAAACAAATGGTTAGAAATTAAGATATGTATTTTAAATGTTCTTTTCTTTCATGCATTTGTTTCTAACGCAATTATGAGATTATTTCTTTGTTGCTTTGTATGAGCCTCCCCCACAGTATAACCCCTGCTTTCACTGTATTTGATGTTGGTATAATTTGTGGAGGGGAAGGGGAAAAAACAAGTCGTTTAAATAAGGATGCAGGTGGACCTGTTGCAACAATGAGAAGTACAAGTTGTCATGTCCAAACGAACTTTACAACTTGGGGGGGGATGAGGGGGAGGAGGGATGGGAAGGGTAAAAAAAGGAGGAGGCTACAATGCATGATAAGAAATGTACTCACTATCTTGCCCATGTAATTGTAACCCCTCTGTACAGTATTTTCACAATAAAAAAAATTAAAATTAAAAAAAAAGAATTTTGGAGAAAACGATGAATTGCCAAATAATCTATGGAAAAAGTAGGCGTAGATGTTTCTTGACACATTTTTAGTGGTGGTGGTGGTCGTGGGGATTGAACTCTGGGCCTGGGCTCTATCCCTGCACTCTTCAGCTCAAGGTGAGGGCTCTGCCACTTGGGCCACAGTGCCACTTCCAGTTTTCTAGTGGTTAATTGGAGCTAAGAGTCTCATAGACCTTCCTGTCCTGGTTGGCTTTGAATCGAGATCCTCAGATCTCAGCCTCCTGAGTAGCTAGGATTACAGGCATGAGCCACCGCCGCCCGGTCTCTTGACACATTTTAACGAGTAGATTCAAAAATTTTTATCTTGGTAGAAAATTTCGTATTCTCAATTAGGAAAAAGTGATGCCTTGATTTCTGTCTGAACAACCCATTTTTAAACTGCAAATTCATATTTAAGATTTTACACATCCGGTTCACTTAAAATATGCACAATGCACACATATTCAGCTCTTTCTAAAGCTTTTAGCTTTAGAAAGAGATATAGTAAATACAGATATAGTAAAATACAGATACAGTATATACAGATATAGTAAAATACAGATATAGTAAATACAGATATAGTAAATACAGATATAGTAAATACAGATATAGTAAAAAGATATAGCAAAATGTGTGATGATGTTGGGCAGTCATGCAGAGAAAGCTGTTTCTCCTGTACTGAGACTTTTTAATTTAGGCCTCCAACCAACTGCATGAGGGCCACCTACAGTGAGAAGGGTAAATATACCACAACCTATCAGCTCAAACTTAAGTCTTATCCATGAGCACCTCATGGACAGCTATAAAAATGTTCAAATATCTGGATGCCAAGGCCTAGTTGAGATCTTATAGTTAACAGTCACAGCTACATGTATAGTAAAAACTTATCAGTAAATAATGGATTGGTTGTCAGATTCCACCTAATAAAGTAATTTTGAAATCAAATCAACCTTGGTTTTCTTTTTCTGGCAATGAATATCTTGTTATAAACTTTCTTTCATTTTGTTTGTTTGTTTGATTGGTTGTTTGGTTATTTTTATACCAGGGGCTTGAACTCTGGGCTTGGGCACTGTCCTGGAGCTTCTTTTGCTCAAAGCTAGCATTCTACTACTTGAGCTACAGAGCCACTTCCAGTTTTTCCTGTGATTGAGATAAGAGTTCAGGGGACTTTCCTACCTGGGCTGGCTTTGAACCACGATCCTCAGCCTCCTGAGTAGCTAGTATTATAGGTATGAGCCAATGGCATCATTATTATAAACTTTTGATAGCAGGTCACATGCCCTTTATGATTACGTGTATGTAGGGGAAAAAACCTGTATGAAATAATAGATAATGTAAGAAAAGGAAATGTCTCATTTCCTCTGTAATACAAAAGAAACAAAGCAATGAGGAACTGAACTTCACCAGAATTTTAAGCATTTGTTCTTTTAAAGGCACTATCAAAAAATAAAAGGCAAGATTCGTAGTTTCTAAAGGAGTTATCTCTGGGATATTAAAAGGACTCTCAAGCCAGATGCCAGTGGCTCATGCCTGTACTCCTAGCTAGTGAAGAGGCTGAAATCCAATTGTTCAAAGCCAGCCCTGGCAGGAAAGTATATGTAGCTCATATCTCCAATTAATCACCAAAAACTCTGAAATGGAGCTGTGGCTCCAGTGGTAGAACACTAGCCTTGAGTTAAAAATGCTCAAGGAACTGTGCTCAGGCCTTGAGTTCAAGCCCCAGGGCTGGCATTAAATTAAAAAGCAACAACATAAACAACAACAAAAACATCTCTTATAGCTCAATAGTAAGAAAGCAAATGACTCAAATACAAATAGAAACCTCAAACACATATTTAAAAACTGGACAATAAACTTGTAACAAATGTTCAGTGTAAATAGTCTGACATAGCTTACTTCCATGGAGTAATCTAACACCAATGAGACAGGTGTATAATTATGGGATGTGAAACATTTGTTGTGTACTCACTAATAATGACATGTTGAAGATTATAAAGATATACTATAGTGTAAGAAATTTCCCTGATTTAACATTATAACTATGGCTCTGTTTTTTGTTTTGTTTTTTGAGGTTTGCTCTTTTTAATTTGGCTTCTGCTAACTGAAACCACATGAAGGAATACCCTCTATGGAATTTCAGGGAATAAGATGAAACATGTAAAGAGAATTATAATATCTGTATTACATTTTCATCACTGGGATAAAATCGAGATAAATCATCTTACAAGGAAGAAGGGTTTATGTTGGTTTATCCTTTCAAAAGGATTCGGCCCATGATCCTGGTATTGCTGTTGCTTTGGGCTGGTGGTGGCTGAACATCATGGTGGAAGGGAGTGGCAGAGGAAAAAGGCTCAGCCCATGGTGATGGGAAAGCAAAAGGAGAGAGAAGAATAGGCTGGGTCACAATGTCCCTTTAAGGGCATGCCCTCAATAACCTAACTTCCTCTCATTGGGCCCCCTCCTCAAGGCTCAATGGCCTTCCAATAGGACCACAGGCTGGTCTGTGACCAAACTTTTAGTATCTTGGGTCTGTGGGGAGTATTTAAGATCCAAACCATAACAATAATGAGTGTTACACTGGATGCTATAATCCAGTTAAGCAAGTGCTCAGAAACAAAGTAGAAAGAGAGTTCATGCTGTTCTAGAGGTGAGAATTTATTTGACAGAAGAAGTATATTTAGTTCAGCCGTTGAGGATAAATAGAATTTCATCATTTAGGAAGGAAACATGACTTTCAAGCCACAGAACCAACTCAAAGGCTAAAGTGAGGAATCTCTTGGGACTGTGTTTTAGGGATAGTTCAGAACTGCAAGCTGAAGCTGGACTTAAAGAGTCGTGGTTTCATCCTGTCTTTGACAAGAGCTACCAAAGGTTTTCAAGCAGTGATGTTTTATATATGGTTAGATCAAGGGTATGGAAAGGTTATTCAGGGGTAGGGGTGGGGGAAAGAGGGTCAAAGATGGGACTGTCCAAATCCTTTGGAAGAGAAGATTGTCTAAAAAATATTCGTCAAGCATTTTTGCTTTTCAGTTTCCTAAAATAATTTGTTTAGTTTTGGTTTTTGACAAAGGGGCTCTCTATTTGGCCCCGCTAGCCTTGGCCTCTCCATCCTCCTGTCTCAGCCCCCCAACCCCCCGAGTCCTGGAATTACAGTTATGTGCCACCCTACCTGGCTAAGACTTCTTAGTTTTTAAAACTATGTTCCTTCTTTCATATTTTTACCAGAAATTCAAATAACACAATATGTACTTGTCAGCTTACTGTAAAATATTTTAAAATAAGATGGTACACTATTTTTAGTTGTACCCACATGAATACATAGGATATCAATTTGATTCTTACTTGTATCCATTTTTAAAATAAAATAAATAGTATGTGTTCATCTTTTAACTTACAGTTCTATCCATCCCCCTTCAAAGGATAGTTTGGTCATAATTTTTATACTTAAAATTCTGTTATTATTCATGATGTTTCTTTACAACAGGAATGTGTATATAAAATTTATATTTATAATTAATAAATTTTCTTTTACTTCCTAGGCAATAAAACAAAGTATTAAAACTCTACTCTGGATTAAATGCACACAATGCAATTATTAACCTAGAACTGATCAAACTTCTTTAAATACACTGTAAGTTTTGATAACTTCGACATAAAAGCTAAACATTTATTGGGAAATCACTAATGAAATAGTTTATTTCTAATTAGTTCATGTGTCCAAGGACAAATTATTTATTTATTTATTGGATGACACAGGGTTCACTATTTATATTCTTATTTTTCAATTTAAAGCGTTAAACATTAAGAATATTTACAAGTGATTTCAAGTCTGAGTATAAGTACATGGGAATGGGAGGAGTTTTAATACAATGCCAATTAATTCTTAGTACCACTTCTGAGTTACAAGGCCTAAGTCAATAGTATTATATCATCAAGTATAATTTTAATGATGCATAAGCTGACAAGTTAGACCAGTTTCCATCCTGTAGGGAGTATAGATTGGAATCATCTGATTTGCAAAGTACCTTTTAAATCTAGGTATGAGAGTCATTCTGTTTTCTCAACACCAACATTTCAAATTGCTGAGATGGCTTGAAATGGATGGGTTATAGATGTTCTTTTGAAAAGAGAGAGATAAGCTATTCTAAGACAAATGGTCCTGAACACTTTTCCCTTCTTCACAGGTAGAGACTTGATTGGGTCAATTCTAGGTAAAATCTCCTGTGAAAATTGAAGACATGAAAATAAATTTCCTTAAAACTACCCATGCCCTGGGCTGGGAAGGTGGCTCAGTGGTAGAGCGCTTGCCTTGCATACATAAGGCCTTTCATACAGCACCACATAAGCAGAAAAAGCAGGAAGTGGTGGTGTGGCTCCAGGTAGAACACTAGCCTAGAGCTGAAGAACAGTGTCCAGGCCCAGAGTTCAAGCCCACAACCGACAAAACAAAACAACAACAACAAAAAACAACTACCCACGCCCACCTACCTATCCTTTGACAAAATTTGTACACTTCAGGTTACATCTGTGAAAGGGTGTAACTCATATATCTAACTAAATAAGGGGAAAATATGAGATGGTGAGAAAAGGGAAGAGGTAAGACAATTTAGGAAGAAGATAAACATGGTATTAATAAAATGATAAATGGAAAAACTACAAAATTTCCAGGTAGATGGGGATGCTATTAATCTAGGAAAGTCGACACGTATTAAAGCCATGTATTTTTAGATGTGTTGAATTTGAGAGATCTGTGTAACTTTCAGCTGGATCTACTCAGAAGATAAATATGGTTCTGATACTTAGGGAAAAGTTCTGGGTTAGAAATGAAGTACTGGAAATCCCTGTCATTTGGGTTAGGTGGAAGCCTAACCCATGTGATTGAGCTTCCTGAAAGAGAATATTAAAAATTAGAATTAAAAAAAAACATTTTATTTTCCACTCATGGGATAAGCGCTTAGGTCTAATTTGTACCTTTGATTTTTCCAGGATCTCCAGCACAGAGTTTGGTTGATATAAAATAGCGTTTGTTTCACTAGTAATAGATACAGAATGTGAATAACGTGAGAACAACTGCAGATAAGCTTTATACATGTACTTGCCCCAGTCCTTGATGCAATTGATGTTAGTTTATAGCTGACAGCTTCTAGAACCAAGAAAAAGTAGTATAAAAACCTTGATTCTAGCCAGCTATTTGCTTTTATTTTAGAGCCATGCCTTTGTCCAGTCATAATGGGAAGATACACAATGAACCATTCCCAAGGATTCCTGGCAGGATGTATGTCTTAGCAACTCTTCATTATCTTCCAGAGTCCTCTAAGAAAAAAACAAGTAGAGAGAGGAATCTCCCAAGCGGCTTTCTCTGCTGACATTTCCCTATGGAGGGTGGCAAGTTCTGCAGTGTGTCATATCAACTCCAAAATATTTTTGCCTTTGAAAAATGTCCTTTGAGGGTGACACTGATCAAGATCCGTTGTACTCATGAACTGACAGGTTGAATTGAGACTCTTTTGTATCTTCTTAAAGATATTTTTTTAAATGTCCTCCTCTTTTGATAAGTGCTTTCCATTGCTGTTCTTTATCTTCTTTGGCAAATTACTTTTTTTTCTTTTTCTCTTATAATTAGTAGTCACATGGATTTGGAATCCTTTGACTTCTTTTTCCTGTTCTGTATTTCAGTGAATTGGGTTGAATTTCTTGAACAGGTCATCAACTTTCCTTTTCCATGGCCATTTGTTTGTTTCTCTTAATTCCCATACAAGGTACCTAATACGTAAGAGTCTCAGTTTACTAGTTTAAATGTGCAAGAAATGTTGCCTTTCTTTACTTAATTCTGATTATAGAACATACATTCTGGGAAGATTGTTAGCAGTTTTTAAAAACATCTCCTCTACTACAACAAACCTGTACAAGAGCTCTAGATTTTTAAAAATCATAAGTCTAAGCAGAGTGCTAGTGGCTCACACCTGTAGTCCTAGCTACTGAGGAGGCTGAGATCTGAGGATCAATGAGATCTGAGGCCAGCCCAGAGAGAAAAGTTTATAACACTTTTCCACCAAAAAGGCAGAAGTGGAGCTGTGGCTTAAGTGACATAGTACTAGCCTTGAGGGGAAAAAAGCTCATTTATAGAGCCTAGGTCCTGAGTTCAAACCCCAGGATCAACACATACACACATGCATGCATGTGCCAAGTTTTGGAGCCTAAAGGTGTAGCTCAGTAGTAAGACACTTTCCTAGTATGTGTGAAGCCCTAGGTTCAATCACTAGCACTATACAAAAGGCCTTTAAAAAATTAAGTCTGGTTATGTGTGATTATTCATTATCCCAACACACCAAGTCTCTTTACAAGGCTGGCACATTGCCGTTTCCATTCTTTGGCTACGTGGAAGTAAAAGAATCTGGAATACTATCGTTTGGGGTCTCCATCTTCTTAGTTATATCAGAAAGCTACCTGTCACTCAAGATCTTGCTAACTGATCAAGAAATGCCATTGAACAGTATAAGGATTGCCTACTTTCTCAAACCTAAAGAGCTGTACCTCAGAAATCCACCACTCATTCTCAAAATACATTCTCAAAATGCTTCTCTTTTTGGCTTGAACTTTGGGCCTTGTATTTTCACTGTTTTTCCATTCATAGCTGGTGTTCTACCACTTGAACCACACCTCTTTTTGGCTTTTGTCTTGTTAATTAAAGATAAACCTCTCAGATTTGTCTGTCTGGGCTGACTTTCAACCTGGGTTCTTAGAAGTATAGTTATACCAATGCCAGCTTGAAATAATTTGAATAGTGGGTATATAAAGAGAATACAAACAATTCAATTAATTTTTCTGCCATATCTCCTAATAATGTAAAAATTTAGTTGCATATCTTCATATAAACCAAGTTTACCCTACATAAGAGCTTTCATGTGGCAAAAAGATTGTTTTACATTCTAGTTCTGATTAAAACAATAGTGTTGACATTGCTGCTATATATTCTGAATATAGATTTCTAGACAACAAGTTGAGACATGAAATGACAAGCAAACCTGAATTCTGCAAAGTCTCACATTTTCTCATTCCTCTAATTCAACCCTTAGATATAAGTTATTTCATTTCCTCTACCCATACTTCAACAATCGCTGCAGGCTAAAGATTTGTAGCTAACCTCTTCAGGCAACCACAAATCTCACACATGTCTGCTTAACAAGAGTTATGACTGTGCTATGTAATGACTATTGAAACTTTCCCAGCTCTCCTGTTTTCTGTTCTTTGAGCAGTCCTTGATGTATCCAGTGAATGCTAAAGAGAGGAGAGTACCATTAGTCAAGGGCAGATCAGAATTTGTTATTGTACAGGATTAAAACTCTCAGGTTGTATAGTATAGAACATTCTCCACTTTCAGTGCTTTTGTGTTCCTCTTCTCTGAGAGCACACTTGGCTAGTCACTTAAGAATTCCTTCTTAACAACTTCACTGTTTCAAATTTCTAGTAATAATGTCTGTCTCTTGTTTGAGTACCTACTATTCAGTTGCATATTTTTCTACATTCAGTTCCCAAAAAGAAACTGAGGCCCAAATAACTAATAAGGGACTTAAGATTAAAACTTCATTCTTTGGGCTGGAAAGGTGGCTCAGTGGTAGAGCGCTTGCCTTGCATGCATGAGGCCCTGGGTTCGATTCCCCAGCACCACATAAGCAAAAAGAAAAAAAGCCGGAAGGGGCGCTGTGTCTCAAGTGGTAGAGCGCTAGCCTTGAGCTGAAGAGCTGAGGGACAGCGCCCAGGCCCAGAGTTCAGGCCCCACGACCGGACCCAAAAAAAAAAAAAAAAACCTTCATTCTTTCACTGCCTCCACAGTCAGATTAAGTAATATGCTCAGAGATAAAGAACATTGTACGGTATCTAAGGTCCTCATCATCTTTTGATTATAAAGACACATGCTTCCACAGTTCATTTTATCTTCTACACTATCCTTATTCCAAAACGTGAGACTATTCCAACAATCTAATACTCTTTCTCCTATCATTAGTTCTCATGCATATATATATATATATACATATTTTTTAAAAAAAATTTTGGTATGGTTGTGGGGCCTGAACTCTGGGCCTGGGCGCTGTCCCTCAGCTCTTCAGCTCAAGGCTAGCGCTCTACCACTTGAGCCACAGCGCCACTTCCGGCTTTTTTCTTTTTGCTTATGTGGTGCTGAGGAATCAAACCCAGGGCCTCATGCATACAAGGCAAGTGCTGTACCACTGAGCCACCTTCCCAGCCCTCATATATATATATATATATATATATTTTTTTTTTTTTTTACACCATCCTACTGTTTCCAGCTTTAGACCATCAAGTTTTTATGCTGGAGATATAATATTTTTCAGTGTAACTATAACATATAAAGGATCTTCTATCACAATCACAGATGGGACTGTATAATGGATTCACTTAAGATTCTTGTAGAAGCAAACAGGATTTCTACACAAAAATATGTTCTTCAATCCTATCACTTTCATTTTTGCCTATCTTCAAATCTTTACTTCTACACATACCCACAGTAATCATGGTAGTACAACAATTCTGAATTACATGTTTCTACATACTCTTCTCTTTAATGTTTTTGTTGGTGCTGGGGCCTCTTGCTTGCTCAGCTGATATTCTACCACCTGAGCCATACCTCCAACATAGCTTTTTGCTGGTTATTTTGGAGCTGGTGCCTGCAGGACTTTCTTCCCCAAATGGTTTCGAATCTCTCTTTTTCTTAGCCTCCTAACACTGCTCTCCAAAGTACAGTATTGATCCCTGAGTTTCTTACAGTAAGTACTTAAAAGGTCATGTGCTATGGTAAATAATGCTGCAATGAACATAGTTGTACTGGTAGTTTTAGCGTGGCCTTGTGATCGTTTGGGCAAATACCCAGGAGGGCGACTGCTGGATCACAGGGGAGCTCTATGTTTTAGTCTTTTGAGGAACCTCCATACTGCTTACCAGAGTGGTTGAACAAGTTCACATTCCAACAGTGTAGTAGAGTTCCCTTTTGGCCACATCCCCTCCAGAATCTGTTATTTATTTTCTTGATAATGGCCATTCTAACTGGGGTGAGGTGGAATCTCAATGTAGTTTTGATTTGCATTTATTTTGTGGCAAGAGATATTAACATTTCTTCATGTGTCTATTGGCCATTCTTATTTCCTCTCCAGAGAAGTCTTTTTTAAAATTCCTTAGCCCACTTATTAATGGGGTGATTGTTTGAGAATTCGTTTTGGGGGGTTAAGTTTTTGAGCTTTAGGGATATTTTAGATATGAGGCCCTTGTCTGTTGTATAGCTAATGAAGATCTTCCACATGTCCCTCAGTAGATGAATGGAACAAGAAAATGTAGTATATATACACACTGGAATTCTATGCTTCTATTATGATACCGTCTCATTCATAAAGAAATGGAAAGACTTGGGAAAAATCATATTAAGTAAGCCAGACCCAAAGAAACAGGCTCTGTGGTTTCCCTCATTTGTAATAATTAGTATATGTCTAGGATAGTTCTAGCAGAGGATCACAATAGATCAATAGTTATGTACATATGATCACATAAAATGATGCTAATCGAAATGAACTCCAAGAAATGGAAACAAGAGGATTTTGTTGTTGTTGCTGTTAATGTACCATGTGAAGTTATTTCTTTTTTCTCCCCCCCCCCTTTGGTTTATCCCCTGTTGTCACTGTTTTTGATTTTGGTACCCTGTGTCTTGTATTGTTTATCTGATTTGGGGAAGAGAGGGGAATGAAAAAATGGTGTGACAAAGGACAAAGGGTGAATCAATGCAACAGTGATACTCACAAGACACTATGTTGGAAATGAACTTAACAACTTAGAGGGGGGAAGGGAAGTAGAAAAAAGAGGCAGGGGGGCTGGGAAGGTGGCTCAGTGGTAGAGTGCTTGCCTCAAATGCATGAGGCTCTGGGTTAGATTTCTCAGCACCACAGAAGCAGAAAAAAGCCGGAAGTGGTGCTGTGGCTCAACTGGTAGGGCACTAGCCTTGAGCTGAAGAGCTAAGGGACAGTGCCCAGGCCCAGAGTTCAGCCCTCATAACTGACAAAAGAAAAAAAGAAAAAAGAGGCAAGTGTTAACAATGTTTGATAAGAAATGTACTCAACACCTTACTTCTGTACATCATCTATACAATAAAATATAATTAAAAAATTAAAGAAAAATGATACACAAAACAAAAGAATTCGTATGTTGGCCAGAAGCCAATGGCTCACACCTATAATCCTAGCTACTCAGGAGGCTAAGATCTGAGGACAGAGGTTTGAAGTCAGGCTGGGCAGGTAAGCCCATGAGACTCTCATCTCCAATTAATCACCAACAAGCTGGAAGGAGAGCTGTGGCTCAAATGGTAAAGTGCTAGCCTTGAGCAAAAAAGCACCCAAGCCCTAGTTCAGGCCCCACCAGCACCAAAAAACAAACAAACAAAAGAATACATTTGCTGCAATTCCACAGCTTAAAGTACACTCATGACATATAAAGCCTGGTATATCAAAACCAATCCCACACCCTCCATTTTATTTGACAATAAAGTGCCAGAAAATCATCCAGGTTCAGAACCAGTCCCATCACAGCAGTTGTGTTAACTTGTAGACAATTTATTTAAAACTTAGTGTTTGTTTCCTCCCCTAAATAAGAATACTATATTTGCACGAATTTTTTCTGAGGGCTGAATATGCTGTCTACCCCATTAAGCATATATTCTTTTAAAAATCCTATTTATGTGACATGACTACTTCCTAAACATACTTTTAAGGATGATTTAATATTGGTAAGTATCTAAAAGCTATTAAGAGACCTATCACCAAATGAACTCATTTATTAAGCCTTATTTTAAGTCTCTTTTAAAAAATATTTATGTCAGACAATAGTGGCTCATGCCTGTAATGCTAGTTACTCAGGAGGCTAAGATCTGAAGGCAGAAGTTCAAAGCCAGCCTGGGAAAGAAAATCCATGAGACTTTTATCTCCCATTATTCAACAAAAAGCAGGAAGAACTGTAGCCTATGTGGTAGAGGGCCATACTTGGGTGTAAAAAGCTAAGGGACTGCGCCCAGGCTATGAGTTTAAGCCCTAATACTGGCACACATACACAAATGCTTAATAATTTGTAAATGTTGGCATTTAAATATTAGATTAGGAAGAAATAGTATCTTTAAATTCATATTATTCAGTCTGTCTTTGCTGATTAATACCAGAGAACTGTCATTTTGACTGAAGCTTGCCTTACATTTTCTCTTTAAAATGGATGATTCTGGTCCCCACGAACACACTTAGAATATTTTATTAGACTTGACTGAGAGAAAATTACTTGTATTGTTTATTTCTTCCCTTCTGCATGACACAAGAACTTTTATTAGCTGGACATTAAAAATGTGAATGTTTATTATCCATGACTCAGTTTTTCTCATTGTTTTTCAGCCCTTGGTGTTATATTCTGGGTTGAGTTCTTAATCCTGTACCTCATTCATTCTTTATTACACCCAATCCTTTGGCTTGCTCAACTACAGACCTTATTTTCATGATTAATTCATTAATTCAGCTTCTAATAATAACCAGGACTGACTGAGGAGCATTTTTGACTCTCAGATCATTAGGAGATTACAACATCCTCCAACAGTGCTGATCATGGAGAACACTGAACAATCTCCCATAGAAGGCACATCAGTGGCTTCTTGCATGAGGGCTCCTCATTCTTCTGAGGTTCTGTAGCCCTAAGAAGTTTATGGATATTCTGTGGTCCAAGGTCTAAATGCCACACTGTAGTCTGAGAACACCTGTTCTTGCTACCTATTGCCAGACCAAGTAGAGCTAGAAAAATCCAGAAGGATCTAGCTGTTCTAAGTAGAGATTGTGGAGACTTTTCTGTAGTCTTCCATTTCTGCAAAATCATGTCCATATTTCACCTATTCCTCAAAGGCATTCTGTTCTCACGATATTCGAATGAGATTTCACTTTCTTTCCTGTTGTTTTAAAGGAGGAAAGGACCTCAGATACTTGCTCAATTTAGCCAGCTTAATCTCATTTTTGGTTGTGTGTGTGTTTGCCCATCCTGAGCTTGAACTCAGGGGATGGGCACTGTCCCTGAGCATTTGTGTTCAGGGTTAGCACTCTACCACTTGAGCCACAGCTCCACTTTTGGATTTTCTTTAGTAGCTAACTGAAGACTAGAGTCTCATAGGCTTTTCTGCCAGTGCTGGCTTTCAATCTCAATCCTCAAATCTCAGCTTCCTGAGTAGCTAAGATTGTAGATGTGAGCCACTGGCACCCAACTTCACTTATTTTTTAAGCTGGTCCTTATTTCCCTAGTGGTCAGCCTATGCCTACTTAAAACTGCTAGTACTGCTAGACTGCAGTTCTGCCACTCAGGAGATGGTTTATGTATTTGTTTCAGTCACTCCTTAAGTGTTGCTAGTGAAGTATAAAGAAAACAGATTACGGAGTTCAGAGTTCTCCTGAGTTGGCTTTTAGCAAGAAGAACTGGGCATGTACACAAGTGTATAATGAATAGGAAATAGCTACTTTGGCTTGAAATGCCAAATTCACAACAGGACTTAGGCACTTTAGAAGGTGATAGGAGGAACAAAAAATTGGTTCTTTTGCTAGTTTTTTTTGATAAAGTGTATAGAATGCACAGTGGGAAAAAATTCCAAAAATGCACTCAAAAAACATGTAGGTAAGAACTATCAAAGGTTTCCACAAAATTCGTATCAAATGGTAAGCATACACACTAGTGTGTGTATGTAAACACTGAAAGCACTTAATTGGCATTAAAGTGTACACACACAGCCATTATACATTGAAGATCTGGATACAAAACCATGTAACTCTTTTTGCTACCTGATACATTTTGAGGAATATATAGGTAAACTCTTCATTTACTCTAGTTACCTTCATAGTAAGCATTTAATAGTCTTTTTTGAAACCGATCTAAATTTTAAGAAAAAAATTATGAATTTAGCTTTTATTCAAAATTAAATAAGCAAAAGCAAAAATTTTAAGAAACTTTTACAAAGTACTTACATAAAAGAAAGTTAATAGGGACAGTCACAAGTTTGCAACAAATAATTACAAAAGTATCTAGGGCAGCATGAGTACACACCATGCCACAGCATGGTGACCTAATTGTGATATGAATAAGGCATAACTAACATCTGCACCAAGACCAGAATTAATAAAATAAAACAAACTGTAAGAGCTTAGTTCTACATTAAGCTTCTTTTCTTCCCTCAGATCCTTAGTGGGTTTATACTATGTAATTTTTTTAAACAAACACATCATGTCAAACTATAAATTACATAGATGGGCAGTTAATGCAAGAAGCCCCTACAAACGTACAAGCTAACTGCTACTGAATCAAGTTCTCCACTTACCTTTATGTACAATTAAATGTAAACCATATTTTCACAGTTTTAAGTGTTATATGAATAGATGCACAGTACCATGTCAGGTTTGCAATTGTTCCTGAAAACTGGCTCTAGGTTTTTGCATCCAATGTCTACGGAGCACTGGGATGCAAATATTTACATAAACAAGAAACTGTGTCATAGTCAATGGTCAAGACAGTTCAGCAAGAGCAGTATTTCCAACAAAAAAATGACACTCGGTACCATATTTTACATACTTGTGCAAATAAAAGCATTAGGACAGATAAATCTGAGGCAAATTCAATTTGCAAAAACTTGTATCGCTACTGTTGTAAACATGGGCAATAAATGGCCCTCAGCAAGTTCTGCTCTCTATGGCTTTTTTTTTTCTTTTAAAATTTTAAAGCCAGAGAAAAAGCACACATACTACTCACACATGTGAACGCACACGTGCACACGCATACACACACACAACCACACACACACACACACACACACACTACATACATACACAAAGCATTTAGTTCATTTTAAGAGTATGATACATAGTGCAACTTCATCACAATGTAGAGGTTTGACACACATTCAGTGTGTGTTTTACTGTGCAAGTTATTAGTGGTCTAAATCCTAATTGAAGGTATTCATTTGCAGATCCAAGATTCAGGAGGTTGAAGGAAACAAAAAACCATTTCATTACATTTCTTAAACCAGCACTGGATGTGCAAAGGCAGCGGATAATCTGGCCATCAACACAGCCAGATCAGAGTAACTTTAAGATCCAAGCACAGTTACTTCGATTGGTCTCTAGAAAAATAGGTCAGTATATGCTGTATCTTCGTCAACCGCTCCTCCAAAGATTTCATTGACAACACTGACAGCTGATATCGAGGATCTACGGGAAGAACAGCAAGAAGCCACCAACACCAAGCAGGTCCATTAGGGGTTGCCTACAAGTTAAAACAAAAAACAAAAACCTACTATTTATGTAACAATAACAAACCACTAAAGAGCTACTTATACTGAGCACTGTACTACATGCCAAGTGCTGTCTCAAATTCCCTTAACAATCATGTAAGGCAGGCTATTATTATGCCAGACATAAATAGGGAAGCTGAAGCTGACAAATACAATCTAAGTGTCTGTGACTCCACAGTCAATACTTGTTCCTCTCTATTGCACTGCCTTAGGGCATGGTTTCTCCGCCTCAGGCCACTGACATTGGAAGCAGACAATCCTTTGTATTGAGAGGTTGTTCTGTTCATAGTAGTACATTTAGCAGCATCTCTATTCATTAGATGCCAATGGCATCACCCCAGCTGTGATAGTCAGAAGTATCTCCAGATAGTGTCAAATGTCCCATGGGAGCAAAATTGTCCCTGACTGAACAGTTTCCTTTATTATTTAACTTTAAAGTTGTGGACACCTAAATTTTTTTTAATATCAAAAAAATTCTGTGAGATCTTACAAAAAAAAAGAGAAAAGAAAAAAGTCATGGCTTTCAGTTTAGTTGGAAAAATAAACACATCTCCAGTAAATACTTTTGTCTGGTGTTGCAAGGGCTGACTAATGCCAATGCAAAGATACGAATTTACATAAAAGGATTTATAAGCTGCCTTTACTGTTCAACGCATTATTTTTACTGGACCTGAACATGAAGCCTCAGAATGACAATAAAGAACAGTATTGAATTCAATAAGCTCCCTCTAGATCCAAATTTAATTTCTACATCCGTATATTGTCCATTTTCAAGTAATCATCACTACCAATCCTTAGCATTCCAGACATCAAAAACTACACTTCCCAGAATCTGTTCCTCCCTGTGTCTCCAGGTTAGGCTTAGTCAAAGAGATGCATTCTTGGTGTGGTACAGAGACTGGAAAAGAGGTGGTCATTCTCTAGGTACTGATCCAAAGTATGGGCAGCAGCTTTCTGGAGAATTCTTGGACACCATATGCTCCACCTGTGCTTTGTGGTGAGGTGCCCCTGACCTCCACTCTTCCAGGTCTCCAACTACTATATAAACTCTACAATCTACAGTAGACCCTTCATTCCTGTATGGTCGATGTTTTTGTTTTTAGTTGCCTCAATCAGTTTTACAGATAGCAACATCTCATTTTTAATCCCTTATCTCTTCTTCAGAAAAGCCTCAGAGAAGAACTTTCCCCTTTCTTGTCTCCCTCTCATAAGCACTGCAGATGGAAGCTACTTCCATCCTCTGCCTTATGTAAACTGTAGTGTGTACTGCTGCTCAGAGAATATCGCTATGGTCTAAAAACAGGGTCAAAGGAAATATTATACAAAGGAAAATGAAAGAAGAAAATGTAGAAGTTCTTAATCCAAGCTTACACAAGAGTAAAACTTTTAAAAGCAATATAAAGTCATCCTACCTGAAGGTTTTCCTCTCTCTCAGGCATTGATCCAAAGTGTTGAAGGATTTGGCTTCGAAATCTGTCTCTTAAATTCTGAAACCAGCTGCAGGCTTGAAAGTACACCAAATCATGAAGCTCACGGAGGGTCTTTATCTCATCTCCATTCTCAACCTAGAAAAACAACAATTAATAAGATGTCAGTATTTAATTTGTGTATTTCACCAACCCTGTAGAAATGCAAAAGTTATCAAAAAACAGAGGAGCTAGATGTGATGGAATATACCTGCAATCCCAGGACTCAAAAGGCTGAGGTAAAAGAATAAAGAGTTCAAGAATATCTTGGCTACATTTTTTAAAAAGTCTCAAAAGCTTTTTTAAAAAGGCAAGAAAAAAAACAAGGGAATACCTATTTCAGGGCTGGATTATCAGAATACTGTTCTCAGGCTGTAAAATCATATATTTCTACCTTACGAAGTGCTAATGGAACCATCTGAAAAAAAGCAAGGTCTGACTTCTACCAAACCCTGCTCACTTAGCAATATCGTATATCACAGAACCAACTGACAGTTTCCAAGGGAGGAGAGTGAGTTCTGGTTCAAAGGTTTACACAAATTTGGGATTCCTTCTGTTTTTTGAAAGTGCATGTGTGTGTGCGTTCACGCACGCGTGCACATGTGCACACGAGCATACACACACACACACACACACACTAACCAGAAAAAGACAGCTGCCACAAATAAAAGGAGAAAATGAAGGGGAGAATACAAACCATATACAGAAACTAGACACAGGAGAAGGATACGCATAAATTACTATTTTTACAAGGGAACTGGGCCAAAACACAAAAACCAGCAAATAACTTGGGATAAAAGATAGTAAATCATAAGATGGAGAATATATTACTTGATGTTCAACTTCTCCTACAGGAGAAGTTAAATACATTTGTCTTCTCTTCCAAGATATAGGGGTCTCACAGAACACATGTGGAATAGCTAAGTCATCCATCTAAATATCGATTCTTTCAACACAAAACACTTATGTACCATTTGCTATGTCCCAGGTAGTGCACATCACATTAACTCATCTCAGCAAATAGCAGGCTGACTCAGCCTTGCATACTTCAAGGATGACTAATACAAAAACAGCAAAGTAACTGAATAGATATTATAAAGTTAAAGGTTAAGACTATATCACAAAGAGACAAAAGAACACATATTTTACATTTAGAAAAAGTGAAAAAAAATTCAAAGCATTTTCATTTTACATTATTTAATAACCCCAAGGTGCCTGACACAAGTGGCACATACAGGTGATCCTACTCAGGAAGAGTAGCAATCTGAGGATCTCAATTCAAACCTAGCCTGGGCAGAAAGGTCTATGAGCCTCTTATCTCTAATTCATCAGCAAAATAAATAAATGAATCAATAATAAAAAAGAAAGAAAAGAGGTGTGGCTCAAAGGGTAAGTGCCAGCTTTGAGTACAAAAAGCAGAATAAGAGCTCAAGGCCCTCTCTGAGTTCAAGCCCGTAGATACCAAAAACAAACACAAATTGAACTGTACATTTGAAATCATTAAAACAGTAAATTTTGTTATATGTATTTTATCAAAAGAAAAAATTTTTAAACGACGATGGAAAGCTATAAAACAATTGAAGAATTCTGGTCATGGAATGTCTATGCAAGATTTAATCACCAGCTAAAATACATGGGATTTGATATGAACAACACACTTCAAACTTGTAACTTGTTAAATCTGTTTTTATACATCCTTATAAAATTCAAGAAAACAAACCCTAAGCTTTAGTAAAAAAGACATGATTCAGAAGGGAACCTTACT
>NW_012267220.1:23433558-23443560 GCF_000151885.1 Dipodomys ordii | reverse complement strand
CAGATAAGTTGATGTTAGGTGAAATGAACCCCAAGGTAAGTATTCAAATGTTTTTTTCTTTCATGTGATTGTTTTTAACATATGTATAAGATGATTTCTTTGTGGCTTTGTATGTCCCTCTTCCAAGGTATAACCCCCGCTTTTCACTGTATTTGATGTTGGTAGAATTTGTGGAGGAGAAGGGAAAAAACAAATCGTTTAAATAGGGATACAGGTGGACCCATTGCAATAATGAGATTTATAAGTCGTTATGATGAAAAACGAACTTTACAACTTTGGCGAGGGGGGGAGAGGGGTAGTGTGGGAGATGGGAAGGGATGGGAAGGGGAAACAAAGGAGGAGGCAACAATGCTTGATAAGAAATGTACTCATTATCTTGCCCATGTAATTGTAACCCCTCTATATGGTATTTTCACAATTAAAAAAAAAAAGACATGGGGATAAGAATTTTAAGTCTCAGGAAGAAACAGAGCCAGCCGAGAAACAGAAATTTTAGAAGCAATATTTTTGTTGTTGTTAGTAGTGGGGCTTCAACTCTGGGCCTGGGTGCTATCCTTGAGCTCTTCAGCTCAAGGCGAGCGCTCTACCACTTGAGCCACAGGAGATACGAGTCTCATGGACTTTCCTGCCAGGGCTGGCTTTGAACCTTGATCCTTAGCTCTCAACCTCCCGAGGAGCTAGGATTACAGGTGTGAGCCACTGGCACCAGGCTAAAATAACATTTTTTAAGATTAAAAACTTTACTCCAACAATAAAACAGAATTTGAAATTCCATTAGCAATCACCGAATATAAAACGGCAATAATGATAAAAAAGGCTTTCATATAAAAAACACGAGAAGCTTTTCCAGAAAAGAAAATCACTGTAGATGATTCAATTATAAGAAAAAAAATTACTATATATTCCTAAAACTACAAAGAGAACTGCTTTTAAAACAAAGAGAACTGCTTTCAATCTGCTACTCTATTGTCTGGGATATTTATATACATTTAGCTACATACTCAAGGGATTTTGCCACCACATCCAATTCATGACAATGAAAACTGACCTAAAATGAGAATAGGGTTCTTAGTTCTACAAAGCAACATTTCCTTTAGCAATTATTCCTCTAACCAAGAATGTCTAACGCAAAGATTGTACCAATCAACTAAAAATTTCAACTCATACTTTTATCCTATTGCAGAGTAAATTATTCCAGTGTCATCTTTATAAGACAGGACAGGTAATATCATACCACTAAATATAGTGGCAACCTAATATAGGGATATAGCACAGAACCTACAAGTTTGAGAGTTGGCTCAAAACCATCTTTATTATACTACACAAAATCTTAGGCAAATTAATACCTCTAGATTGTATTTTCCTCATCTGCTGATTTGGCACTGTGTGAATTCAATGAGCTAATGTTTGTGAGAATACCTAATACCAATGTTCAACAAATGTTAAGTGAAACAAAGAACCTAAATATATCAATAAACAAGTGATAATTAAAGAGTGATGTTTTTATAATGACTTTCACCAAAAAAAATTGCCTTTGATTTGAAATTTAAATATCACAAGTCTTCTTTCTAGAACTTCAACTAACTAGTTGGTAAGTAGGTGATGGAAACATCAAAAGGGCCACACTAACCAACCCTTTTCAATTATCACCAAAACCCTGCTCAGCAAAGATATTATCAACACATATGCACACTGACAGGCTTGATCTACGATACTCTATAATTTTAACACAGCATCCACTAAAATTAACTTTGGCATAGAAACAACCTTAATATACAGAACAATTCTTAAAGTATTTTGTGTTACCTGTACTTCAGATTACAGTCTACTAATTAAACCAGCTTTGATTATAAATAAATAAGGCAGAGATGAGCAATATTAGGTGAACTAGAAGTTCATCTAAGTCAGTTGCATTAAGTGACTACTATCCTAATGTAGTCTAGACTGGTACCTTCTAAAAATGAATGGCTATAGGTTCTAGTCTCTCAAGTTAAGCTGATTCAAAAGCAAGGTGGAAGGTAACTGGAGTGAAGTTTCCTAAGTGGTAACGATGAGAGTCTCTGATAGGAAGAATTGGTTCATAAACCTAGGAGATACCAGCCCGTATCCATGGACCAGCCCCTGGAAAACCACAGCCAGAATAGGTGAACATTTTCAATACCTTAACATCTTCCAGATACTCAATGTCTGCAGTGCAATATCCATCTTTCATTCCTCTTTTTAAAACTCTAAAACGCTTTCCTCCAACTGTATCAACCACTGACCTTCCATCAGGAAGGAAATGAACATTTCTAATTTGTAACATGCATCCATAATCTGCAAAACTAAAAGAAAAACAAGTCTGATTAGTATCAAAGTACAAGCATGCAACTTTCCCTATTTAAAGCAAGTTCTTATATAAATGTTATTTAAGTACACAAAAAACATACCCATTTTGTGTATCACTGACACACATCCCAAATTGCTTGGTTCCAGTCTGTATACTTCTTCGAATCATCAACCTGTATCTTGGCTCAAATACATGAAGAGGGCAAGGCACAGTGGGGTAGGCCATAGTACAAACAAATATTGGAACATTCTTGGTCAAGCTGAAGGAAAAGAAATTTCACTGCTATAGATCAAAGCATCCAACAAAAATAAGAAAAGTTCATAGTTGTGATGTTAATGTAAAGAGAAAAATCAATTCTCATAAAATGACTCTTCTTCATGAACAAGAATCTTCTTCATTAAGTTCATACTGATGCAATACTAATACTAAAATTTGCTTGTGATCCTCATTTAAAAGGCTTGCATTTTCAGGTACCAAGTTACCATAAAAAATTATCAAAAAAGAAATTATTATGTAATTAATATTTTTTCATTTAATCTTTTTATTAGCATCAATTAGTTATACAAGGAAGTTTATATTTAAAAACTAAGACAAAATTAATACTCATCCTCATAAATAGTGATAACTTACTCTTAAATAACAATAAGGACAAACATGAGTTCCTGCAATAGACAAAAATTCTTAGGCATTAAGAAACATTTTTTTCCAGATAACTAAAATGATGGGATACTTCTCACTGCCAGATGGGGAGATGGTAAGAGAATGATAAAGGCAGGGCCCAGTTTTGGCAAGGGTATGTGGGGACAGTCTGAAGAAAGTACACGAAATTGGCTCTCTATATCACGAATCTTATGTTGGGGGTAGGAAATATTCATGTACTTGGAACCAATTGGCTTCTTTTTAGAAATTAATGTCCAAGAACCATACATTGCAATGTAGCAATAATTTTAGTAGCCAAAACTTTGAAACAAAAAGAGGAATATGACCAACAATGGAATATGTTTGCTTTCCTCTGAAAGACATGCATGACACTGATTTAGAAAAACTGGGTAGTAAAGGGAAGAGAAGGTAATGAAATAATACTATCAGTAGGATGGCATTTTTGTTTAAAATGTATTCATCCAAACCTGGAGAAAGGGTATGTGCCAAAATGTTACTTGGGTTATACATGAAAGCATTCTCGTTTTCCAGTTTTTCTGCAAACAACTATTAATTACTTAGCAAATATTAATACAAACATGTTTAAGATACATGCTTAAAAATGCCCCCATTAAGAAGCAGCAAAGTTCTCTCATTTCTCTCCATCATTCTAGGCTCCCTATGTGAAGGACTTCACTTCTCCTCACTTTTGCCATTTCTAGAGCATTACTATACCTGGTTGTATTACTTTATTTCAGATTCTTAAATATACCTTCAGCTTTCTTACATTTAGCTTTTTCAGCGTGGGTCACAAAGGATCTGGACCTCACATCAGAAGATTTTCTATAATAAAGCCACAGAATGATCAATTCTGTGGGAAGACAAATCACCAGCAATTCCATTAAAGGAAAGTAAAAATCTTTTTTCTATGGAAGGCCACTAGTCTTCTGAAGACATTTCATGATTACACATGGAAGATTAATCTACAATTTCTTTCTTAGAGAAATACTAGATGTTCAATTTTTTTTAATAATAGGAGCAAAAAGTCACTAAATAGAAAAAAGTAAGATTGTTATTCTTCAGCATTTTCAGTAAAAGTGTTAAGAAACGTAAACCTGTGAAAGAAATTCCAAGATCCATGTGATTGTTGAAAGAGAGAAGGACATTTAAAGAAGAGTAGGAAAGCACAAAGAAAGAGTTCAGGGCAAGCGAAGTCAGGAAAACAGACCCACCATGATCAGCCATTGGTCCCTGTAAGTGTTATTTCTACTAAATCCCAGTCATGTCTGTCCGTTTGTGTTATACTAACTCAGTTTTGCTACCAGGCAGGATCTTAACTGAGGTCATTCTTCACAATTTCAGTCTTCAGCTCCCTTCCAAATCTCCAGTTGGCTAAAAATCACTTGCTAAAATAAAATAGGTGGTTTGCTTTCAACCTTCTTTCTGCTCTGCCATGACACACAGAAGAGCTGTTGTCATCATCCATACTTTCTGTTCCACCTCTCTACTCTTATTCTATTGCCTAAGGTCACTGCAGAACATTCATCCTCTGCCTTAAATACAGTTTTGGCCCAGGGAGCTAAGTCAGTAACTCCCCAGAGATCACCTGGAAACTACCTACTGAACTTTGGTAATACGAACATGTTTAAGGACATGTCTGTTGAGGACAGGAAAAGCTAACCAGTAGTATTTAAAATTCACTAGATTATTGAGGTGACAGGTTCAGCTTAGTGAGAAAGTTTCTCTTCACTATTTTCAATGGTAATATTTCATAATTTGATTAGTTTTTTATGAGAAGAAACTTACTGTGAGAGTTCAGCAGTTTCTTCATCATATATTTTTTTTCTCTCAGACAGTTCATCAGGCAGATACTTCACTATTAATTCTTCCAACAGTTGTGTGACACAGTACCTCCTATCTGCTAGATACTAAAAGACAATATTATTTTACATTCCAGTAGAAGTTTTCCTATAGTATAAAACAGGTAAAACAGTTTAACTGATATACTTAAGCCTTTATGACATACTTGAACAGTCGACTCTAAATAAATTTAATTAATGAAGGGGGTTATTACAATAGATGATGATATAGACGTAAACCTGTCTGAGGTTCTGTTTCAGAACAGTAAAGACACATGTTTACAACTTGAGCAGGGTCTTATATGTAATACTTCTTTTTTGCTATTACCACAAATCCTTCAGTGGTAACAGTTAGTCCTGCACCTGTCATCTCCCACAACGAAGGACAATTTCCACTTGATAGCTCAAGGGATTAAAGTTATCATTGTAATAGAGAGACAAAAGAATAAGGATGAAGAAAATAATGCATTTGCTTTATTTAAGAAAAGCAAGGCAATGTGTTGTTTGGCTCCTATTTTTCAAAGGCAAAGTCTATAAATTTTTGTTTGTTTGGAACTTGGGATCCTCCTGGCTCAGCTGGCTGAGCCTTAGAAGCTATATGTCACCATACTCAGTTTTTTGTTTTGTTTTGTTTTTAAAGGTAATTTTCCTTTTAGGTTTTCCTTTCAATGCTACTATCACTTAGGCTTTATGAAAATACTGCTATTGCTTCTCTTGTATGATCCATCAGGACTCTACGTAAGATGACCAGTTAGTGCTACTCCCCCTAAGTACTCTGACAAATTGCTATACATGTGCATTTTTGTGTCATTCTCTATTTCAGCTGATACTCTTGCCTAGGCAACACAGATCTATCCTCCAAGGTCTGGCTCCAATTTTACTTTTTTCATAGAGCCCTTTTTTTTTAGTTACTCCATAGTTTACCACTTTATCACAGAAAAGACACTATCCCTTGTGTAGTACTATATGGATATATTATATGTAATTAAACTAAAATCTTCTTATAGTCATGACTAGGTCAGAGTATGTACCCAGATGCCTAATACACATTTGTTAAATACAATAATAAGGAAAGTCTTGGGAAAATAAAAATCATAGAACACAGAGAAGCCATCCTTTAATCTGTAGAAGCCAACAAAAAAATAAGTGTTTTGTCAATATACAATGAAGGGTTTAGGGAATGCGAAAGTTAGGAAAAGTGGTTATCCAAGTGTTTTTCAAACCTGAATGATTCAAGGTTTGCTAAAATATGAATTACTGAACTCCACCCCCCTGAGCTTCTCATTTAGTGGATCTGGAGAGAGATCTGACAAGTTCTTAGGCAACACTGATGCTCAGATGGCCAGGAGAACATATTTTAAGAACCACTGGTCTATAAAATATAACCTTGAGCAGATAATATGTATACAACAGTTTATCGTAAGATTAGCCAACTTACAGACATTATAAAAAGCAGTCCTCTTACCTTTTTAAAATAAAATGTAATACCCATGTAATTAAAATCGACGAAGCATGACCTAAATTTTTACATTACTGATAGGAGTCTAAATCTGCGTAACATCTGTAGGAGGCAAAGCAACCTGGGAAATTACTGTAAGAGCCTCAGATATATACAACCTTTGATCCAGTAATTTATCTTCCAGAAAGTTAATTAAGGAAATAGTTAAAAAAAATTAGGGAATGGTTACAAACACTAAAGTATTGTGCACAAAAGTTTTAAATATTTTTTATAAAAAAAAAAAAAGGAAGAAGAAGATCCGGGCATTGGTGGCTTACACCCGTAATCCTAACTACTCAGGAGGCTGGGCTCTGAGGATCATGGTCCAAAGCCAGCCCAGGCAGAAAAGTCCATCTTATCTACAATTAACTACCAGAAAACTGGAAGTAGTGCTGTGAAAGTGGTAGAGCACTAAGCTGGGTGCAGGTGGCTCGAGCCTATAATCCTAGCTAATCAGGAGGCTGAGATCTGAGGATCACAGTTCAAAGCCAGCCCAGGCAAGTAAGTCCATGACTCTTGTCTCCAATAAACCACCAAAATCCGGAAGTGGCATTGTGGCTCAGGTGGTAGAGCGCTAGCCTTGTGCTGAACAGCGCAGGGACAGCGCCCAGGCCCAGAGTTCAAGCCCCAGGACCGACAAAAAGAAAAAAAAAAGTGGTAGAGCACTAGCCTTGAGCTGAAGAGCTTAAGAGACAGTGCAGAGGCCCAGAGTTAAAACCCCACAATCGACAATAAAGAAAACTTATACACTCAGTAACAGAGAATTATTATTATTCTGTTCTAAAAAATCATCTTTAAAGTACATTTAAATAAAAAAGTAGAAACAATGCAAAATTGTTGAGTACATCCAACATTATATTTTAAAAGTTGTATGATATATAATATATACAAGATAAAATATAAACTAATATGTATTCATATATTATATATTAATACATATACATACAATACTTATATGTGCAACATATATTGCATATAGTTGATTCTGATTTTACAAATGGTATTATATAGGATCTCTTCCATGTTAAAAATGGGATAAGCATTCTTAAACCCACTAATTAAATGTAATATATTCTATGTTCTATTTTCAAATAATACTTAGTATGCTTTTCTTCAACTGTTTTTTAAGACAAAGTATCTCTAAATGAAAGAATGCAGTAAATAGTTAATCTGGAACAAAATCATAAGTACACTATAGAGTTATCTAAAAAAGGTGGAAAAATAATGTTTATAATACTTGGCGAAAAATGTCATTGACAATCTCCTTAAGAGTAGTGTTATGTTAGGTTTCCTGACATTGAAAACATTTTGAAAATGATTTTGTTTTACCTATCAGGTTGGCATACCATATATCAAATGTAACAATATTAAATGTTATTATGTTAGTTATAGAGCTGTGTTTTCTCTATAGAAAATAACGGAATATTCAAAATGTTATTACTTTTGCTTTTTTATTTACATTCAAAAAGCCCTTTTTTTGTTTTGTTTTGTTTTTTGTTGGTCATGGGCCTGGGCGCTGTCCCTCAGCTCAGCCACAGCACCACTTCCGGTTTTCTGGTGGTTTACTGGAGGTAAGAATCTCATAGACTTTCCTGCCCGGGCTGGCCTTAAACCTTGATCCTCAGCTCTCAGCCTCCTGAGTAGCTAAGAGTATAGGAGTGAACAATCGGCACCCGGCCAAGCACTTCTTTCTTTAAACAATGCTGTCAATTGCCACAGACAAAACTACGTTGAAGCTGCCACTCAGTATCACAAGGCTGGAGCTACATGTGGATCATCTCCAGGTATGACTGAAGGGGTACTGTCCTCAGATTCCCTATTAGTACTGATCACTGACTTCAAGATAAGTAATATGGGGCTGGGAAGGTGGCTCAATGGTAAAGCGCTTGCCTTGCATGCATGAGGCCCTGGGTTCGATACCTCAGCACCACATAAGCAAAAAGAAAAAAGCCAGAAGTGGCTCTGTGCTCAAGTGGTAGAGCGCTAGCCTTGAGCTGAAGAGTGAGGGACAGCGCCCAGGCCCAGAGTTCAGGCCCCACAACCGGACCCCCCCCCAAAAAAAGATAAGGAATATGGGAAGCTGTGACCCCTTTCTTCTTTCTAGCCTACCACTTTCTAGAGCTACACTGAACAGAGTAGTAAATGTATTTATGGTGGCTCTTAAATTAAAGTTAACAAAATTAAATCACATTTCCTCAGTCACACTAAGCCGCAAATTATGTGCTTAAAGTCACATGTGGCTAGTTGGTTCCATACAAAATAAAGCATTTCTATTAGAGCAGGGGGTTTGACAAGACAGTTTTTTGAGATGTTAAGGAAGTTGGAACAGGACTTACATCTTGTTTAGTATTGAGGGCCAATGGCAGTACAGTATGGTTGTCCAAACAGGGTCATCATTAAACTTGAACCTATCCCTGAACAAGTAACTGACTCTTTCTCTCTTTCTCTCTCCCTCCCTCCCTCCTTCCCTGCAAAGTAGGTGTTTAGTATCTAGAATCTACCACTTTTCTCCAGTAGTACTGAGTGTATGTAACTCATTTTAAACATGATAATCATTAAATCTATAGCTGGACAGAAACCACTTGAATGAACTTGAACCAAATAAGCAGATACTTAATACAAATATTTACCTCTTTTAAGCTTTCTTTACAAAGTGGACAATATGGTGCATGATCTAAACATCGCTCAAGACAATTCTTACAGAATGAATGTCCACAAGGGGTTGTTACTGGCTCAAAAAACAACCTGAAATCAAAATACATGTTAGTTTTCACATTAAACTATACACTGGAAAAGCTTCAATTAACAATGGAACTGTTACATAAAATCTCTACTTAGAAGAGGAACAGTGGTGGATGAAAAAGGAGAGAAGTGGTAGTGATACATCTAACTATTCTCTGCTGAACCAATGTGAAGTTCTCTATCAACAAAGGTACCCTGCTCAGGTCTAGAGCCTCACTAATACAAACGCCACTGGATAGGATGGCCAATCCAAACTGAGACACATAACCAATGTAAAAAAAACCGCACAGATTTCAAAGGCTTAGTGCAAAAATAAAGAAAAATGTCTCTAATAACTGCTAGCTTTTGTTTAGCCTCTAGATTGCCATTTTATCAACTTAAAAATGGCTCTTAGTAGTACAAAAGCTTTACTAAATAAATTTATTTATAATAGGAATCCAGGCAGGTGTGGTATCACACATCTATAATCTCAGCATTTGGGAGGTAGAAGCAGAAGGACCATGAATCGAAGGCTAGTCTGGGGTACACAGTAAGATAATGTCTTAAAAGCAAAATAAAGGGTCTGGGAATGTAGCCTCGTGGTAGAATGCTTGCCTAGCATGCATGAAACCCTGGGTTCGATTCCTCAGTACCACATAAACAGAAAAAGCTGGAAGTGCGTTGTGGTTCAAGTGGTAGAGTGCTAGCCTTTAGCAAATGAAGCTCAGGGACAGTGCCCAGGCCCTGAATTCAAGCCCCAGGACTGGCAAAAACAAAATAAATATTACCAATGAATTCTAAAGAGCTCTTAGGCTTAATATTAGATGTGAATCACAATGTGGAAAAACTGGTTTACTTGTTAATTATTTCCTGAAACATAGTATTTCTGCTTTCCTTAGAAATAGTATTACAGGGCTGGGAAGGTGGCTCAGTGGTAGAGCGCTTGCCTTGCATGC